>NC_142593.1:16657480-16957480 GCF_965207765.1 Zootoca vivipara | reverse complement strand
CCACATAGCTCTTAAAGGCACAAGGTGTCATTGACTTTAGTCCTGTTCCCGTGGTTCTCTCTGAAAACTGTTCCGATGGAAGAAAGCAAATCTCTTCAGCAGGGAAGATGCAGGAAAGGCCTCATTCTATCCCTCTGATAGCTTAGCAACAGTGATTGTGGCTAAGCCAGGGGTCAACAAACTTTTTTCAGCAGGGGGCCAGTCCACTGTCCCTCAGACCTTGTGGGGGGCCGAACTATATTTTGGAAAAAAAATAATGAATAAATTCCTATGCCCCACAAATAACCCAGAGATGCATTCTAAATAAAAGCACACATTCTACTCATATAAAAACAGCAGGCAGGCCCCACAAATAACCCAGAGATGCATTTTAATTAAAAGGACACATTCTACTCATGTAAAAACATGCTGATTCCCGGACCGTCCGCGGGCCGGATTTAGAAGGTGATTGGGCCGCATCCGGCCCCTGGGCCTTAGTTTGGGGGACCCCTGGGCTAAGCATCCTTAGTAAAAGCAGCACCTCTGCAGCTGAACACTAAGCCGTAGATTGTTGTTTCTGTGTTTTGTTTTCAAACTTTATAGGTGCCTGATTGACTTACATTTGAATTTAATTCACCTTTAGTTCTTCTAATGATTATTGGAACTACTTTCACATCTACTAGCGAACTAGTTCAGTGAAGTTCATTTAGTTCATTCCAAGCATTGGCTTAGGGTAAACTTAGAGCGCTGGTCCCTGTTGGAACTCTATCATCCAGCTGGGTCCTATTTCTTCCAGATCAGTAAAAAGGGGAGGGAATCATAGCTCAGTGGTAGAATAGACATTTTGTGTGCAGTAAGGCCCAGGTTGTTTCCTTGGCATCTCCAGTTAGAATGAGGGTTTGTATCAAGGGATCAACAGAAGTAGAGTTTCCAGATCAAGAGAAGTAATAGTACCATTTTATTCTGCCTTGTTCTGACCACACCTGGAATACAATGTCCAATTCTGGGCACCAGAATTTAGGAAGGAGGGCAACAAGGATGCTCAAGGGTTTAGAAGCCAAGCTTTATGAGGAACGGTTGAATGAGCTGGATATTTTTCGCCTGGATAAGAGGAGACTGAGGGAGATATGATAGTCATCTTCAAATATCTCAAAAGCTATCACATGGAAGATGGAGCTAGCTTGTTTTCGCCTGCTCTGGAGGGTAGGACTCGAACCAGTGGCTTCAAGTTACAAGACAGAAGATTCCAACTAAACGTATGGGAAAACATTCTGGCAATAAGAACTGTTTGACAGTGGAACAGTCTCCTTCAGGAGGTTGTGGACTTTCCCTCCTTGGAGGTTTTTAAGCAGATGTTGGATGGTCATTTGTCATGGATGCTTTAGCTAAGATTCCTGCATTGCAGGGGGTTAGACTAGAGGACCCTTTGGGTCCCTTCCAACTCTACAATTCTATGGTTCTCTGATGGGAAAGACCTTTGCCAATGATCCTGGAGAGCTGCAACCTATCAGTGCAGATGATTCTAGGCCAGATGAACAAATAGTGTGACCCGGTAAAAGCCATCTTTCTATTGCCCCATGACAATACAACCACCCAAGCCTGTAGTTTCCATTTTCAGTGTTCCTGAACTTCCCCCTTGCACACTTACATCAATTCAGGTCTTCCCTGGGAAGGTATAATCCATAACTCTAATTGACCATCAGTTGGAGTTGCTGTGGCTTATCACACTGCTACTGATCTCACCTGGGAAGGGGCATCTCCTTCCAACCCTGTGTCCAACCTTGATGTTCCCAGTCCTACTCAAAGCCAACATTTGGTGCCAATTGAATTCTGAGTGTCCCTGGCTCTTCTATCAGAAATGTTTTGCACATACTGTACCTGTAGCAACTGTACTGGCAGTAGGAAGGGACACAACTATCAGAAAGTGGTGTCAGTCAGCAGTTTCTGAAACTTTAGCAAAATGTCATTAAAACAGCATGCTCGTTTATAAAGTAAGAACTGAAACATCGAAATGAGGTTGATAAAAATCAGAAGCATTCTACCTAATCCTGAAGACTTGTTTATGACTGAAATAAAATGCATTACAGATTCCCCTCTCCTCTCTCCGTGGGAAAAACACATTCAAGTATGTTTTCTAAAAGTCTACTCATTTTGGGGAGACACAGCCCTCACTTTTGGAAGGTGAAAACTGCTTTGGAGGGAGGGGGGTAGCTTCCATTTTCTTCTAATCTCTATGAAGTGAAAATCTGTTACTTATTTGATTAGCTCCTGTTCAATGAACTGAACCCAGCGTTCAAAGAAATACATTTCTGAAAATGGCAGAGCAACTACATTCGGTTATAAAATATGCACAGGCTACAGAAACATTGGAATGATTGCACACTTCAATTCATTAGAATGGCTGCAACTTCTCAGCTTTGCCCCATCGACTCACTGAGGTGAACGGTGACATTACAGGATCCCATTTTGAAACCAGACGTGTGGAAACCCGCAAGAGGTGTGTTTTCAAGGTTAGGGAAGAGAAAGTTATAAGCATTTTCCTCCACTTTTGACTGTTTGTCACAGTGTTCCAGTAAATCATCTTTGCTGCCGAATTACACAGAACTAGCTCCCCGCCCCCTGCAACTGCTAGTATAAATTCAAAGACTTTACGGCTCTTTGTTTGTGATTACTGAGGGTACAAATGAATGCATGGAGAGGGATGGTGATCTCAGCCATGGATCCGACATCTTGACCCATACGCATTCACATTCCCATTTGCACTGAGGTATATACATATGAATGTTTATAGCGGGGACCCAGGTGGCGCTGTGGGCTAAACCACTGAGCCTAGGGCTTGCTAATCAGAAGGTCGGCGGTTCGAATCCCTGTGACAGGGTGAGCTCCCGTTGCTTGGTCCCAGCTCCTGCCAACCTAGCAGTTCGAAAGCACATCAAAATGCAAGTAGATAAATAGGAACCGCTACAGTGGGAAGGTAAACGGCGTTTCCATGTGCTGCTCTGGTTCGCCAGAAGTGGCTTAGTCATGCTGGCCACATGACCTGGAAGCTGTACGCTGGCTCCCTCGGCCAATAATGCGAGATGAGCGCGCAACCTCAGAGTCGGTCACGACTGGACCTAATGGTCAGGGGTCCCTTTACCTTTACCTATCTGTGATTTAGCTCTTGTAAAAATGACCCCTAAGAAAATTGGACCCTGGATGTTTCATTTTCCAGAGCTAGGTACAAGATCTCATCCTACCTCATTACACATACATTTGTATATCTGAAGAGGTTCTGGACAGTGCCTGCCTTTCCTGCCTTCACAACAAATGGGAGAGATAGGTCATTAACATTTCCACTGTACAGATGAGACTAAGAGAGAATCGCCTATCCCATAGGCAAGCCCAAGAGGCTCAGTGGTTTAGAACACAGCACCACCCGCTCTCCTATCATGCATTGAATCCGCAGTAGAAGTAGGATTTGAACCCACGGCTACAATTCAGTAAATTTATGTGTCTACAAGGGGGAAAATAGGATACAATGATGGGATTGCAGTTGCCATACTTCTAGAGCTGGATACATTGTAAATGGTGGCAATCTTTTGCAACATGAGGATCCAAGTCACCAGGGCTCAGATCTAAGATAAATTTAAGGAAATCTGCAAAAGGAAAAAGGTACTGCCCCCTCTTCTCCCTGCAGCCATCTGCCCACCCCCAAGTCAGTCCAGAAGTTTGAGGACCTTCCTGGACAATGTGGGATAAGAGGGCAGGAAGCTATTAGAGGAGGGGGGAATAACGCAATATGGGGTGGAAGACGACTCAATTTTGGATGATTCTTCCCTTCCCCCATCAGTCTTCAATGACCCTTTCTTTCCATGTTGTTTGAGACTTTCCAGAGCAGCTTTCGAGGGGTTGCACGTGTGTGCAGGGAGCAGGAGGAGTTGAACTTTCATTCTGGGAACTTTCTTAAGCTAACTTATCTTAGGATACAAGTCCATGGATATTAGTTATTCATTGAAATACTTTAAAGCAGTTTTAAACCACTTTCAAAAAATAATAATTCTCTAAGTGGTCTACACTATGTACAATATATAAAAAATCCATTAAAACATAAATACAGCCTAAAGTACATAAAGCAACAGTATAATGAAAACATATAAAAGAAATGAAACAGAGATTCAAGGGATCCAGTGCTGACGGCCTTTTGACGGTTCCCTCGTTGCGAGAAGCCAAATTTCAGGGAACCAGGCAGAGGGCCTTCTCGGTAGTGGCGCCCGCCCTGTGGAACGCCTTCCCATCAGATGTCAAAGAGAAAAACAGCCACCAGATTTTTAGAAGACATCTGAAGGCAGCTCTGTTTAAGAGAGGCTTTTAATCTTTAATCAATTATTTTATTCTTCTGTTGGAAGCCGCCCAGAGTGGCTGGGGAAACCCAGCCAGATGGGCGGGGTATAAATAATAAATTATTATTACTATTATTATTATTATCCATGCACATAAAACAGGGCCCAATGTTAATGGTTTGGGGAAATCTTGCACTTTCCAAGGTGTGGAATTTAGAGCTGAGGCATAAAAAAAAGACCACAATTTTCTCCAACATTCTTTCTTTTCTTTTTCTTTTTTGGTGACATCTGCCATTTCCACCCTCCGCCCCAGTGTCCTAGAACAAATGTAGGTCTGGAGCATTGTAAAGGACACTGCAGTGGAAGAAACATAAAAATAAAAAGTGGGGGGAGAAAGACTGGAAAATACCGTTGCTAATGGTGAGAAACCATAGTTGGCAAATGTCTCCTCTTCCTGTAGAGAGTTGGTAAAATTCTCTCCACCACTTCAGTTTCTCTTCCCACAAATGGGGTGGATAATTTTTTGAAGTATTTTGTGCCCAACCCTATTAGAAGCCGTAGGGCTAAAGCAGGCCATCTGTACAGAAAGAGGAATAAAAAGAGTATTGCTTATAGCTAAGCTAGTAATGCATATCAGCACAAAAATGACAAACTTTTAAACAGGGTTGCACTTGTTCTATTTAAAAAAATGCAGTTGGAATCTGTTCCTAGACAGATCCGAAGTTATGGTGAGGAGCAATTCTTTTGCATCTACCGACAACCCCCCCCCCTTAGTAGTCCACAAAATGAGCCCCACATGTCAGCCATAAGCCCAAACTCTTCCAACGCTGGGTGAATTAAAGACAATCGTCTTATAAAAATGGAAACCTATGAGCAATACTGAACACATTACTAGGCTTTTCTGCTAGATTCCCAGAATTCAAATTATAGTTCTGGTGAGACTTCTGTGGTTGCATTCCTGTTTTGTGGGAGCATCAATAAAGGTTTTAACACTTCATATTTCCTGTATGTGATGCAGGTTTTAATATCTTCCACTGAAGAATTACAGCTGCATATAAACTGCTGATTCTTCAGGGAGTACAAAAAGCACCCAATTGTTCCTCCTCAGGACTGCATATATGCTCCAGACAAATTAACTCATTTCCTGGAGTATTTTAACATTCCCTTCATGAGTTTTTAATTTTCTCAGTAAAGTATGGAGAAAAATGCAATTGGCTGCAACATAGAGAGGGGGGAAGATGATATTCAGTTTCCTCCTGTACACAAAGGGTGGGGGGAAACACCTATGTAATTGATTTTAATAAAAACAATTATAATCTAGTAACTCTGGGTTACTTTAACATTTACAGTAAGTAATACGAGATATCAAGGTATGTTTACGTGTCTTATTTGTTTTAAAGTGACTCGTAGTCATTGATAATCTTATTCTTCATGGGAGCCTAAATTGAATAGTAGAGTGCCTGGTATCTGGTGAGCAATCTCATCCTTTATTTCCACACTGTGGCTGCAGACCAAATCACCTGTCAGGAGAGTTATGAGATTCAGTTGAGGGCCAGATGCCTTGTCATTCCCAGAAGGTATATAAGAGGGAGACCGCCCTGGCCACCTCTTAGACAAATCCTTTTGGATACCCCCTCCCAATTTGTTTAAAATGATCTGATTCCATCCCATTGATGATTATGCTGGATTTATCTCTGGCATGTACATATCAGGACTGGCTTCGACCTCTAGCACAGGCATTGGCAACCTCCGGCCCATGGTCCGGATTCGGCCCACAGAGGCCGTTTATTCCGCCCTCGAGCTGCCTGGTCACTGAGGTGCCCACTCGGCAAGTCCCCGTGCCGCGCAAAACCGGTGGAGCATGGAGCGAGGACTCGCCAAGTGGTGCCAAAAATGGCATCTGTGCATGCGCAGGTGCCACAAACAGCGTCTGGGCATGCCCAGATGCCAGAAATCGCTTCTGTGCATGTCCAGGCATGCACAGAAGCAATTTCCAGTGCCATGCTGCCCGTGCCCAGAAGCTGGAACACGTGCCCAGAAGCTGGAAATCGCTTCTGCACATGTCCGAGCATGCGCAGAAGCGATTTCTGGCGCCCTGGAAATGGGCAGAGCAGCACTGGAAATCACTCCTGCACAAGTCCAGAGCGTGTCCAGCCCACGGACCAGCATCAGTGGCGATGATCCGGCCCGTGGCCGGAAAACGTTGCTGACGCCCAGAGTTGTCCAGTCTCTACTGGGTTGTTCTTTCATGCCCCATCAGTTGCCACCAGAGCTTTTTTCAACCAGAGCTCACTGGAGCTCAGCTCTGGCACCTCTCAGGTGGGCACCACTGACATTCCAAGAGAGCAAGTGTGAGCTCCAGAACTTTTCTAGATAAATAGCACTGGCTGCCACTATATAATGGCTGGAGTTGGTGTGATTGGTGGGCAGTTTTGTGGCCTGCGATGGCTGCTTGATGCTGGCTTCCCAGTATGTTGTGTGTTAGTGTCAATCATGTCTAGGAAAACAAATCATATATCACTCCTAGTGTGGCTGGGGTGCAGGGGGGCGGCGGGAAGCAGCTCATTGTAAGAATTCTGTTCATGGAATATACAAAACATATAATAGGATTTATCATGGCTATTTTAATAGTATCAGGGAGAGTTTTCTGAGTCCCACCACCTTCTGAGGTAAGGTGGGTTGTGACTGAAGACAGGCCATTTTAGTTGTGGAAAGTTCTGGAACTTGTTCCTCAAGGAAGTTGCCATCCATGTTTTCTTAATTTGCCCATGTTTTGGAGTATTTCTAAGACTATTTATACTGACATTTTATACTACCGTGGTCTGATTTGTAGCGGGGTGGGTTGTTTCTTTAAAAGAATGTTATTCTATTTTAATTTTCTGAAAACCACTCAGTCTATGCACATACCATTTAAAACACATTAAAAGCACACCCATACCCACAAAGGATCCTGGGAACTGTAGTTCACCATCACCTAGTACCCCTTAACAAACTAGCATTCCTGTGATTCTTTTAAAATTTAAATTAACATTCTTTGCCACATACAAAAAGCCAGAACATTGTAACGAAGGGTTCTCAGTACTTCGGTGCTATCATGGTAAACAAGTCCTTTGAAAAGATTTACACTATATTCTTAAAACAGTTGTGCCTGAAGATCAGCCTGCAATGCTGTCAGACACAGTGCAATACTCATGTAATGTCCTGTTCAGAGATGTTGTGCTGCTGTTGATCTGCTCCATTCTAATCACATATTTGCTGGTGCAGCAAATCTTGGGAGACTAATGCACTCGGTTAGTTCTGCATACAAAGGAACCCTTGTCCTTGATAGAGCATTGCATTGTAGCTGTACTACCAATCTGAAAGGAGCAAGGCCCTGCAACAAAATAAATGGCCTATGGCAGGAAAAAAAAAGCCCCATGTACTTCATAACTGTTGTTTTATGGATGTGTGGAGATATCAAAAACCTGGAGAGACAGGGAATGGAATGAAAGTGGCTGGAACCCTATTCAATGTGTCAATACGAATGGAAGTTGTTAAAATTGCAGCTGTGATATAAGGGATTGGTACCTGGACTGGAGCATAATTGGAATTTATAAGACTTTGGAATGCAGGAACAAAGGAAAGCATCAAACCATTAATTCTAGCATGTGGGGGGCACCTAAATTGTATAATTTGACATTTCAGTGATTGGTATTATTAATTGTATTATAATTTGTTCTAGGACCCAGGTGGCGCTGTGGTTAAAACCACTGAGCCTAGGGCTTGCTGTTCAGAAGGTCGGCGGTTCAAATCCCTGTGACGGGGTGAGCTCCCGTTGCTTGGTCCCAGCTCCTGCCAACCTAGCAGTTCGAAAGCACATCAAAAATGCAAGTAGATAAATAGGAACTGCTACAGAGGGAAGGTAAACGGCGTTTCCATGTGCTGCTCTGGTTTGCCAGAAGCGGCTTTGTCATGCTGGCCACATGACCTGGAAGCTGCACCCCGCCTCCCTCGGCCAATAATGCGAGATGAGCGCTGCAACCCCAGAGTCGGTCACGACTGGACCTGATGGTCAGGGGGGCCTTTACCTTTACCTTGGCATTGTTCTAATGAGACTGTCATTTGATTGAATTATTGAAATTGAAAACTAATAAAAATCATTATCAAAAAGAAAGAAAAAAGAATGTGGCTGGAACCCTTAAAGGGAGCTTTTCACAATGCAACACTTTGTTGTAGGCTCTACCTGTTTCTCCTTATTATTAAGAAATCAGAAACTCACAATAGTTGAAAGAGTAACTCTTAATCCTCACCATTCCACCTTTTTCTCCTTCTCTTCCTTCCTGTAATATAGTCATCTGCATGTACATATTTACAGACACATACACCTGATAAGATCTCTATTCTCCCACTTTTCCTTCTAATCTAATCAGGTGCAAAAGGGCAAATAGAATGCAAATAGTGGAATTAAGCTGACTGCCCTCCTTGAAACGACATTCTGTCACACAAAAATGTATACCACTCTTGAACAGCTCAACGTAGGGCAGAAACCAAGAAAACTCTAATAGTTGCATACAGGTAGAAACAAAACGGGCAGTTTGAACAATCGGAGCTCACCAGAGCATTTACTTGCAAAAAGAATGGGCAATTTGCAATGTGAAGAATGCATTTTTGAAAAAAGTTTCACATGAACTGTATATCAGGGGAATGACTGTGGCTCAGTGCATCTGCTTTAAATGAAGAAGGTTCCTGCTTCAGCTGTAGGACTGTAGGATTGAGAGATACCACAGTCTGAAATGCCGGTGATGAAATGCTTGGGAGAAATTCAATTCAGTCCACATTTAAAGGCAAATCTACCCAATTCACACTTTCCAAAACAATATGTCAACTAAAACACAGATAACCCTCAAAATTTGCACTTCTCTGAATTTTGCAATGATGATTTCCATTCAAGTAATGTGTTCCAGAGTGCATATAATAGAGCATGTGTAGAAATGCCTGTAGGGATGAAATAACATACAATGATATGTATTAGAATAAAATGGTGGTTTTTTTTTTCAAAAATGCATCCATTAGAGAAAATTGCATACAAAGAAGTGGATATTAATTAAATAAATAAAACAACATTATTATATTAATTAAATTAAATAAAACAACATATTCATTCTGTTAGAGGAAATTGCTTGTGAAAATATGAATATTAGATTAGTCACAACTGCATATAAAAGGAGAAACTGCATATATCAGGAAATTTGCCCTACAAAACTGATGAATTTTCATGAAGAAATTGTTGTGGAAGTAGGGAGAATTTAAGATTGGGAAAATTAGGACACTGAGAGAGCCAAAACTGACAGATAAGTCAATTTGTCAGGAGGTTGGTAGACCTTCTGGGGTAGTTTTTTGTGGGTGGAGGTGGGGATCTTCAGGGCAGAGGAGAAGAAGCCAAGTTCCATTGCCTGTGGAGAATTTTGTCTGTGTGGCATTGGATATCACCCAAAGTTTAGGGGGAAAAATGTTAAACGAAGCTGGAAAATGTGATATGAAGAAGCTTATGTATATGTCAGGCTTTGGAGAATCAGCTTCCTCCCCCATAGCCGTAAATAAGAAGATCAAATGAAAGGAAGTCTTACCACAGTGAGAGACAAAAGACCACATCTCCCTAGAAATGGCGGTGCTTCCAATTAAGGCTCACTCCCCCCCCCCCATCCCTATTAATCTATGTCACTCCTACTTCTTGTAAACTGAACTTTGTACCCTCTGTGCTTTCTTTTCTGAGACTTTCTGAGCTCTTTTTGACCATGCAGAGGGTGGTGGAGGAATGCTGTCCAATTACTGTGAATCTGTAAACCCTCTCTCCTCCAATGTTTCTTCTTCTTCTAGCTGTTCCCCATCCAGTATTTCCCAATTTCTGCCTTCTGAACTATGCCCCTCTGCAAACCACTGTTCCAAATCTACACTATCCTCCTGCTCCTGGGAAGATCCAGGATCGGGGGGGGGGGGCCTCCCACCATTCTTCTTCAATGCAGCCCTCCCTGACAGTATATGAAAGACACTGTAATTAGTACAGGGTAGTGGGAGGCAAATGTGAGATCGATATCACAGCCCTAAGCACTTTTACTTGCATTCAGTGGGACTTACTCACTGGGGGATGTGTGTGGGATTGTTGCCTGGATGAATTTGTCAAGGCTGGTGATCTGAATGCACTTGTTTTCAATCCAGAAAGAAGCATAGCCTACACAGATATATGATTATTTGAACTGGAAACTCTCAATTGCCCCACAGACATCTGTAAATTGGTTTGTAGCCCAGTCTTTCTGACTACAGGAATATTTTACTGTTTTTAAATAAATTAAACTGCAGCATGTTAATCCCTCCAAGACCCTTTATAAATGTACCATGGGAAAATGTTCATTTCCATTATATTTCTGCAAAGGTAAAAAGTTAAGAATATCAATTTACTAATAATTGGGAATATTAGCTTGCATACTGATTTTCTCTGTGGACTCTAAATCCTCAGGGAACAATATATTCTGGAAAAAATAATTGCTTTGAGTTGCCACCACAAATTAATTTGATCCCATTCAGCGTAAAATATTGTAACGAGCTGCACAAGTTGCAGCCAAGTTTTCAGATTTATATACCTTGAAAGGTGGTATAATGGATTGAGCGTAATAAGTCTGATATAGTTACCTCAGAGAGAAAAAGAAGTAGAGCATAAACAATTACCTTGCATTCAGCTTTAAACAGTCTGACACTACATATAATTCGAAGAAGAATGGATACCAGCAGGCTGAAGAAAGGCTGAGGGCAAGCTTATCTCATCTCTGGTAAAATGGGCTTGAGATGTATACAAGTATTTAGAATAGGTTAGTTTCCAGCAGACTTGCTGGAAGTGGATAAAGTACAACTTAACGTAACAAGATAAAACTCTTAATAACTGTAAGAAGTCACAAGAATGCAGTGGTACCTCGGGTTACAAACACTTTGGGTTACAGACTCCACTAACCCGGAAGTAGTACCTCGGGATGAGAACTTTGCCCCAGGATGAGAATAGAAATCAGGCGGCGGCTTACACAGCAGCAGCGGGAGGCCCCATTAGCTAAAATGGTACCTCAGGTTAAGAACGGTTTCAGGAACGAATTAAGTTCGTAACCACTGTATACGAACTGAATCAACAGAAAGTAAGCACTTCCACCCACTGAAAACACATGCAGTCGAGTTCACGGTTCTGAGCCAGGCAGGTCAAAAGCCACTCAAAGGATGCTCCTCCCTTCCTCAAAGCAGCAGGTCAAAAGCCATCCAGAAGAATGCTGCTCCCATCCTGAAAGGAAACATCTTCTCTGCAGTGGCTCCCCATCTGTGGAATGCTCTCCCCAAGGAAGTTCGCCTGGCGTCTTCATTATACACCTTTAGGCACCAGGCAAAAACGTTCCTTTTTAACCAGGTTGATTTGATTGACACCCTTGGCCAGGCATCCCCAAACTGCGGGTCTCCAGAAGTTTTGGCCTACAACTCCCATGATCCTTAGCTAACAGGACCAGTGGTCAGGGATGATGGGAATTGTAGTCCAAAACATCTGGAGGGCCGAAGTTTGGGGGTGCCTGCCCTATGCCCTTTTAAAATGGGGGGGTTGGGTTGGTTTTTATTTTGATTATATATCTTGTGGTTTTATATTTTGATTTTGTTCTTTGAACCGCCCCAAGACCTCTGGGTATAGGGTGATATATAAATTACAATAATAATAATTAATAAAATTAATAATATTTTTGGAAAGGACTGTTGTGAAGGAATCCATAAAGTATCTGGCATTCACACAAACTGGGTCACTACAATGGGATATTAATTTATCACACTTTCCCTCAAGCTACCAACAGCAGTTCAGCAATTCTGCAGAGTTGCAGTTAAAGAAATTATTATTAATAATAATAAAAGCTTGAGAAGTGTGCTGGACTTGTGAGGAAGCCATCTGTCTGATCATTTCACCACAGGCAGAACTCTGAACTAAGCTGCTCCCCCTACCTTCTCGGTGGGCCAATTTGTCATGTGAATTGGCTCCGAGTCAAAGGTCTAGAACAGGCATCCCCAAACTTCAGCCCTCCAGATGTTTTGGACTACAATCCTCATCATCCCTGACCACTGGTCCTGTTAGCTAGGGATCATGGGAGTCATAGGCCAAAACATCTGGAGGGCCGCAGTTTGGGGGTGCCTGGTCTAGAAGGAACCTTTCAGAAAACATTCTGTTTTGCACATTCATGATCAGAAGGTTTTATATTGCAACTGGAAATTTTCAAGAGTCCTCTGATAAAAGTAGCAGAAAGATGGGATGTAAACCCATTTTCACCTTTCTTGTATTCTGTAGGATGTAAGGGTCATTTCCTACCTTTAGGCAGAAAATGACAGAAACGTTGATAGAGTACAGTGGTACCTGAGTTCTCAAATCCCTTGGTTCCCAAATGTCAAAAACCCTGAAGTAAGTATTCTGGTTTTCGAACGTTTTTCGGAAGCCAAACATCCGATGCTGTTGTCGGCTATTGTTTCTGGGGCGCCTGCACCAATCAGAAGCTACGCCTTGGTTTTCGAACATTTTGGAAGTCAAACGCACTTCCGGAATGGATTACGTTTGGCTCTTCTGTTTTTGCTATTTATTTTGCGTTTTTGTTTTTGAGGCTTTTTCAGTTAATTTGTTTTTGTGACTGTGTGGAACCCAGTTCAGCTACTGATTAATTGATTGATTGACTGTGTGACTGCAGAAATGGATAAAAGCCCCCCAATCCAAACAATGACGATCATCAGTGCAGGTAAGAAAAAATAATTTTATTTTTTATACTGTCTTATTATTTTATAGTAATTACATTGATTGTTGCTTTCATTTTATGGATCAATGGTCTTGTTAGATGGTAAAATTAGTGTTAAATTACTGCTTTAGGGGATTTTTTAAAAGTCTGGAACGGATTAATCTGTTTTGCATTACTTTCTATGGGAAAGCACACCTTGGTTTTGGAACGCTTTGCTTTTGGAATGGACTTCCGGAATGGATTAAGTTTGAGAACCAAGGTACCACTGTATCTGAATCCCTTGTCTTCTGCTATTACTCTGGCTCATGAGCTTCACATTCTACCACCTGCAGGGTGAATTATGAACCTCATAAATTTCCACCAAGTTGGATTCTCAAACTAATTTATCTTCTCCTTTGTTTCCACATATGATCTACCCCATAAATTAGATCTTATTTCACAGAAAGCAAACTATGAAAGCTACTGGTGTTTAACCTCCGGGGGCTGGCTTATGAGCAAGCATGTTAACAGGCTCCTCGAAAGCAAAATGGAGGTCCTCAGGCAAGGCAAGGATTTTGAGATAAATTTAAGTGGCTTCTTCTTGTCAGAGCATTACATGATGCCTACAGTTCTAAGGTTGTTTATTTGTTATTGTTCATTTAAACCACCGGATCTCATCTGAGGATTATCTTCCCCCCTAACTGTTTCAGTGCTGTCCAGTGTGAAAGAGAAATGCTATCTGCAAGGCCAATCCAAGTACAGAATGAGCTTGTGATAGCGTTCAATGTTTCCATTGAAATCAGAAGTGGGGAATCCATTGTCACAGTTCAAGGACACATTGCAAAAACATTTGAGGAGGACATGGAGATAGCCAGTGATGGATGTGAACTGCGAAGGATGCATATCCAAAGGAGAGTCCTGCAAGTCAAATAGCAGACCTATTTTCCAGGGACAACCCGGATTTATAGAAGCCATCCAAGTTTCTGATTTGATCCCAGAATGTCCCAATTTTCCTTAGGACGTCCCTATTTTGATTGGAGAAATGTTGGACGGTATGGAGTTATGTGACCTCCACTCCAAGGAAATAAGTAACTATACAACCTTTAGAAGACATATGAAGGCAGCCTTGTATAGGGAAGTTTTTAATGTTTGATGCTTTATCGTGTTTTTAATATTCTGTTGGGAGCCGCCCAGAGGGGCTAGGGCAACCCAGTCAGGTGGGCAGGGTATAAAAAATAAAATAAAATAACAGTTGTACCTTGGTTCTCAAACGCCTTGGTACTCATATATTTTGTCTTCTGATTGAGTGCAGGAAGCTCCTGCAGCCAATCGGAAGCTGTGCCTTGGTTTTTGAATGTTTTTGGAAGTTGAAGCGACTTCTGGAATGAATGATCTTTGAGAACAAAGGTATGACTCAAATAAATTAAATAAATTATTATCACTGTTGTTACTATTATTATTAGTAGTATATAGGGCAGCCCTATTGTTATCAAAGAAATGTAGGAGGGTATGAATCCAGAAGGTCAGATTCAGCTCCTGGGCTTGAGGTAGCCTGCTGCTGATTAAGTTCCCCCACACCCCATGATTTGTCCTGTTCCTGTACCACCAATTATATTTCATAGAAACGGCCATTTTGACAGACCTGTGGCTACCTTTAAAAATTAATCATCCATTCAGTGATTCATTTCAATTTTTAAAAAAACCTGCTCAAGATTTTATGAATTGTGCAACTGGAAGTCCTGATCCATTCTATCAGTTGTGAGCAGGATTGCCCAGTGTGACAGTTTGTTCTTCAAACTGGGGATGTTGGCAGGACTGGTGGCAGGGATGTGATGGGCAGGGAGCTGCTACCTTGCAAGTCCATTTCCTTCCACCTTTATCACACGAGGGGGGAAATGACTAAATAGGGTTAATGACAGAGGGCAATGGATTATTCTGAATGAAATTCTCATTTCGTCACTTCCTGCAAGCATTTAGGAAGAATGATCTATAACGGAATGTGCTGTGATTAGAATCTTTCTCCTCGTGTCTGGTATATACTAATATAGAAAACCAAGTAAGCAGCTCACATTTTAATATTTATATTTTATTAAGGTGATTTCAGTTGAAAGAAATAAAGCGATACGGGGTGGGGGGAGAAGGAGAAGTGAGAGGGAGGAAGAACAACAACAAAGATACACATAAAAGCGAAAATATGCAAAGAAGAAGAAGAAGTAAACAGCACACATATGTTCTTTGTTAGATATTTGCATTCAGGATGCAAAGAGGTATGAATGAATGGATGATTTTTATTGATAAGCTGCCAGGGCCATTGAAATTTCAACAAACACCATAAAAGAGCAGCTGCATGTCAGGCAAAGGTTAGATGAGTACACATAGAAATCATTTTTATAAACAAACAAACAAATGCAAGCAATTGTCCTATTTTCACTACTCGCCTTGAGAGGAAAGGCAGCAAATTCAACACCAGGAAGTGCTATATGACCTCCTGTTTCTCTCAAACAGGACGTGGGATATTACTTGCCATTTGAAATGCCCTGAGCAGGTTTGTTTTGTTTTGTTTTGCATGTTAAGACCTTTAAACCTCCCCCTTAAATAAATTCAGAAGACTCAAATTTTGGTTTGGTTTTTGGCAGAATTTAGGACACAACTTTATTGATTACAGAAAGTGAGTGGTTGCATAGGCTCTGATTCAACTAGCTCCCTGCACCATTGCAGGTAGCGCTGACCCAGGGCACCAGCATAGGTCAGCCTAGGGTGAACACCCGGATAGGCGAAAAGCTGTAAAAAGACTATGCTCACCACCCGGATATCCCCCTGAACTCAGGCACGGGCACAACCCCCTCACAGGGTTGACCAAACCATTGAGTCCCTGGATTCCTTTAATGGAGTACTCTTAACCTAGGGATGGCGAGAGCGTTCTCCCATCCCTATCACTTGAACCAGAGCCTATCTACAACCTTACAAGTTGTGACGATTTGCTATGCGGCAGGCGAAACCCAAATGGCAACAGCCAATCAGCCAAGTGGGGGAAATTCCTGCCGTGCCCCTGTCCCAATGACAGATGACACACAACAGCATAGCAAGGTCAAGCACACAAGCCCTAAAAATAGGGAGAGGTGGGCAGGTATTCTGATGCACGCACCAAAAGAGGAAGCTCTGGGTCACGTGCATGGGCATATATAGGTCCCTGGATACGTTTAGCCTGCGTCCCATTGGCCTGATTAAACCCTGCATCAAGGGAGCTACCAATTGGGTGTTGTGGCCATCCAATCTTACCCACCCACAACACAGGGTTTGGTTGCCAGGTCGCACCGCAACACATACCCTCTTTAAGGGAGGACCCGATTTGTTTTGTGGATTGAGGAATACTGATGATATGAATCAGGGCTTTTTTTCAGCCAGAACTCACCAGAACTCAGTTCCGACACCTCTCAGGTGGGTGCCATTGCCATTCTAATGGAACAAGCGAGGCATTCATGGTGAGCTCCTGCACCTCTTTTTCTAGAAAAATAGCACTGTTATGAACCCTCTACTCTTACTTTCGGAGTCAGAAGTGAAGAAAATGAAAGTGAGGATATTATCAGGCAACAGGAAGGCTAAGGGAAATCTTCTAAACTCTTCTTTTGCTCAAACCTAGGGAAACGTAGGTGTCTTCATATCTGAACATAGCTAGCATCAGGCTCTAAAGAACATTAAACACAAGAAAAATCATTTTGATACTTTAAGGAACATACAAACACCCTAGCATAATATATATCTATACTCCCTAAAGCCGTAAGATGCTGCCAAAATATGTTGACATTATTCAGTTAACAGTTTTCAAAGTGAATTACACATGAAACAATAACATTTATGTTGATAAATATCAAATCTCATGGGGAGTATCTAGTAATACTCCATAATGTTGCTAGGCATGCCTAAGAGATCGAGGAAAATATATATATGAAGGAAACCCATAGAGAATATCATGCTACTGATAATGCCTAATGATTTTTAAAATTTAACCTGATTTTTGTTGTTGTTGTTCAATCTAGTTTCATAAATACTTGTTGACTATGGAGACTCTGTTGAAGTCATTTTTATGCATATACTGTTGCTAGAGGAGAATGAAGCTGACTTTTTTGTGAGTTACATTATACTGTACCTAATTTCAAACAGCTGGTAGCAAATGGTTCTGTTTTATTCAGCAAATGCCTTAAAAATTACTCATCTCTTACAGCTCCTCCAAGGCCAATCAATACATTGTTCATAAACATCCCAGCCCCCAAAAGGACATACCATCGCTTCCATTCATGCACGCACAGAAGACTTCTTCAAGCAAAATTCAGACCTGTCTGGGTAGCTGACAAAGTCAAATAGTTCCCAGGGGGAGCCTATGCATTGATCCCTTCTAAACCCTTCTAAGTATTATAAAACAGACATTAATCCACATGGCTTCTTTTTGGGATGGCAATTATAACCTTCTGTATATGCATAGATTCAAGTTAGGTAACCTTGCTCTGGAATCCAGGCAACCCGAATGAATACGGTCTAAATGGAGACCAAAGAAAATACAGCCCTGTGAGGGCATTATCCTCTTTCACAATTATTAACATTGTACAAGTGGCAGAGGAGAGCTTGCTGACCCATAGTAGCCAACCCCTAGTGGCTGAGATCCCTTTGCCCACCTCTCCAAAGCTGATCGGTATTGCCATTCAAAGTGTGTGTGTGTGTGTGTGTGTGTGCGCTGCATCATGTGATCAATTTTGCAGGGTGTGGTTTACCTGTCCCCCCCAATATTTTATTCAAGTTGACACCCCTGCCTTGACCCCACAATTACATCTCACCCATTCCCCACCCCAGCAACACCCATGCATTGTGTGAATATGGAAATGTGTTTGCTCTCATGCCAAGCCCTTACTGGTGCCAGATACTGAGTCCTTGGAGGATGAATGAAACACCTCACAGATCAAGGACTTTGAAGAACAAGTTGGGTACCCTGAATCCAATGCTGAGAGCCCTCTGGGTTGATACCTAATGAAGAACCCCTAGAACCATCCGAGATGGACTGTTTCCTGACGTTGTTTCTGGATAATGTTTTGGACCTACAATAGATTTGCTTTCTGTGCTTGACCTTGACTTCTTGAGACTGTGCTGCACCTTGAATGCTGTTCTCGTGGGCAACTGTTTTGGGGAAAAGCTTTACCCACCTTGGGCTAAGACCCTACCTCCTGGAGCATTCTTTAGAGAATGATATTTAGATGTGTACCCACCATAGCTGCCAAGTTTTCCCTTTTCTCGCGAGGAAGCCTATTCAGCATAAGGGAAAATCCCTGTAAAAAAGGGATAACTTGGCAGCTATGGTACCCACACACCTCTGCCCAGTGACATCGAACCCTACATCATCAGGATTCTGCATCTTGCTCTGAATGTATGCATGTGAATAGAAAAGGTTGTCCCCTCCATGCTCCCCTCCCATCACAGCATGGGCAGTTGGGTTGGTTGATTTTTTAAAAATAAATAAATAATGATTTTTATTTGATTTTACAAGTATAGAATTATAACAATACAACCATACACATCCATATTCGAAGATCCCTCTGAATCTCTGGACTTCCCACCTTCCCCTCCATGGGTCCTATTGTCAACCTCTTCAACTGCATATTATTCAGCAGTCCATGTTTTAAGTCACTCCATTATGTCCATAGCATTGGCTACCTTACAAGTGCTATTGCAATCCTGCTAATGTTTTCATCTGCTTACAGTGGTCTCCAAGATAAATTATAAAAAATTTCCCACTCTTTGTTAAGATTTTGGTCCTCTTGGTTCCTGAGCTTTTCAGTCAGTTTTGCCATTTTGGCATAGTTCAACTGTTTAATTTGCCATTCTTCTCTGGTAGGGACTTTGTCTTCTTTCCATCTCTGGGCTAGTAGCATCCATGCAGCTGTCGTCACGTACATAAAAAAGCCTATTCTGTTCCTTTGGAATGTCAGCACCTAAAATTCCTAATAGAAAAGCATGGACAGTTGGGTTGGTTTACAATGGTGTAGCAGGACCCCCAACTCTCCTCTTCATGCAACTGAAATTGAATAAGGGGATAATGCCGGGCTATAACATATGTGTTAGCAAGACTAGTGCTACTATGATCAGATATGCATTCCAATATCATGAGTCAATGAACCTGATTCATAGTTAATGTTCTTATGCACCCGCATGCTCAGGACTACTGCAGGTCACAGAAAATATTGAAATTTGCATTGTTATAATTCTGTAACCTAGAAATGTTCCTAGAGACTTTGTTGTTACATTCACAAGAGTGCTACCATAGCAAGTCAAACCTGCAAGTTTCCCAAACTGTGGAAACAGGTCGAAATGGTCCCTTTCTAAGGATGTTTAAGCTCCTGTGAAGGCCTGGTTTACCTTGGTAATGCTGATAAATTTGAAGAGTGTGTGTAGGAAAACTCCCTCCCCCCCCCAAAAAAAGTGAATCCAGTTTGAGTAGAGTCCAGATCTCTGCAATTGCCCATTGTTCCTTTCTAGTTTTCAGCCGCCAATGCCCACACATGGAGAAAAGGAGTTTGTGTGCGTGGATTCTGTTCCGTTCTTATTCACATAATCTGAAAATCGAACATTCATTGATTGGAACTTATGAACTGTCTTCTGTGATTCATCATTCGGCTCTCCTATTTTTATTTTATGTTTTATTCCGTTTCATCCCATTTCACAAAACAGTAGCCAAATATTCTGACATCTGCAATCCATTTGGTGCACTTGATGCTATTTCCATAAGCTTTAAGGAAGCCTGTGTTCAATCCCTAAGCTTCAGTCTAGGCAGAAAGCCTACAAACCACACATTTGGTGACCAGCACAGCGGTCGCACACCCTGGTGTCTGGCCAAAAGGCTGTAGTTCAGATACTAATAGATTCTATTTTCATTCTTCTCATAATCCTGAAAAGAAAGAAAAACAAGGTATGAATTACAGAATGATATACACTTCCGTTTTATTAGTGCTACTAAACAAACCAAGGATGTATTCTTCGGATGCACAATTTAGTAGCAGCAATAAAAACTGTGATGTCTTCAGTGAAAGTGTATTTTTTCAATCTTCTCAGTTTCAAAAATGCTCCCATTCATTACAGAAATATAGCTTCGGGGAGAAGGCGGTATCTTGGATTAGATGTGATAAGTATACCGCAGGGGTGCTGGTCACCAGAATTCTAATAGCTGGCTCCGTTATTCTTATTATCATCATTTCTTTACTGTCAATCATGTCTGTGCAAATGATTTCCATCTCTCAGTGGACTTCAGGCATATGAGCAGTATCTGCTTTTTCCAGCTCTCATTCTCAAAGGGCTAGTTAAAGCAGGTAGCCTTGAATGTAGATATCAGAATTCACAACTCAAGCATTTGGTTAGTGCCAAACTCATATGGCTTGAAAAACAATAAGCCCCCAGGGCCTTGTGTGGGAGCAGAATAAAACTTAAACCAGGGATTAAAGCCTTTCTGGAATTTGCGGGTCAGTTAATAAGTACTGTATCGCAGAGCCTTTCTGCTGAGTCAGCATCGCTAGGCTTATAATATCACTTCATAGTAACCTGTGGTTAAACTGTGCATTAAAATATATGGGCCTTAAAGTTTTACAGCATTAAAAATCATGAAACAGAAATGTTCACAATTCCAATGCTGTAGGACGATGTGGCATTTTTTAAACATGTTCTTATTTTAAATACTGTATACATGTGTTATTTAAAAGTATTACTTTTTCATACAGTTCTATTTTTCTAAAAGGCTACCTCCATTTTTACACTGATTTATAGTCAGCAGCAGGTTATAAAATTGCCTGCAATTTCTGGACAATTCATATAGGCTTTACCCCAGAGATAACCCTGCAGTTGCTTTTACACATGTTGGCTGGGCCTGATAGGAGTTTGAGTCAAACAGCATCTGGGGGGGGGCACAGGTTCCCCATTCCTTTATGTTTAACCCATTAAGTCTGGCTCTTTATTCCTGTTCCCACATTAGATATGGAATGGTTCAGTCATTTGAATGTGGCTGTGCAAGGCAGCTGTGTTTCACACAAGATAATTCAAGCTGAGGAGCAGAGCCTATGAGCATTCAAAAGTATAATTTAAATCCACCTTTGGTTTCAGACCCAGAGATGAATAACCAACAGCACTGGATCAGCATGTGAAACCTTTCAAGTTCTATTCTGGGCTTTTTGTGTTTAGGGTCAGGAAAGGCCATTTTAATGGCTTTTGTGCTCATGAAAGGAAAATGTGAACTTCAAACGCTCACAATCCCCCCCCCCAACAAATCTTTAGTGTTTCTTACTGTCCTCTTTCCGTTGACAGTGCTCTCAAAGGTCAGCTATCACCGAGACCTTGCAATAATGATACAATTTCAGTGGACTCGCCGAATAAAATGCTTACAGGATCAACATGTGACCTGCTTCCTCCCTTAAGCTTTCCTGACCTCGTGCGGCCACCTCCTTGGATAGCACTAGTTTGACATGGCTGTCAGGAGAACTTTGCTGGGGAGACATCTGGATTCAGCTTCCAGATGGAATTTTGAGATTTCCTGATCAAGACCATGGCTCCCTGACATCTAAAAGAGCAGGTTGTGGGTATCGACCGCACAATAAGTGCATTCCGTACACAACCAAAGTTGCATGGAATCCTGAACACACAGAAGCTGTTTTTTATGGCAACCATAGTGGTTGCTGCTTACTTGGTCAAGTCCGGTGCAGTCTTCTCAATTCTTGAGCAGTTTGTTGCCAATCAATTCCAGGCATTCATGGGTCTCTCTCTCTCTCTCTCTCTCTCTCTCTCTCTCTCTCTCTCTCTCTCTCTCTCTCTCTCTCTCTCTCTCTCTCTCTCTCTCTATATATATATATATTCTCATTTCAATCAGGATTCATGTGGTGCCTGGGGACTATTGTTCAACTTCATGGAGCCTCCAGTATGGGGGTAGACTTAGGATCTATACTCTTTTTTTAATGAAATCATTTTTATTGGTTTTACAAAGTACAAATAAACACAAGTAAAAACATATTTGTATAAAGAGATTCTCCAAATTTCAAGTCTTCCCCGCATTCCCTCCATGAGGTCTCCTTTTAAACATCTACAACTGTATATTCATCCGTACTCCAGTTTTTATATCAAACCATATTGTCCATAGTAATTTCTACACTACAAGTGAATCAAAATCCTACTCATTTCCATCTGCTTACAGTGGTCTCCTAAACGACTTATAATCCCCCCCCCAATTATTTTATAAAGCTTTTATCCTCTTGATTTCTGAGTTTTCCAGTCAGCTTTGCCACCTTGGCATAGTCCATCAGCTTGGTTTGCCATTCTTCTCTTCTTTCCAACTCTGGGCTAAAAACAACCAGCCCAACTCTGGGCTAAAAACAAGAATTTTTATGCTCCTAACTTAGGCTCTATACTCTTGATGTAGCAAATCTTAAAAGTTAATTATGTCCATTGTGCCTTCTGCTGCCTCTACAATAGTGCCCCCCATCCTTCCTTGTTGCTTGAATATAAATCCTTTCATTCCTGAGCATTGGCTATGCTTGCTGGGGCTGATGAGCTACTGCTTTCTTATCTCTGCTCAACAGCATTATAACCTGGCAAAGCAGTGCAAAGAGGTGAATTATTGTTATTAGTAGTAGTAGTAGTAGTAGTAGTAGTAGTACACCGCCCATTACTCTGGATGTCTTCTGACAAATATAAAAGCATAATAAAACATCAAGCATTAAAAAACCTCCCTATACATGACTGCCTTCAGATGTCTTCTAAAAGTCAGACAGTTGCTTATTTCCTTGACATCTGATGGGAGGGTGTTCCACAGGGCGGGCGCCACTATGAGGAGGCCCTCTGCTGGGTTCCCTGTCACTTCACTTCTCACAGTCAGGGAACCACCAGAAGGCCCTCGGAGCTGGACCTCAGTGTCCGGGCTGAATGATGGGGGTGGAGACGCTCCTTCAGGTATACACTGCCAAAGATGCGGAGGGCTTTAAAGGTCAACGCCAACACCTTAAATTGTGCTCGGAAATGTAATGGGAGCCAGTGTGGATCCTTTAGGACTGGTGTTTCATTTGTTTGAAACAACTGGCCAATTGCTTGTCTGCAGGCATCTGGAATTGTTACATAGCAATGAAATATATCGTTATGTCTTCTTGTGCATTTTTCTGCTTGCATCTAAAGCTTTATTTACATTTTTATTGCTTTTGATATTTTAACTGCCATAATAGCTATTATTACTATTGTTATTTCACTTAGGTGATAACTGAAACTAGAAATAAAGCCAATAGGGCTTTAATAAAGTAGTCTTTAACCTCCATTTCTGTGTCCGGTGCAATGAACATCAAACAGTTTCACTGGGAAGGAATCTAATTCACTGTTGCCCATTAACAAAATGTCTTGCATTAGTAATTCAGCTCCATGCAGAAATAACAGTGACTTTTACATTATACATTTCAAAAGTAGCTAAATTCAATTAAACAAGAAATTCCTCCTGGAAGTAATTTTCTTTCTCAGATCTTCTGTATACAGTTTTGAGATTCTCCCCGTTAAATACGGGCAATGATTATCTCCATTACTTTGCAGAAGCTGCAGGGGCTTTCATCCAGAAGAAAGATTGCTTATATTTATTAATACTGGGCCATTTTTCTTTCCATTCCACTGATAACAAGTGGTGAACATTCTGCCTTATAAATGAGTGTGAACTAAAGTATTAGCTCCAGTCTCCCGAGGGTTAGGATCTGGATTTCACTTGGTATCTACTGCCAGTCTAGAAAACGACAAACCCAAACAGTATAGTTTCTGTGCCCCCTCCTCTCACCCCTACAGAACAACAGATGGTGATATATTGTTGGCAGTAGTCCCAGCTTTTATGAGGAATCTGTATGTGCTTGGAAGTGATGCCTTGTGAATTATCCTGCACCCCTTTATGTACTAAGAGTTGTAGGAATGACAGGACTTTTCAATTTCTGCCTGTACTCCAGCTTCCTGCTTGCCAACTCAGTGGAGCAACTTTTAGCTTTTCCTGATGTTGATCCTCTAGTCCGGGGTAGGCAACCTAAGGCCTGGGGTCTGGATGTGTCCCAATCTCCTTCTCAATCCAGCCCGCAGACAGTCCGGGAATCAGTGTGTTTTTACATGAGAAGAATGTGTCCTTTTATTTAAAATGCATCTCTGGGTTATTTGTGGGGCATAGGAATTCGTTCATTTCCCCCCCAAAAATATAGTCCGCCCCACCACATGGTCTGAGGGACGGTGGACCACACGGCTGAAAAAGGTTGCTGACCCCTGCTCTAGTCATTCTCTCTCTTTTTCCCATCAGCATTTATGTATATTGCCTTGTAAATGATTCCCCCCAACCCACCCTGTTTCTATACTAAAAATGTAGGGTCACGCAGGTCCGTTTGCCCCTTTTGGTGTTGCAGCATTGCAGGACGGCAGAGGCTTCACTGGGGCCCTGACGAGGGAACTGGAACAGTGGTGCCCTTCCTGATAGACGGTGGGGGCTTAAGCCCCCTCTGCCTATCAGGAACTGGATCCTAGCCTGCACCTAGCTTTGGTTAATGGGGATGCAAGCTGGGGACTTACGCTGTGCCAGGGGAGCAGGTAGGCTTCCTTCGGATCCGTCCCTTGCCCATTTAAGCAGCCCGCACCTGGAACATTACGTGTTTGTTCCTTCACTGGGTTTCCCCCCTGCCCACCCACCCTTGGTTTAAAGCTGATAGTCAATGACTTTGCTGTGGCTACGGTGGTCGCCATTCTTTAAGGGGCCAAGTAGGAATTTGCCCACCGGGCTAACTAGCACTGACCCGGTGGTTTTGCCTACTTCATAGCAATTGTCACAACTGGTTGGGCATTGGGGCAACCCTTTGTTTTGAATGGAAGGGAGGTTGTAGTCTCTGCCTGCCCCTCCAAACACTGGGGTATCTCATTAAAGGGATCAAGGGGAGTGACCATGCCCAGGCGAGGCCAGAGCCAAAGGCACTCCCCCAAACGGCGGTCCCTGCGGGGTTCATCCTATTTGATGTAAGTCTTAGGAACCCCTGTCTGGATTGACCATGCATCACTTCCGGTGGGCGGGTGGAAGTATTTTGATTGCCCCATGCCCAAGCCAAACCTCTTTCATCTGTATTCAATAAGGTTGTGGCCTGTTTTTACCCCAAAAAACCCCAGCCTCATTGGTCTCTTATTTGCATAGGTTGGGGAATGGGGACCCAATGCCTAGTCCTGCAATGGTTTGTGACTTAAGCATGAAGTTGATTTCATTAGCTTCAAAAGCATTTGCTTGCCGATACAGCAAAAATAGCTACTTAGTAGCCCCTGAGCCAAAGGAGAAATTGTTTCAGCGCCTCTCGTTTCATAGCAGGAAGTAGAAAGAGGAACAGTGACGTACTTTGTAGCAACAGTGCTGCACAGTGAGATGGTTCTGCAGTTTTTGTTTTTTTTGCTTTCCCTTGAAGTGTTTGGTTTAGCTTGCCTTCATGAGTCATCCTTCAGAATTATACCTGCTCTCTGCTTATGACACAGCATGCTTGGATGATGCAAGCAAACTTAGTGTGTGCATAAGTGGATGATGGACACTGTAAGAAGGGTGCTGAACCAGATACAGAGCTGTAGGCAGGGCGGGGCCAACAGGCACTCTACCCCAAAATTGCAGCTGCATAAGAAGCAACTTGTTGCGAAGCACAAGTAGAGGGGGGAAATAGCAGAATGTCAGTTTCTTTCCCTCTTTCAGTGCTCTCATACGCTCGCTTTTCTGGCATCGTGTTGCAGTGTTTGGTGACACAAAGATGGATGAGAGAAATGGACTCACCAGATCTCCCATTACTTTCATTTCTTATGTATATAAATTGTATTAAATTTTCTGTTTTACAACTTAAAATACTCATTTTTACATCCTTAAGATATCAATGACTTCGTTCTTCTCTTTCCATGGTTCATTTTACATATCATAAATATGTAAAACAGTGTTTTCAGCTGTACACAATTATTTCCCATATATTCATTAAACGTTTTCCAATCTTCTCTAAACGTATGTTCTTCTTTTTCTCTTATTCTATATGTTAAGTCTGCAAGCTGCACATATTCTGTCAACTTAAGTTGCTATTCTTCTTTGATTGGGACCTCGCTCGTTTTCCATTTTTGGGCTAACAAAACATGGGCCACAGTAGCAGCATACATAAATAACCTTTTTTGACACCTGGGAATTTCAGTCTGAATTTTTTTGGGGGGGAAGTACTTTTAAACATTTTTTTCAATTCATTATGGATAATTTCCCAATACTCTTTTACCCTTTTTCAAGTCTGCCACATATGGAAGAACGTTCCTTCCACCTCTTTGCATCTCCAGCACTTATCTGATTCAGTCTTTTACATCTTAGCATCTCCCATTACTTTCAGGTCCTGCTGTGAAAGTCATAGCACAGCAAGGGCTGAAAGAAAAGAATCCACCTCACTCCCTCCAGATAGGCTGAACACAGACTGCGGCTGCCCATCTTTGGAGGTCCTCACAATTACCACGAAAGGCTAAGAAGAGAATGACAGAAGCAGGCAAGAGGGAACCCTAAAAATAATGGCTTCATGGTAACTGGAACAAGGGTATCTGCTTCATCCAGCAGGAAGGCAGGAGATTAGAGGCAGCAGGAGAAGAAGGAGGAAGGGTCAGATCCAAGGTTCAAAAAGTGATTTCAGCAGAAATGGGCAACCAGAACAATTTTTGCTGTGAATACTGTGGTTTATATATCATTTTGAATAAAGGTTTCAAAGCAAATTCCAGAACTGGGGAGGTTTCTTGCTTGGTATGTGATTCATGACAGGATGTGATGGGTCTCAAGCCTTATAGGATTTTATTCTGAAAGAGGGAGCACTGCTGAAGTGTGTGCTGTGGTGGAGGAGAAGCATTTTGGACAAATAAAAATCTGTCCCCCAACCTGTGGGCCAACTTGGAGAGCTGAGAAGACAACTCACCTGTCAAACATATGGCAAATTATACTGCCACGTGACTGACAGGTGAACTGTCAAAATCCCAAACACCTTGCTATAATGGGCATGGGCAGCCCTATGGTTGATGCTCTGGGAAGCTCTGAGCATAGAGCTGACAAAGAGCTATTTGCTCCCCTGCCCATCAGCTGAAGGGAGAAGGAAGCCTGCCTTCTGTAACCACCTGCCAGCAGATTGACAGCTGGGCAGTGCCTTTGCAGGTCAGGT
Organism: Zootoca vivipara; assembly: GCF_965207765.1. NCBI lineage: Eukaryota > Metazoa > Chordata > Lepidosauria > Squamata > Lacertidae > Zootoca > Zootoca vivipara. The sequence goes on along the minus strand of NC_142593.1, from coordinate 16,930,219 downwards.
TGGACCTCCTGATAGGCCAATATTTTTTCCTGAGTCAGAGGTTCCTCACTCCTGTTGTAAACCAAGAACGGTGAACTTGGGGCAGCAACTCCCATAATCTCCAACCAGGATGGACAGTGGTCAGGAATGATGGGAGCAACATCCAACAACATCTGGAAGGCTGGGATATGAATATTTATGGTTTGATTTAATATTCTCATTTGGACATTTTAAAAAATGCAAAACAAATCCACTAGCATGGATATTTAGATGATGCACAAAAACAGCTGGGCCTTGGAAATCCTGGCTACATTTTTCCAATTTATGAAGATAACATTGTGTTTAACTGACTCGAAGCCACTAGAGAATGTCATTATGCTTCATTCTTATACATGGATTTCCTTATGGCACTGCCAACCATGTTAAGCCACGGTATTCCAATTTTAACTTTTTCTAATTGATTGAACACCATTTTATAACAGATGAAAGGAGATGTTCTCTAGTGAGGATGCAGTGAGATGAGTCAATGGTATCTGGCCTATAGAGGATTTGACTAATCCCTTTCTTATCTATGGTTATACAGAGTCTGCATATATTTTAATGCTCTGATGAATAAGTATCTACCTGTCTAATACTGACAGAAAAATAATTATATTTGGGGCTGGTTTTATTTCTGTTTCTGTCAAGCCATCCTTGTAAATGAAAATATTGATGGGCAGGATTTGCTTATGAACAATGCAATCCTAGCTCAGTCTACTCAGAAGCAAATTCTTTTGAGTTCCATGGAATTTAACTCCCAGGTAAGAGTGTCTAGGATTGTGTCCTGGTTTTCTTAAATTTCATCCATCCACTATGGAACTTCAGACAGAAGTCGTGTGGATTACTCCTGTCTTATCCTGCTAACACCACTCTATGGTAGGTCAGGCTAAGAGATGGCAACTGGCTCAGGGCTACCCAGTGAGTTTCCTTTATCCAAATAAAATTATCTATTGATTATACTGTGCAATCAGAAAAAGTTTGTTTAGAAATATGTTAAAGATATTAAAACATTCTCATTCATTTCTATGTAGAATCAGTGATGGACAGGGGTGCCAACTATAAGGGGGCTCTGGGTGCCCAAGCACTCACAAAAAATTGTTGGGGGTGCTCAGCACCTGCACCACAGGGCCCCCGATGCAACTTCAAGTTCTGAGGCTGGGGGCACGAGTGTGATGTCATAACGTTATGTTGCGATGTGACATCATGATGTGACACACACACTGGGCACCCATAACCTGGAGCCCAATTCAGCTCTCCTGGTGAGAGATGAGCTCTGGGCAGGCTTGAATTAGATTAGCTCACGATGAGCCGAGCTATATCTCATCCGAAATAAGAAATGGGAAAATGGCTTTTTTCCCTCAGATACAGTGGTACCTTGGGCTCTCAAACTTATCCCGTTCCAGAAGTCTGTTCCAAAACAAAAGCGTTCCAAAACCAAGGTGCGCTTTCCCATAGAAAGTAATGCAAAATGGATTAATCTGTTCCAGACTTTTAAAAACAACCCCTAAAACAGAAATTTACAATCTAATGAGACCATTAATCCATAAAATGAAAGCAATAAACAATATAGTGCAGTCACACAATCAATCAATCAACCAGTAGCTGAACTGGGTTCCACACAGTCACAAGAACAAAACTAAAAGAGCAGCAAAAACAAAAACACAAAATAAATAGCAGAAATAGACAGACCTCAGTGTAACTCTCAAAACAGAAGTGTGGCACTCAAAACGGAAGCGTAACACTCAAAACTGAGCATGTTCGGCTTCCGAAAAAAGTTTGCAAACTGGAACACTTACTTCTGGGTTTGCAGTGTTTGAGTTCCAAGGTGTTTGAGTACCAAGGCATTTGAGAACCAAGGTACCACTGTAATTCAATTGAATTCCCAAGCCATCCAACACCCAGCTCTGCCAACCTCCAAAATGGCAGGTATCCAACAATGATCTCCTAAATCTCTTTTCCCTAGTCCTTCCCACTTACCCAGGCATGGGCAAACTCGGCCCTCCAGATGTTTTGAGACTACAGTTCCCATCATCCATGACCTGTTAGCTAGGGATGATGGGAGTTGTAGTCCCAAAACATCTGAAGGGCCGAGTTTGCCTATGCCTGCACTTACCTGTTTTCTGCTCCCCCTCTCAAAGAAGCAGCAAGCAGTGGGAGCTCGGTGTCTTCGCTTCACCCCTCTCAACCTGGCATGCGGCAGCACCAAAAGAGAGGGTGAGATTGGAAGCTGTATGGGATGTCAAAAGAAAGCTGCGATTCAAATCTGAGCTGAAGAGAAACTAGATGCCATAATGTCCACGGTGCATTTGAGCTGAGCATTGCAATAACCTAGAACCCCTATTTCCTAGAACCTGGGAATAAGTGTCTCAGCAACACATCTACTTAGGAATTAGTATATGTAAAGGAAACTCAAAGGCTGCAGATCCATAGATATTGTCAGGTGGGGAAAGAACTTGAAACTGCTTCTAGGTGGCTTTGTGAGTATATGCCCTTCCTTTTATCGGCTTCCAATAAAACGGGGGAATTATTCTGACACATATTTGGAGACCACACAATTTGTGATTCCAACCTTGCTTTGCTTAAGTCCTTGACTGAATGCTGCTATCCCATTGAAACCTTACAGATGCTGATTTATGAATACGGCATTGCCAAACAGGTAATAGACCAGCAAACTGTCAGAGTGCTAGAACTTATAAATCACCCAGCAGTGTTCTGTATATTCAGTTCCTTGTAAAAAATATGATTTATCCCGTTGAGATTGCGCCTACTATCACATGAGCCAATTTTCCCATAAGTATATTTCATGTATGGGACCATTTTTGTATATTACACTGCTAGGAAATCATCTGCCTTTTTCATGCTGCCATGGTATCAATATGCTATCATTCTTTTCATTACACACTGCTTTCTATTTACTAGGAGAGATTATTGCTATTGCCATTTGAAAGTTCCTCTTTGCTTCTTTTCAGGCTCTGTAGCAAACAATGTGTCAATGCAAAACACCTTTGCTTGGCCCAGATGACATTTAAAGTTCAGAATGTATGCTTTTGAGTTAGAGCTTTTCTTTAGGTGGTGGTGTCTGGGATAATTAAACATTTTTTTAAAAAAATAATAATGGAAATTTGATCTCACAGAATAGTATTGCGCCAGGTTTTGCCCCACATTGCAGAATTTCTCAATTTGATAATGGAAAGGGTGGAACAGAGCAGACATAGGGACCCTATTCAAAAGCTGGTCTTCATGCATTTGCTCCTATAGACTCATACAATTATAGAATTGTAAGGGACCCTGAGGATCATCTAGCCGAACCCCCTGTAATGCAGGAAGATGCAGCTGTCCCATATGGCTGAGATCAGGGGCGGAGGAAGGGGGTGCAGTGGGGTGGTCCGCCCCAGGTGTCACCCCTGAGGGGGGTGACAAAATGCCAGGAGGAACTCACCGCGGGGCAGCAGCGCACCCGAGCTACACGTCTCCCAAGTGGTCTGCCCACCGCCTTCCTCTCAGCTGTAGAGGGGCTGAGTGGGAGGAGGCAGGCAGACTCCTCAGAGGCCCTGCAGAGCAAGGGGGGCTGCCCCTGCCCCTGGTTTGCTCCACCGCTGGTTGAGATGGACTAAAAGGAAGCCACTGCAATCTTTTTATCAGTGCCACCCATTTACTACCCTGTGCTTTAGAGTCAAGGTGAATGACTCAAGCTCAGATATGGCTTCCATGACCTTTTCAGACAGCCTTCCACCTACAAATGGCGCATGGAAATCAGGAGGAGCATTGTGGCTGAAGGCTGTCCCATGCATTTCAATCAGTGAGCAGTTGCTCCTTGGGGAGATCCCCGCATTTCAGATGCTGAAATGAACCCATGCATATACATTTGTACATGTAAAGTTGTTTCTTTTCTTTTCTTGTATAATAATACTTTATTTTTTCCCCAGATTGAAAGTTAAATTTTGTTACTCAACAGTAGAGATGGGAAGGCCTGGAAAAAACCTGGAAAAATGGGGGGGGGGGTTCCAATTCAACAAAACCAGTGACTTCTTGCTCACCCAACATCAATGTCTAAAACCCACATTATGTACAGTTGTGTTTTAAGATTCCATCTTATCTAATTTTGTCCTCTTTAACATGTTTCTTGATATATTCTGCTTCTTTCTTACACTTCAAACGCTGCTGTGGTCTTCACATATGGGAAATAACTTTTTTAATAGACTAGAAAGGGTTTCCGGTCTTCCTTAAAGGGTTCCAGTGCTCTATGTATTCCAGTGCTCTATGTATTCCAAGATTTTCATCAACCATTCTTCCTTTGAGGGTGTTCTCTGTCCATACAAAATTGTTCTGACACTGAACTGAAGTGTGTAGTTTAGGATCAGCCTGCTATATCAGTGGAGCATAGTTTAGTGGTTGGGCTTTTGTTTTGTATGTAGGAGGTCCCAGGTTCAGTCACCATCATCTCCAGATTGAGATGGGTGTCAGAGACGTGGCTGAATCGAACACCTGGGAAGAGTCGGGAGACAAGGGAATGCAGTCATAGAGTGAGAGTGGATTCAGGGCGTACCCAGGATCAAAACTAGGGGGGGGGGCAATGCACAGTAGGGGAGGGGCCACATGTATCCAAATTTTGCAGTGATCCTCCAAACCAAAGGAGAATGCAAGTAATAGGGAAACATGTGCATCATAATGAATATATTGGTGAAAATAACATACAAAATGCAGAAATTACTTGCAAAAATGTAATGTCACACAAGAAGCTTTAGAAGCTTTAGAAGAAATGTGCATTGAAAGGCTGCAGTTTGTTTGTTTTTTGAGGGTTTTTTTTTTAAGGAAAAATTTGCAAATTGCTGAAGAAACAACCAAATTTAAGATTGGAAAAATTAGGAAATGGAGAGAAATGAAATGGATAGGTACTCACAATACTGCATCACTGTGTTCAGAGATGTTACTGACTGACAAGCCTAGGAAAGCTTGCAGTGGGAGTGAATTTCAGAAAACACATGGGAGTCCTTTTCTACATCCCAAACTTTCAGTGCATAAAAATTGAGAATGTCAGCAAAAGGGAATCTAGGCAAGTGTCATTTTCATCTGTGCCATTTTTTGCATAGTCAGTTGCTGCTGTTTAACGTGGTGAGCGCAAACAAACTATTATTATTATTATTATTATTATTATTATTATTATTATTATTACGCTCTGCTCCCTTGCATTGACATGGTGGGTGGGGGGAGGTTTGCTCACTAAACTCCTGCACAAAATTACCTAAAAGCATGCCAAAGTGTCATCTAAAAGCATGCCATGGGCACGCAGGAAAATGAGAGGAAGCTGCGACTGGGGACTTTTTTCCGGGCAAGGGCGGGAAGATTGAGGAACGAGCCCCACATAGCAGCAGCAGCAGCGCTTCCCAGCAGCAGCACAGCCCAGCGGGCGGGAACGGCGAACTCACGCTCCGCTGGGCTGTGCTCCGCCTCCGCCTCTGCCCACCAGCCCTGCTTCTAGGGAGGGGCAACTGCCCACCCCTGCCCCGCGCTGGGTACGCCCATGAGTGGGTTCATTCGCCCCCCCTTCATCAAGAGTTCCCAGACTCAGATAGAGCAGCAGACTCCTAAAGCTTGCAGGCAGGGGGGGGGGGTAGACAGCATTGATGGGTTGCTATGCAATCAGGAGGGAGGGAGCGTTTAGAGGGCTCTTCATTTGAGAGCAGGAGTGGGTGGGAGTCCACCCACCTTCTCCTCGAACTAGAAGAGCTGAAAGGGTTAAAATGCAAGAGAGGAAGGGCTGGACTTTGGCACCCTTCGTGCTGTGAAAGGGGCGGAGACTCAGAGTGACCAACTCATCACTAAGAGCAAAGGGCTCAGAGCCACACTTTGGGTGTTAATTGTAAATAAATGTACCATAAAGCTGCCAGAGACTCATGAATTCTTATTGGAGTTTGCTTGCCTGTCTGAGATCATTACAATGGGAAAGATTCCGCTCTGAAATCCCAGAAAGCTGCTGTCACTCAACGTACACAAAAACTCAGACATACTGTCTCAAAGACATTTTTTGGGGGGGGGATCTGAGATTTTTGTTCATTCTCTCTCTCCCTCTTCCACCCCTCTCTCACACACCAGGTCACCAAGAAAAAATTTCTCCAAGCATTCTCCACCATTATCCCACACATGCACACACACAATGCCCCAGAATAGTACAGTACTAGGTCTGGAACATTGTGGAGGATGCAAGATGGCGGCCAGGTGGCCAAAAGAATTGCTGTTACCTATATAAGTATTAAGGAAAACATGGCGCAGGCAGAGTTTCTGCTAAGCAAAACATGTCCCCATGAAACCAATGAGGATTTCTCCACTCCATTGAGAAATTTCATAAAATGGTCCCTTCAGTTTCCCTGCACACAAATAGCATGTATAATTTCAAGGGGCTGTTTGCACAAAGCTCTTCTCTGGACATACAACACCTTTTCTGTAATGTGCAGAGACATTTGAGGGGCCAAAAATGTGAGTTGACAAGACAAGATAACCCAGCAGCCACAGTAATCCTTCTTCCCCACTTTTCAACTCTTTCTAGTATTTCAAGAAGCCCGCCAAATTGCTCATAGTTTTAAAGTTTATGAAGAAACTATATTCAGATCGTGAAGCTGAGGCTCCAATACTTTGGCCACCTCATGAGAAGAGAAGACTCCCTGGAAAAGACCCTGATTGGGAAAGATTGAGGGCACAAGGAGAAGGGGACGACAGAGGAGGAGATGGTTGGACAGTGTTCTCGAAGCTACCAACATGAGTCTGACCAAACTGTGGGAGGCAGTGGAAGACAGGAGTGCCTGGTGTGCTCTGGTCCATGGGGTCACAAAGAGTCAGACATGACTAAACGACTAAACGACTAAACAACAACAAATATCCATTATGCATTACATTCCCCCCCCCCGGTCTTTCAGTGGGTGGAATTAAATATGTTTAAGTACACAATTGGTTCCAGAGGTCTGTACTTAACCTGAAGCGTACTTAACCTGAAGCGAAATTTCCCATTGAAAGTAATGGAAAGTGGATTAATCCATTCCAGACGGTCTGCGGAGTACTTAAACTGAAGCGTACTTAACCCGAAGTATGAGTGTAATTAGTTCTGGAAGTCTGTACTCAACCTGAAGCGTACTTTCCCATTGAAAGTAATGGAAAGTGGATTAATCCGTTCCAGACGGTCCGCAGAGTACTTAACCTGAAGCGTACTTAACCTGAAGCGAACTTTCCCATTGAAAGTAACGGAAAGTGGATTAATCCGTTCCAGATGGGTCCACGGAGTACTTAAATTGAGTACTCAAACCGAAGCGTACTTAAACTGAGGTATGACTGCAGTTTCTTACGCTACAGGATAGCTTGCTGAAAACGTGCTGCAACAAAATAAAAAAATAAACAACACAGCCTTCTTTCTCTCCCCCCCCCCCCGGCACCTCCATCCAGCTTTGAATGCAACCTGAGAAATGTGAAAGGGGAAAGAAACATTATACTCGGAGTGTCTGGAAAGGAAACTAAACAGGACTCTGCAGGAGCGAGTAAATAACAGTGCATCTTTGATTTGAGCTGTTCGCCAGTAAAGCGGGCAGTTTAACTTAAACTCTCCCCGTTGCTTATGAGATGGAATGAATGGTTCCAGATAGGGCACACACGGCACTAAAAGCTCCCAGCAGCGAAGCCTGAATACAGCAGGTAATTGCCATGTTAGAGAGAGAGAGAGATAAAATGTGATAATATGTAAGGAAACATTTCTTCAATAGAAAGGTGGCAAAGCAATAAACTGGAGAGCTATCAGAATTCTACTGGCCATGAATCTATTTGCTGAGTGTTCAGCTGGCACAGGGAGTACCGTAATAAGTTATACCAAAAAGAGAGAGAAAGGAGGGGGGGGGAGAGTTAGTGTGAAAATCTTGGCAGCTGTATCTTTGCAAGCAGTCTTTGAAAAGGAGAGAGGGAGCGGAAGCAAGAGGAAACTGCAGAAGCTGCCTCAGTCTGGACTGATGAACTGGGTGGCTCTATGAAGTGTTAACTGACACCCACATGTCACCTTGGGCATTTTCATATGGGAAGATGATGTAGCCTTTGCACCTCTCTCACGCTAACACACTGGATGGCTTTGAAAGAGGATTAGAGACACTGATGGAGGATAAGGCTCTGCTCTACCTCTGCTGTGGAAGGCATCATGTTTCTGAAGACCAGTTGCTGGAAAACTGCAGGAGGGGAGAGCACTCTGGAAAGCTTCTCATAGGCATCTTGTTGGCTACTGGGGGGAAAGGATGCTGGACTATATGAACCACGGGCCAGCAGGCTTCTGTCTGCTGTCGGAAGGCTGGAGACCAGGGCCGTCTTAAGCAAATCCAGTGCCATGGTGCAATGGTCCCTCCGGCACTCCCTCCCTTTCCCCAAGCTGCTCTCTCTCGCCCTGGCTCAGGGTCCCCAGCGCCACCAGCCCAGGCTTCCTGCCACCACTCACCTGCTGTGCGGTGTCTCGCTGCCAGCCCAGGTCACGCCACCAAGCCCTCTCCGCCCCAGCCAGGGCATGGGCAGCTCCCCAGCTCCCGCCACCTCCCCGGCCCGGAGGCCGCGTGGCCCAGCGGCCGCCATCTGCACCAGAGGAAACAAGCATGAGCGGTGAATTCCGGGTCCCACAGTGTGCCGCTTGTTCCCCGGCCGGCTGACCGGTCCACCACTGCCCCCACCTGCACTCTCTCGCTGCGCTCCCAGCGACCCGAGGAGCAGGAGGTGGTTGCCACGCTGCCGCCTGTGCCCCGGGAGTGCGGGTACCAGATGTGGAGGAGGCCCCTCGGGAGCCGCTCCCGCAGGCGACAGCGGCTCAGCGGGCAGCAGCTGAGGGGATTCCCGCGGGCCGAAGGAGAGGAGGAGGCAGCGCCAGAGCCATAGGGCTCAGGGTGGCTTCCAACATACCGTAATATAAATAACACAGCAAAACATCAAACAGCAAAAATCTTCCCAGGGGCATGGCACGCCGCCCGCAGGGGTGTGGTGTGCATCCTGGAGGCATGGCACGCCACCTGGGGGGGCGTGGCACCCAGCAAGGGCGGGGTAGCAGCCGCGATGGCACCCCACCGGGATTGTGCTCCCCCCGCACTCCTCTTCCTCCACCAGTGCTCACTGTGAGAAGTGAGGCTACAGAGAACCAGGCAGAGGGCCTTCTCGGCAGTGGTGCCCACCCTGTGGAACACCCTCCCATCAGATATCGAGGAAATAAAACAACTACACAACTTTCTATAATGTACTTAAGAGAACACTGTAAAAAACTAAAAACTTTGGCAGGATTTGAGTAATGCTCGTAATGTACGAAAAACTATGGGAAAATGGGTTACTATTCTTATAACAAATTAGAGAAAATAAGGTAACTAGATTTTAAGAAAAGATTGATAATGGTAACCATGGAAGGGCGGAGGGAAGTCAAGGGATTCAGAGAATTCTAAATGAGGAGGTGAATGATGTGTTTGAACTTAAATTTGTTATGAATATATATATATATATATATATATATATATATATATATGAAGACAGACCTGTTTTAGGAAGTTTTTTGTTGTTTGAGGTTTTGCTGTGTTATTTATATTACGGTATGTTGGAAGCCGCCCAGACTGGCTGGGGGATCTCAGTCAAACAGGTGGGGTACAAAATAATAATAATAATAATAATAATAATAATAATAATAATAATAATATACACAGGGTCCCACTATGTCTTAATTAAATTCTAGCACCCATTGGATCTAGGACTTTAACACTGCTTAGCATCCACAATTCATAACAATATATGCAGACTATGCATAAAAAGGAATGTTCACAGCATTATACATCAAAACAGATCCTGCAGCTCCATTAGAGAGACCATTGAAGCCACAGCTTTTGATTCTTAACAGAGAGAAAGTCAGGCCTTTGTCTCTTTCCATCTCTAATCTCAAGACTGCCAGTCTATTTTGTTGTCTTTGACACATTCAGACCTTGGTGACATGCCTTTTCCTGCTCACCTCCCAGAAGGATCTCCAACTAGTAAGATTCAGTAGCAACTCGCCACCCTCGCTTACACTACAAAGCAGACACTTAGTGGACCTTGACAGGCTATTTACATAAAAAAAGAAAGTGCTTTTGGCCATTTTAGCAGTCTCCTTTTGGGCAGACCGCTATACAGCTATCAAACCACAAAGCTGCAAGGGACCCAGAGAGGATATCCATTGCAACCTCAAATACAATTAAAAATCCTTAATTAATATCCACTTCGTAGTTGTTGGGGGTGGAGGAGGGGAAGCAAACAGAAGAGGAACATTTTGATTCAATTAATTAATTTAACCAAATGCATATACGTACAGTGGTACCTTGGTTTTCAAACTTAATCCAATCTGGAAGTCCGTTCCAAAACCAAAGCGTTCCAAAACCAAGGTGCGCTTTCCCATAGAAAGTAATGCAAAACAGAATAATCCGTTCCAGACTTTAAAAAAAACCCTAAAACAGCAATTTAACATGAATTTTACTATCTAATGAGACCATTGATCCATAAAATGAAAGCAATAATCAATGCACTTTACAGTCATACCTCTAGTTACGTATGCTTCAGGTTGCGTACGACACGGGATACGTACGCGCCGAACCCGGAAGTAATGGAACGGGTTACTTCCGGGTTCAGCGATTCGTGCATGCGCAGATGCGCCGAATGATGTCACGCGCATGCGCAGAAGCACCGAATCGCGTGGGGAGCATGCACAGATTTGGCACAGGGTAAAATGTTCGGAAACCAAGGCACAGCTTCCAATTGGCTTCCTGCACTCAACCAGAAGTTGCAGAAGCCACGTCGGACATTCAAGTTCCAAAGAACGTTCGCAAACCAGAACAGTCACTTCAGGGTTTGCGTGCCGAGGCACCAAGAGGACCCCCCAATAACTCACACTGACACCATAATTTTTGTTAAGGTTTTTGGCATTAAAATTTGGCCACAACTTTTTTATTAAAATACAATCAAAATGTGAGTGGTTGCTTAGTCATTGGTTCCCAGCCATCTGTCTCCCGCCTGGGACAGATCTGACTCCCTCTAGCCTAGTAGGGGAGTCAGTAAGTAAGCACCCCCTGAGAGAGGACGGGGCAGGGGGCACAAGCCCTTCTTTGTCCTCTCCCCAGATGCTCCCCGAGGCTCATGCGTGGTCCTGACCCCTAGCGGGGATAAACAGACAAACATGTGGAGCCCGGGATTCCTTTAACGGAATACTTCTATATGGCAGCAGCAATCACATGAGGGTCAGGCCCAGCCAAAATCCGTACCCCTCGGCCAATTATGGGCTGTCAATCAACAAATTGCAACAAGCAAAAATCCCCAGCAACAATTAAACCACCAATCAAGGCCAAATATCAGACCCGCCCCAAAGCCCTGGGTCGTCTTGTTAGCCCTGCCGCAACCCATGTTCTCTCCTATGGAGAGAACCTGCTTTGCGACGTTTGAGAGCCAAAACGTTCGACTCGCAAGGCGTTTGCCGACCAAGGTACGACTGTATTATTTTGTGGCATTTGCAACAAATTATTTTAGTCTGCTCTGATAATGTTATTGAAGGTCAGAAGACACATCTAATTAATAAAAAATAAACATAAATTATGCATCTCACAATGACATATTTATTCATGAGCAGACCTTCTGAGCACTATAGCAGTAGAATAACTCCCCTCTACATTTTATTTTCCCTTCCCTTCCCAAAACCAAATGTATATTCAGCACTGTGCTCAGCTGCACATAGAGGGCCAATCCCTCATTTCCAACTACGTCTAGATAGTGTGGGAGGATAGCTGTCTGTCAAACGCTGTAGCTGTCCTTAGAAATCCTAAAGATATATGCGCTCTTAAGCTTTATGGGTTTTTTTTAAGGATTCTGCAATGCAGCAAATCAAGCTATATGCTATATACTGTGATTTCAATTTAAATCTGCTAGGAATGTTGAGAAATTGAACTTAAACTTTATTTGGTTGATGGATCAATATGCACTTCATAGTCATGGAGAAAAAGCTTCTTGCTTTAACATTAATAAAGCCTAATGCGTTTGATATGCAACATCAAGAAACATTTAGAAAGCAACAACTTCCCCAGTCATACCATATACCATTTTCTGAATTGCAAAAATAATTTAAAAAGTGGAGAGTGATACATAAACAAGAGCTATTGTTCTGGTATTTTCAAGCTGATCTACACTTGCGGCAGAATCCCATACTCCAGCTTTTCCTGAACTGAGAATGCTAGGAAAAATAATGCATTTGCTATTTTCTTATTTTTTAAAAATAGTAATATTTTATTATGAACCTTGAATCTTAGAGATTTCTTTTCTTTAAAATGTTAAGTATGAGTATTTCTGATTATTTCTAAGTGTGCATCTGCATATTGCAGGCATCCCCAAACTTCGGCCCTCCAGATGTTTTGGACTACAATTCCCATCTTCCCCAACCACTGGTTCTGTTAGCTAGGGATCATGGGAGTTGTAGGCCAAAACATCTGGAGGGCCACAGTTTGGGGATGCCTGGCATATTGGATGCAAACCCTAGCCCTCTTTTGTCCTCTCTTTTTATTATTGATGGTTTCAGCAACGCACTCTGCTGCCTTTGCAAGGCTCAACAGTTCGTTTAAAACAGTCCTTACTTAAAACTCCCAAGTCTGATTGCTATCATATGCAAAATACATATGAAGGTGCTATGAAGCTTTAGCGCATTTTCCTCCTCTGCTGCTTCCTGCCATAACTGCCTCCCTATTGATTGCTAGCTGCTTGGAGTAGGGACGCCACTCATGGATTTACTTATGTGACTCCAGAAAGTACCATATACATATTGTAAGAAATAAATATATGAATAATTGTCTTGCCAAATGCAAGGTGGTTCTTTTAATGCGATTCAGAAGCAATGCAAACACAAGTGAGTGAGAAGATTAAAGATTTTATTCTAAACAGCAAGCATTATATACATTACCAAACAAGCACTTCCATCTGCCCCTGGGAAGCCCTCAAGATGGGGCGAAGTGACCCCCCCCCCACAGGTACCCTCAGGTTGCACGGCCCTGCGATCAGTCAGTCTATGCATGAGCTTCTCTTAACTATGTCCCCAAACCATCTGATTTATAGATAGCGAACCTGTGTGGTTTGCCTGACTGCCTATATGCTACTAGCTACGGGTGCCACTGTGGGTTAAACCACAGAGCCTAGGGATTGCCGATTAGAAGGTCGGCAGTTCGAATCCCCGTGACGGGGTGAGCTCCTGTTGTTCAGTCCCAGCTCCTGCCAACCTGGCAGTTCAAAAGCATGTCAAAGTGCAAGTAGATAAATAGGTATCGCTACAGCGGGAAGGTAAACGGCGTTTTTGTGCGCTGCTCTGGTTCGCCAGAAGCGGCTTAGTCATGCTGGCCACATGCTGGCCACATGCTGGCCCTCTTTCTGCATTTCCTTAAATTTATTTTCCAATATCTTCTGCATCTCCAAATTCATTTAATTATCTACTTTGAATATAAACTCTTATGAAACTGCAGGTTATTACAATAATCCTGCCAATGTTTTTATCTGAAGAAGTGTGCATGCACACAAAAGCTCATACCAGTGACAAACTTAGTTGGTCTCTAAGGTGCTACTGGAGGGAGTTTTTTATTATTATATTATAATTCACAATGCTATACGAATTCCAGATGAGTAGTCATGTTAGTCTGCTGCAGGAAGACAAAGGCTAGCCCTTTATTATGAAATAACTTGGCTTTATATAAATTCTGCAGAAAGTGCAGCTGAAACAAAAAAGCAAACTCCAAAGTGACAACTTACTTGCACTAGTAGGGCATCTGTGCAGGGAAAAGGTGAAGCCGGTGAAATAAATGTAGACCATCTGGCTTAAGTATTTTGACAGGGGGAAATTGAGTAACGTATTTCAGAGAGCTAAAGGTCTCATTTAATTGTTTCTTAGGTTAGAAACAACCCCTTTATGGGCCACCACTTAGTAAATGAATTCTAATTAAAAGCCACTCTGCAGAGAAGCTGGCAGTGATAAAGAGAGGGGGTTGTGCTCATGTTGCCATGAACATTGTGCACAAACAACACACACACACACTTGCACTTTCTCTTCTGTTGCAAATAACAAACTGTCTTCTGAATTACATAATCATTGGATGAAACCATGCATCAAGTTTCTCTTGTCAGGGGACCTTTCCAAAGTTTAACCTAATAGAAACCCTTTTTAAAATAAAAAAAAAATCAAAGGGAACGATAAAAGACAAAATTGTCACGGCGCTTGTCAACAGCTTGAGACTTGGCTGCGACAAACAGCAGGGAAATTAGTCAATAAACATTTGCAGAATTAGAAATCACTTCCCTTTCCCATCTGCACACATTTTCTTTGAACATTTGTCCACACAGTTTTCAGTGAGATCGGCAGCTCCGGCTGCCAGCATTTATACGAAAACTATTTGCTGGCTGGTACCTCTTTGGCGATCTCCTCAGGAATGAGAGAGTCTGGGAAAGAGCACAAAGAATATTGCTTCGAAATAGATTCGTAGTTGAGGGAGGAAGGGGCAAATGTGTGGCTGAGAGCTCCTTCAGAGTAATCACACTTGGTTTTTATGGAAGCATTATACAGTGGTACCTCGGAAGTCGAACAGAATCCATTCCGGAAGTCCGTTCGACTTCCAAAACATTTGGAAACCATGGTGCGGCTTCCAATTGGCTGCAGGAAGCTTCCTGCAGCCAATCAGAAGCCGTGGAAGTCACATCAGACATTCGGGTTCCAAAGAACATTCGCAAACCAGAACACTCCCTTCTGGGTGTGCGGCATTCGGGAGCCAAACCGTTTGACTCGCAAGGCGTTCAGGTTCCAAGGTATGACTGTATTTATTTGTCTAGTCCTGGACACTGACCATGTTACTGGAGTGGGCCAATCCAAGAGGTTAAGTGATATAGTGTTTTGATCTGCTCACATAGTAGTTTAAGGGATCCCAGTATGCTTCTGAGCCTGATTCAAAGTGTTTGTTTTGACCTTTAAGGTTATTCTCAATACCTGCATGACCACATCTCCCACATGTACCTAACTGGACCCTGAGATCTGCATCTGAGGCCATTCCTTCAGTGCTGCTACTGAATGAGGTTCAGTGGGTGATGTTCACCTGGCAACTACTTTTATACGTCTTTTTTGTGTGTGCCTGGAAAAGATCTTCTCAATTTCCTAAACCTTTCAAATCATGTTGTAGTTTTTGCATTGTTTCAGCTCTATTGATCTTTATTTGTTCATCTCCAATTTGTTTGATCTGGTTTATTATTATTATTGTGTACAGTGTTTTTAATGTTGCATTTTATTTTATTGTCTTATTGCCTTGTTTTGTTTGTTAGATTTTTATACTGTGAGACCCCCAGAGAACTTCTTGCTATAGGGAAGCCTATAACTAATACAAATAAATCTTGTTAGATGTCTGTATCATAGATGCTAAAAAGGAAAGATGTATTTATATAATTACCTTTTAAAAATCTGACTCTCCACTCAGAAGGGACCATCCAGAGTGGCTTACAGATCACTCAAAATTGATTGGGAGGGAGAAGGAAAGTGTGAGGCAGAGCTTCCCAGATTTTCATACCAAGCGTATTTCAATGTGGAATCCATGGGCCACACACTGTGTTGTCATGCAGCGGGTGTGTGTGTGAGCAAGGCCAAAATTAGATCCCATCCCCCCTCCCTAACCCTCAAGCTACCTTCCCAAGCAAGGCACCAAGCTTTGGGAAGAAGGTGCGAGGCTCTGGCAGGGTCCTAGAGCCCTCCCAGCTTCTTCCCAAAGTTGGAAAAGCACTAGATAGGCTTTGGGAGGAAGCAGGAAGACTCTAGGCCCTTGTCAGAGCCCTACACTCCACTTACCCAGCTCTGGGAATGCAACATGAGGGCTGGGTGGATGTCAGATGTAACCGAGGGCCACCAAAAAGGCCTTGAGGGCCACACATTGGACCAGTCTGATGTGAGGCATTTGGTATGACTACGCTCTACAGCAGAGCTTTCCAAACTGTGTGTTGCGACACATTAGTGTGGTCGGCTGCAGTGTGTAGGTTTGTCGCACGAACACTTCCCGTGCTTCTTGCAGGGCTGGAAAGGGGTTAGTTTAACCTCCAGTTTGCTAGTAAAACTGAATTAATGTTTCACAAAATGATGCATGTCTAAAAAGTGTGTTAACAACATGAAACATTTGGAAAGCTCTGCTCTATAGGGAGCTCCTTTTGGCCATGGCTCTGTGCAGCATGTGCTCTTATTATTATTAGCGTAAGGAATTAAAAAGGGACTCTTGAACAATGGATGTGAAGCAATGTGCCAGTTGTCATAAAATAATTTCTTAGAGTCACCTTTGATGAGACACATCTTTGAAGCCCTAAATGCAGTGGTGAATGGTGCTGCTTGGCTGCCCGGGGTGGCACATATGCAGTCTGCCCTGGCGTGTGCGTCGTGATGTCATGACGCACGCGCCAGGATGGACTGTGCATGTCTGCACATGTGCAGTCCATCCGCGTGCTGCCCCCCATGCTGCCCCTGCCAGACTGGAGCTGGGGCGGCCCGTCCCCCGCCCCTCCTTTGCTATGCCCGTGCCTAAACGGCCTCGGTCCACTAGACCTGAAGGAGTGTCTCCACCCCCATCATTCAGCCCTGAGGTCCAGCTCCGAGAGTGCGAGAAGTGAGGTTACAGGGAACCAAGCAGAGGTCCTTCTTGGCAGTGGCGCCCGCCCTGTGGAACACCCTCCCATCAGATGTCAAGGAAATAAATGACTATCTGACTTTTAGAAGACATCTGAAGGCAGCCCTGTTTAGGGAAGTTTTTAATGTTTGATGTTTTGTTGTGTTTTCAATATTCTGTTGGGAGCTGCCCAGAGTGGCTGGGGGGGCTGGCCAAATGGATGGGGTATAAATAAATAAATACATCATCATCATTATTATTATTATTATTATTATTATTATTATCATCATCATTGTCGTCTTCATCGTCATCGTCGTTATCGTCGTCATCATCATTTTACATCCAGGGTTTCCAATCCAGACTGGAACTCTAGCAGAGAAAATTGGGCTTGACCGCTTGCTCCTGCTGTAGTCCTGATCGAGTGACTGGCTGGATGAGGAGGAGTGGTGGAAGCCCCTTGACCAAGGATCCCCACCCCTGGAAAGAATGGAGGGAGAGGATTTGGATCCTGGTTCCTAGGGGTGGGAAACTGGCCACACCCCAGATGAGGGAATGAGCTGGAAAGTACTGGAGGCTGGGAGCTTGAGGAACAGCAAAGAGGCAGAAACAGGAATCAAACTTCTCCCACAGCTTCTCTGCTGACAGCTTGCAGCCCTCTGTACTCCCAGAATGAGGCGTTTTTTGCATTTTACTGAGCCGAGAGCCAGGGAGAGACAGAGCAGCTCCTTCAGATTATACCACAGCATAAGAACATAGAGGAAGGGTCCTGACACCCAGGGCTACGGAGTGAAGGGGGAGCTACAAACCATTCCAGACAACTGCTTCATTAAGACTTCATTAGAAGTCTCTGTGTGTTCTGTGTCCTGTTTCCTTAATAAAGAAACTAACGGCATGTCAGCAAACTCTCTCTCTCTCTCTCTCTCTCTCTCTCTCTCTCTCTCTCTCTCTCTCTCTCTCTCTCTCTCCCCCCCCCCCTGTGAACGACTTCTCTCCCTGTTGGCTGCCTGACATAGGAATCCCCACACTTGCTTTCGGTGGTGCAAGTACAAGTTTATTTCTAATGCAAAAAGCAAGTGCAGAAGAAAGGATTAAAGCCCCTCCCTCCCCATGCTGGGGTCCCAGTTACGATGAGCCCCACTTCTTCACCAACACCTATATTGACTATTTAAAAAATCTTTAACACTTCTGCTAATTGCACAATGACATTTCTTCTACTTTGACCTTTCTTTAAGAGGTGAAACCTTCTGAGATAAGAGATGGTAAATCATGCTAGAATGTCAAGCTCTTTGTGATTATGATCCATCACTGTAGAAGTTCCGAGTTCAGGGGGAGAAATGACTAATTTCTGGAGTGCTTAACTTATCTAACATCAGATCCTAACGCTGAAGCTTGTTGATACTTAATCATGCACCAGCCGTGAATGTGGGCTGCAAACACAACAGCTAAGCCTCTATCTGCCTCATTTCTGTATTTTAAAGAGGCTTCCAGCTGGCTTTCCTTCCAGAGCTTAAAGGGTAAAAGGCGAGCACATCACACGATTTTTCCAAAGGAGCCGAGAAGATACAGTCCCTGATTGCCAATTGCGCTCCGAAGTTCTAATCAGATTGGACTTTCGCATTGTGAATAGCTCTGTGAAGATTCCCACAGGGCACGGTGCTTAGCATCTTTTCATCTTCGTGTACACATTTTTCCCCTCCCAGAGCTCATCTAAATGCCATCTTTGTATCATACTTCTGCCAAGAGCAATCAGATTTATTTCTCCTTAACGTCATTTAAATAATTTATTTAGCTGGGTTTCATCTTTCCTCAGACACCGACAAGGGACCTGGAACTGAATCAGCCCAAAATAAAGCTTCTCAGGTGTAGCATCTACTTGGAACAGGAAAAAAATCAAAACCAAAAACAGTGATTTAATTAAGAAACCCTTTGGTAAACTCATTAGTTCTCAATAGGCAGGGCCAGGCAGATCTAATTTATGAGCCAGTATCTGGGAAAGACTACAGCTCAGAGGTAAGACCACCAACAAAGGGAAGTACCATCACCTGAGCATCCTAGGTTTATGTTCCTAAGGGACAGGACCATAGATCAGTGGCAGAACATCTGCTTTGCGTGAAGAAGGTTTCAAGTTCAATTCCTGGCATCTCAGAGTAGGACTGGGAGAGACTCTCCATCTGAAAAGTTGGAGAGCTACTGCTGGTCAGGGTAGACAGTACTGAGCAAGATGAACCAAAGGTCTCAGTACTGAGCAAGATGAGCCAAGGTCGCACTCAAGCATAAGGCAGCTTTCTACCGTATGTTTGAGGAGCGTGTTATTTTCAGGCAGAAATTATCAGGATTGGTTCCTGGTGTGTCCAGCCAAAAGGATGTCAGGTTGTACAGATTGCACAGTCCAGGTATACACTTGTAACAAGATAGCAGGCCTGGATGATAGCAGCCCTTGGGAAGTTAATGCGGGTCAGAATAGACAACACTGAGCTAGATGTATGTTTGTGAGGTCATGCCATTATTACTATGACCACAGTGCTGTCAGGGCACATTGGCAATCAGTAGTGAATGGTGCAATGGGAGAGCAGCACTCACCTCAACTCTCAACAGCTGAGTCGCTGCTGCTTACTGCAGCAAGGCAATAGGAAGGTCAGTTGCAAACACACCAGCAGCAGTGTTGGCCTGGCTTAGCTGGTGCATTTGCACCATGTTGACCTCCCCATTGCCTTGCCCCTCACCCTTCCCAACCCGGTAGGCACCAGTGACATCAGGTGAGTGCCACCATCTCCCTGTCAGCTGCTACTGCAATATACTGGATGTAAGAAAGAAGAATGAAGAAGGATCCTGTTCTTAGGAGTGACATAACCAAATTCCAAATGTCCACATTTTTATACATCCTCGAGTCTTACCAATTGAAACTCATTCAACACAACATGACTGCACTGGACCCCTCCTGAGATCCATCTGCTGTAACAGTGGAGTCCAAGGTCCCAGAAGATGCGAGTGATATTATCCACAAAGTGCTTTGCAAACAAGTCACAGCCAGCTATCAGTTCTGTCAACCTCCTTCAGGCCAGACTGTAAAAGGCCCCACCTGGAAAAGCTCTGCTGGATGGCTTAATGAGAATGCAATAGAGGCAACAAAGTATGCCTTCTTTGCTGCCTTCACCGCCGCTAGGTAGGTTCAATAATGAACCATTGTTCAGTTGCATTTGACTGGAGTTTTCATCTACTCACATTCAAGCTGTTTGTTTCCTTGTCCTAAGCTTTGGAGTCACCAGGGAGCCAAATAGGCACCACGAAGTGGGAAAGGATGCTCAGGGGCGATCATGTCAGTAGCCCAAGTTATTCAGAATTCCCAGAAGTTGATCAGGGCTTCAACAGGCCAGTCTATCAGCCAGAAAATCCCCCAGAGCCATCTAGAAACCCATTGGATCCATCAGCCTCCATGGCCAGACCATCCTCAGAAGTCCCCCACCTCTATAGAGGGGGAAACTTTCTAAAAGCTGGCTTCATTAACTATATTAACTATGAACCCCCAAATCTGGGATCCTCTCAAAAATGGTGCCAAAGTTTATTCACACCTGGGTTTGAGTTGGTATTGCTCCATTTGTGGGGTACTGCAAAATATTGGGGGGGGGGGTTGGCTGCAAAATGCTGCAAAACTTTGGTGCCAGTATGGAGTAAATAGGACAAATTGGGTTTGGGGGCATTAACTACAAACCCCATTTTGATGTATCAATTATGCCATTTGTGGGATGCTGCAAAACTCTGCAAAACGATTGCAAAACTTTGACACCCATTTCGAGGGGATCCCAGATTTTGTGGTTCATGGTTAATTAAGCTCTGAAAGCCTCGATCTCAGCAGGAAGTGATCTGACCATGACAAGGGACTGATGTCAATACCCCCCATTTTCAGAACCACCTCTTCCTGCCCAGTTGATAAAGCAAAGTCCAGAGTGTGGCCTGCCACATGCACTGGGCCGGTGACATGTTGGAACAGCCCCATGGTTGTCATGGCAGCCATGAAGTCCTAAGCTACCCCAGAACCAGTTGCCTCAACATGAATATTGAAGTGCCCCCAAACCAGCAGTCTGGGAGGCCTCAACACTGCCTCTGAGACCAGCTCTGTCAGCTCAGGCAGGAAGAGTACTAGGCAGCGAGGCAGACAGCAAACCAGCAGAATCCCTAATCTGTCCCAATTGCCCAGTGCCAGGAATGTGAGGCTGTAGACATTGTGAATGTTATGTTCTTCCCTTGGGGGAAATAAATTAGTCATTTCAGCATCAGCGTCACAAGCCTTCTCTAGCAGGGACACTTGGAACAGCCAGTATGGGATGAGATGCAGAGAAAATTAAAAGAGTCCAGGGCAGGAAGCCAGAAGAGAAAATTTTCTATAACTAGCAGCTCCCACAAGGCTTAACCGCAGTAGCTACCCAAGGATGCCGCATTATAAACTGCTCCTTCTAACTCAAACTCTTTCCACAGCCCCTTATTTAGCATAGTTTTAAGTGATATGAGCTTCCTTTGCCTTGCTGTCCCATAACCTCAATAAAACATGAATTATCTCATTTCACTTCCTACAGCATCTGCTTCCCAATTGCACAGTTATGTAAACGTTGGCTGTAGTGTGTATTCTCTTTACAACACATGAAGACTCTGGGTTGCTTTCCAGTTTTGCCTTTTATAAATGGCAAAAGGATTTACATTTCTTACCATTTAATAATATGCAATGGCCCCAGGCAGCAGTAACTGGACTTGTTGTGGCTTGAGCTATTCTAAAAAAAACCTGTTATTTTCCTTCAAGATGATCCTAATGTACACCATTGTCATTTGCCGTTAAAGGCATCCATATTTAAACTGCTGTTCTTCTAGATGACATTTGAGTCTCAAAATGCAAAGCACCTTTTGTTACTTGGTAAGAAGTCTTGCAGGGCATTAGAATAAATAGAATATCTCAAAGCGGAATTAGGAGAGCATCATTTGTGGCCCTTGGCACATCAGCAGAAGATGCTTGTAATATATGTTTGAATACAATTCACAGTGGAAAATATCTGCTTGTTTTGATTTGAAATGTTTGGTAATGTGCCTTATTCTTAGAATATGCTTGATGGCCCTATGCTGTGAACAATGGACTTGAAGCAATAATCTACAAAAGCTGGTATAAGGGTCTTAGCATGGTGCATAGTGATTAACCCATCCTCACAACTCAGATCAGTCTAGAGTCCTACTATGGGAGTCCTTTCTCCCTATACCCTGTCTCAAATTATGCTCAAAATTCTGTGTCGCTTAATACACAGAATCTTAACACTTGCACATACATATTTAATAGGAATTGCTGATACTTTTATGAGACGTGGGACAATGAATCCTTTGAGATATAGATATGTATTTCCTGCCGGGGTGGGATGGGGGGAATCAAAATGGACTTTTGACTCCAGCTGGAGGTGAATGTCTATCACAATGCCTTCCAACCTAAAGAACCTATGTCTGAACTATGTACTGTACTATGACATTTGAAGAATCTCTGATGTGCACAAAGGATGTCGTACAAGAGAGATGGAGAACCAATGGACTTCCAGATGCTGTTGAACTCCAACTCTCATCATCCCTGAACTCTCATCATCCCTGAAATTCAGCAGCACCCAAAGCGCTACAGTGTCAGGCAGCAGAGAAACCAACCCACATGGCAGGTTGCCTGGAAAGGACAAGACAAGAGAAAAATCTTACCACCCATTTTTAGTCAATATTCACAGAGAGAGGCTTGGGAATGTGGCCTCTCGGAACAATGGTGTTGCTCCAAGTGAGTCTCCACCCCTCCTTCTCTCCCATTATACGCCATCACTATGGGTGTTAAGATCCCAGGTTCAGTTTCCAGTTAAGGGACTCCTAGTAGCAAGGGAAACCCTTCCTCAGGCCTTGGAGAGCGTATGCCAGTCAGAGCAGACAATATTGGCCTACATGATACCAACTATCGGATTATGCTCAGCACCTTTACGTAACTACAGAATATGATGTGAGAGTGTGTTGTGATAAGTCAGGCTGCTATCTAACCCCACCCCTCATGTGAGTAAGCTCCATTGAATTCAATAGGAATTACTTCTGAGTAATCATAGTTTAGGGTTGCTGTGTTTATAACTTCAGTCCAGTGAGCTGTGCTCCAGGGCCACACAGTAACTGATTCTCTGTGGCCAGCAAGCTTTAAACAGCAAAATGTCAACATGAAATACAATTCACTTTTCTGCTTGCTGACCCATTTGGGCATTAGAATGAAAGTGAGTTGTTCATAACCTAAGTCAACTGATGGGCTACAATTACTGTATTGCATTAACTAAAAACTTCCTCCCTAGCAAGATTAATGTTGAGCCTGCTGATTAGCTTGTATTAGGAAATTAAAATATATTTAAAATAGAAGAGGAGGACATACTGATAACACCCTGGGAGAATTTAGTAGCTTTAAAAAATCAATAGGACAGAACATTTCCTTTGTTTGCAATGGGATTTCAGTTAAGAGGGACAGTCAAATCAAGTTCTGCACAGTATCTTTGACCGGGGAAGTTATCTGTGGAACACTGATTAGTTTCAAGTACCTATTTCTGTCCTCACTTAACTTCTTCAGTCAATGTTGATTATCAGTCCACATCCCGACAACTTTCTAATTGCATGTTAAAAAATACCGCTGTCTAACTTGACCACTTAACTTGCGGCAATGCTGCTTGGTGATATGGTAGTACAAAACTTTTCAGCCTGTGCTTTCAACATGGATTTAAGGAAAACACATTGTATGTAATTTCGGAAAAGCTGAAAAATGAAATATAAGCCTTCTTCTGGCGATATGATTCTACATCACCCATATAAGAGCAGAGAGGATGAGCATGCCAGCTCCATTTCCTCAACACTGCTCTCATCTCCTCGCAACTCAATAAAGGTGAATTTGTGAAGCTGGGAGCCTCTTGGACCCACAGAGGTTGGAAAATCAGGGTTCTCAAACACTCAAGGCTCTAAAACACACAGATTGCTCCATGGGTACTGAAAGCCCCCCAATTCTGACAATCACCATCCATAAGAATACAAGAGGAGCTTGCTGGAGCCGGTCAAGGACCCAACTTAGTGCAGCATCCTATTCTCACAGTGGCCAACCAGATGCTTGTGGGAAGCCTGCCCCAGCATTCTGCTTGTCCCTACTGGCCCCTCACAAGATCACTTCATCTGCTGAAGAGGGCTCTGCTTGAACTCTTACCAAGGATGGTTCCCAAATCCCTCTCATCTCTCTTTCTCCCCTGATTTGGGGCATCCAAATTACCTGGCCTTGTTCCCAATATGAAAGCAAGGTGAGCGTTGCGAGTTACCAATGTCTGCAGTCACCATTTCCATTGCTTTGTTTTTATTGATTTCAGAATTCTGTTCAGAGTGCTGTGTGAACATGGCTTGGCCCTGCTCTCAGTCTTCCCACTCCTCTGCATTCCTGATACGCATGCAGTTTGTTACAGATTTCAGTTCCCTGTGTTCATTATTGTCTTCCTTTCCCCAAACTCTCCATCGCTAATATGAATGTGTACATTGATAAAACACTTCAAAAACTGATGTGATCATAATTACAGCCGGATCAAGAATCTTGTGTGTATTACCAAGACACAGAAGTGTGTGTGTGTTGGCATTTCAGAAGCAATGGGAATAAACTGAGGCGAGGCATGAAAATGGGGAGGAGATAGAAATAAATAAGCTTCCCCACTTTAGTAATCTCCAAGTCATTCTGACCTGAGTCCAACCTGCCTTGCAATTTTGCACTGACTCATAACTGGTTCGCAGGAATGTGTGTGTGCTGTGTATCACCAACCTCACCAACCTATGCAGTCTTTATAGTTGCCATTGTTGACATTTCAAAATCAAGGAGGGAAGGGGGAAACTCCATTTCACTTCAGTGTATCTGCCTGTACCTTTCTGAAATCAGAAAAGAAAATATGAAAAGCAGGGGAAGGGGTTGGAAAATAACTCCCCCACTTGGGTGATCGGCACCCAAATTTGGCATTAGCTCAAAATAGCTTAGTACTAGCCCTCTCATCTGCCACTTTCACTCCTCCCCTCTTCCTGCATTTTCAAAAACTTATCACGCTTTTCGGGTAGAGGAGGGGAAAACAGCAGCCACCTCTAGAGCTAAAGGCTTTCCTTTAAACTCTCCCTGCTGACATGAACTCCAAGTGTTGTTTTTTATTCCTTCTGACTTATTGACCAGAAGGATTTTTTTAAAAAAAGAATATAGACTTAAGCTGACAGCTGTTGCTTCACCTTTCAGTGAAGATTCCTGAATGTGCTAAGAGCTTGCATTGCTTACTCCGCTAAGTGTTCAAAGTATTTATGTTAGTAGTAGTAATAGCAGTAGTAGAATCTACTGGTTTCAGGCAGCTCTCCCATAGGGCCAACACTACTGAAAGGGAAGGTCTCACCAGCCTTTTTATGATTATTATGATTATTGGGTTTTATAAACAAGAATAATGTTATACAAATAAGTATACTGAGTTTTCTCATGTCATTTGTATATCACAAAAATAGCATAATAAATGTGGAAAAAATATCTACAACATATGTTTCATTATTAGTGGTCAATATATAAGTTATTGGTTCATGGATAGGTTTAAACCAGGCATCCCCAAACTTCGGCCCTCCAGATGTTTTGGACTACAATTCCCATCATCCCTGACCACTGGTCCTGTTAGCTAGGGATCATGGGAGTTGTAGGCCAAAACATCTGGAGGGCCGCAGTTTGGGGATGCCTGGTTTAAACAATGAAGAAGAAGAAGAAGAAGAAGAAGAAGAAGAAGAAGAAGAAGAAGAAGAAGAAGAAGAAGAAGAAGTGGTGAGTGGGAGTGGTGAGTGGGGTGGGGTGAGTGGTGAGTGGGGTGGGGGTCAGGTGGTTATGCTTCTATTATTTTACTTAGTGTGTGTGAGGGGTTGTGTCAGTGTTTACTTGTAGGTGTTCTCTTACTATTCACTTGTTGTATTTCCTTGGTGGTGAGAGAGGTTGGGGGTGGCTTAGGGTGTGGTTGGTTGTCTTTGGTTGGCTGTAGTGAGAATTGTTTTTGTGTGAGAGCAGGGTGTGAGTGTGTATTTTTGAATCAGGTTGGCGGATTCTTGTTGTTGTCTTGTCATTGTCTTCTCTGTGATATGTGATAAAGGGGAACCAAACTGGGGTGAAGGTGTCTTCTTCTATTTGTCCCCATGTCAGTTTCAGTTTATTGGTTAGTTTTTCTAATAAGGCTGTTTCCCATACTATTTGATACCATTGGTCATCTGAAGACTTAAAAAGACTTGTGAGACTGTCAGGAATCTCGCCAGCCTTTTAAAAGTCTTCAAATGACTCTTCTTCACCTTTGTGGAGACAGCATATTGCAACAACAGTCAGCATGGCCCACTGGGAGCTCTCCAGGGTCCTGATTCTTGATACATAATCGCTATTGCCTCTCAGGAGATCACCAAGATCTCACATAACAAGATAATAATTATGAGTTAAAGAGGTTTGGGGGAGAATTAAAGCTGGTTCTGTCTGAGGATGTGTTAAAGATGGGGAGCTGGTGAGAGAAGATAATCAAAGGAAGTGCTGAGATACAGGATGGATTCCTTTGAAGAAAAGCCATGGTAGAATTGACTAGGGAGGTGGAGAACGGTGTTTTCCTTCCCTGCCGTTTCATAGCTCAAACTGCTTCCAAAAGATATTAGGTTTTGACTTCAGAGTCATTGATTTTCACAGATGTTTGCTAGTTCTGTGAAAATATGGAGGGAGCAAAACAAGAAGGGAGGGGATTGAAACCAAATATGCTACTGAGGAGCTGAGAGAACAATGGCAGAAAAACGTTATTGGGGGCATAGATAGAAGCAGGGGATACATTCCCCACCAAGAAGGGTGAAATTGTTTAAATTATTTGGAAAACTAGACATTGGTCAATCCCCAAGTGTATGCCTTTCCTCATCTTGTTTCCTCTCAAGATATTTTGGTGCCTTGAGCAGAAGCCATCTTCTATTCCATGAAGAGAAGCTGACCAAACTGCCTGTGAAAACCTATGACACTTTTGATGGGACACTGTCTTCTCTGCATCTGAGGACAAGCCTACAGTGCAGGGCAGATCACATGGCGTGCATAGCTAAGTCCTCAAGCTTATCACTGCTGCCGTTCACACACACACACACACACACACACACACACACACACACACACACACACACCACACACCCTACCAAATGTGTTATGCAAGACTGCCTCACTTTGCTGAAGGGCATGGCTGGCTCTATTCCCTCTTTTCTGGCATTGAAATAAATATTTGGAGAATATTTTCAAGGAAATCCTCCCACTTTAATTTTGCTTGCAAGAAAGGGTTATATTTATATTTTTATTTATATTTATAGTCTATTTTAACCTTCCATTCTCAATTATGAGTGCCATTACATTTTTTATGTTTTCTTGGAGAGGTTCAGGAATATTGAGTTTAGCACATTATTTGGTAGGCCTTTTCTTATTCTGCTGTTGACAGCTTGCATTCACATATTAAATTTAACTGTCTTAGTCAATGTCACCTGGCTAAGTGATTGTGTCCTGAAGAGTTCATTGTTTCAAGAAGCCCTCAGGACACCTCTAGAGCTGACCAAAAGGTCACATAGATCCCACCTGCTGTTTTCCAGAGCTAAAGAAACAATGACAGAGCCTTCAGAGGCATGAAAATGAAGTTTTGGAAGGGCTCGCTTTTTAAAAAAACTTAGTATGCCTCAAAGAAATGAGATTTTATTATTCACGAATAGCAAAGGTATTGCTAGTTGTAGGTAATTTGACACTGTATACAACCTGAAGTAGTGACAGGGTGAAATAGAATTCCAATGACTTTATTATTCTGTTTGAGGGGAAATGGAAATCTATGATTCATAAGGAACTACTAACATTTGTTCTAACTGTAGCAAGACTCATTGTAGCCAAGAACTGGAAGAGCACAGAATTAGACTTTTTTTTGCCCAGAATGTCTCCACCAAGTATGGCCATTGGCCTAAGTAAGGAATTCCTAGCAATAAGAAACAACAAGCAAGATTACTTTTTGCAAAATGGTGTTGTTTTACTGATCATTCAACAACAACAACAACAACAACAACAACAAAGGGATAACCTCACAAAACTTTTTTTATAGAATCATAGAATAGTAGAGTTGGAAGGGATCTCAAGGGTCATGTAGCCCAACCCCCTGCAATGCAGGAATCTCAGCTAAAGCATCCATGACAGATGTCCATCCAACCTCTGCTTAAAAACCTCCAAGGAAGGACAGACCACCACCTTCTGAGGGAGTCCGTCAAAGAGCTCTTACTGTCAGAAAGTTCTTCCTGATGTTTAGTCATAATCTCCTTTCTAGTAAATTGAATCCATTGGTTTGAGTCCTACCCTCTGGAAAGCAGAAAACAAGCTTGCTCTATCTTCCATGTGACAGCACAGTCCTTTCAATATTGGTTGATGGTTATTATATTTCCTCTCAGTCTCCTCTTTCCAAGCTAAACATGCCCAGCTCCCTCAACTGTTCCTCATAAGGCTTGGTTTCCAGACCCGTTATTATATTGATCACTCTTCTGGGTACACATTCAATGCTCTCTGCAAATATCATGTACATGAATGATTTTTTTGTCTGTCACAGTAAACACACTTACCTGGCAGTAAATCTCATTGAATTCAGTGGAACTTGTGAGTAGAAACAGAATCATGGAATTGTAGAATTGTAGAGTTGGAAGGGACCCCAATGGTCACCTAGTTCAAACCCCTGCAAGGTAGGAATCTCAGATAAAGCAACAATTGCAGGCGGCCTTCCAACCTCTGCTTAACAACCTCCAAGGAAGGAGAGTCCACAGCCTCCCAAGGGAGACCTTTCCACTGTTGAACAGCTCTTACTGTCAGAAATGTAAGTGGGGGTATACTGCAATCTTCTTACAAAATTTTTTCCCTCTCGGCACCATTCCAAATTTTGCTAGCCTTTCCTTATTGTATTTTGTTTCTTTTCAAGTTGCACTCCAATTCTCGGCTAAAAGTTGAATGCACGCATCATGTGCTTTCTTTGATAAAGGGTGACAGGCTTCTTTTAATATTCAGAGCAACAGACCAAAAAGCAAAAAATCTGATTTATATGAGATCAGCTTAAAAGCTTCACTGAAATGTGGACATTTTCCCTAAACTAACTTGGACAAGCTTTTTTTTAAATAGTAATAAAAAGCTACACACCATAAAAAGAATAATGAGTACAGTACTATAGATCATTTCTGGGGTGAAGGAGGAGGAAATGGGAATTTGCCCTAAATAATAATGCTCACCTTTAGTTTAAGATTCATCAAAGTCTGGAAAAGAGGGGAAAGGCATTTCAGCAGTTTCACAGCTGCTGTGGTTGTGAAGGGGAGAAACGTGAATCATTCAACATAATAGAGGCCCATAGCACTATTTTCCTTGGCATGCCAAACACTATAGAAAAAACATCATTGAATTGGCACGGTGTGAAAAAAGGTGATTTGATGATGCTTAACATCTTTGACAGTATGTAAAGTCCTTTGACATTTACTGCATCTGCCCCCATAGCACTCGTACAGATGTATTCTGGGGACAGTCAGTTTGAGGATTATTTTTTAGAAATGCAGGTCTTTTCTCCCTTTCAAGGACATTTAAGCAGAGTACTTGTGTGTGTGTGTGTGTGTGTGTGTGTGTGTGTGTGTGTGTGTGTGTGCTGCATGATTGTACAAGCATACAGGCCCGTCCTAGCCATAGAGGCTAGTGGCACGGAGAACCACAGCGCCGGGCGCTGGAGGGCGCTGGAAGGGCGCCAAGTGAGCGCAGGGTTCTGGCGATCTGGCCAGGACTGTGCTCCTTCTCCGAGAACTCCGCGCTGCACCTCCTTCTCGTTTCCCCAGCGCTGGGTTCTGCTCAGTCGAGCTTCGCCACCAGCACGCGCACAGCACCCAAGCAGCTCTTGCTGGTCCCGCGGTGCGCGCGCTGGTGGTGAAGCTTGACTGAGCGGAACCCAGCACTGGGAAAACGTGAAGGAGGCGCAGCGCGGAGTCCTCGGAGGTGGCCTCCCGCTGCTTCCGCGGCCCGCTTGGCACTCCCGGGCCCTTGGAGAGGCGCTGGAGGGGGGTGCTGGAGGGACCTAGCACCAGGGCGCTGGGTGGGCTTAAGACGGCCCTGCAAGCATAGGCTCCTTTTAGACATAAGAGCAGGAGAAAAGCACTGCTCAGTCAGGCCACAGGCCCATCCAGTTCAGCATCATTTTCTCACAATGGGCAACCAGATGTCTGTGGGAAGCCCACAAGGGAGCGTTAGTCAGGGCAGAGCCTGCCACAGGGATATATCAGCCTGGTTTTGTGTTCAGTCCAGACTGTTTCTACTTTCAGGTGCAGTGGCATAACATGAGGAGGGCCACAGGGGCAGTTGCCCTGGGCACAAAATTGTTAGTGGTGCAAAATTTCAACACCTGGTGCTGCCTCCATACAGCTGCGCGCTTCCATCGCTTGGCTCCATGGAAAATGCCTTCTCCATGCAAACCAGGAAGCAACCTCTCCAGACAACGGAACGACTCGTCTTTCCTTATCTCTGTGGCTGCAATCCCTTGGGTGATGCAGATGCCATTAGGCAGTTGAATATGCAGCCGTACTCCATTTCCCTCCCACCCACCATCCACTCTACACGGCCCCGGGAGCTGGCAACCCATGCTATGCCACTGTTCGGGTAGGATTCAATCACATATTTTATCACAAATTTCCATGGATAGTCTTGCTTGAACCAAAAAGCTTTTAGCATGCATGCATGCAAAAAATAAAATAAAATAAAATTTAAAAGCATGCAAAAAAAAAAGGAATACAAGGAAGGCACCTGCCTAATGTCAACTGGCAGGGAGTTCCAAAGTGCAGGAACTGGCACACTGAAAGATTAGTTCTTTCAAGTGTGGAATTATCATTATGTTGCACTTGCAAAAGTGGCAGTTCCATGGATCTAAGTGGTCATGTGGGCTAATAATAATAATAATAATAATAATAATAATAATAATAATAATAATAATTTATACCCCGCCCATCTGGCTCGGTTTCCCCAGCCACTCTGGGCGGCTTCCAACAGAAAAATGAAATAAAATAATCTCTTAAAGATTAAAAGCCTCCCTAAACAGGGCTGCCTTCAGATGTCTTCTAAAAATCTGGTAGCTGTTTTTCTCTTTGACATCTGATGGGAGGGCGTTCCACACGGCGGGTTCCCTGCAACTTGGCTTCTCGCAACAAGGGAACCACCAGAAGGCCCTCAGTACTGTACCTCAGTATCCGGGCAGAAAGATGGGGGTGGAGACGCTCCTTCAGGTATACTGGACCGAGGCCATTTAGGGCTTTAAAGGTCAGCACCAACACTTTGAATTGTGCTCAGAAACGTACTGGGAGCCAATGGAGATCTTTCAAGACCAGTGTTATGTGGTCTCGGCAGCTGCTCCCAGTCACCAGTCTAGCTGCTGCATTCTGGATTAGTTGTAGTTTCCGGGTCACCTTCAAAGGTAGCCCCACGTAGAGTGCATTGCAGTAGTCCAAGCGGGAGATAACCAGAGCATGCACCACTCTGGCGAGACAGTCTGTGGGCAGGTAGGGTCTCAGCCTGCATACCAGATGGAGCTGATAGACAGCTGCCCTGGACACAGAATTGACCTGCGCCTCCATGGACAGCTGTGAGTCCAGAATGACTCCCAGGCTGCGCACCTGGTCCTTCAGGGGCACAGTTACCCCATTCAGGACCAGGGAGTCCTCCACACACACACACCTCCTGTCCCCCACAAACAGTACTTCTGTCTTGTCAGGATTCAACCTCAATCTGTTAGCCGCCATCCATCCTCCAACCTCCTCCAGGCACTCACACAGGACCTTCACCGCCTTCACTGGTTCTGATTTGAAAGAGAGGTAGAGCTGGGTATCACCCGCATACTGATGAACACCCAGCCCAAACCCCCTGATGATCTCTCCCAGAGGCTACATGTAGATGTTAAAAAGCATGGGGGAGAGGACAGAGCCCTGAGGCACCCCACAAGTGAGAGCCCAGGGTTCTGAACATTCATCCCCCACCACCACTTTCTGAACATGGCCCAGGAGGAAGGAGCGGAACCAATGCATGACAGTGCCCCCAGCTCCCAACCCCTCTAGACGGTCCAGAAGGATGTTATGATTGATGGTGTCAAAAGCCACTGAGAAATCCAGCAGAGAAATCCAGCAGAACTAGGAAACAACAATATGTAGGGGAAAGCAATCCTTCAAAGCAGACTGGACCCAAGTTGGTAAAAAAACAACAACCCGGCAGCCTCTACAGATCTCTGAGTTATATGCTGACAAGGTCTCATTCCTGCTGGCAACCAGGCTTTAGCATTCTGCACTAACTGCAGTTTCAGGACCAAGCACAAGTGAAACCCCAGAGGGGATTGACATCAGAAAAAGGGAAGCATTGTGTGAGATCCCACACAAATATCCACTGACCTTTTCCTTCACTAGGACTAATGAACACAATAGTGCTTCCATCTATATTCATACTCAGCAGTAAGTCACATAGAGTTTAGTGGGCCTACTCTTCGGTTTGCATATGGGATTGAAGCCCACCCCATGAATATATGAAGGACTGGATCCTGTCGACTGTTACAATTATTCTTCAGTGAAAATAGTTTCTGTCAATGTGATTTTTGAACAAGAGTTCAAAATCACTGTCACGGGATTTCCTTGAGTTATATTTCTTAACCTAAAATACAGACTAAAATGGGAGCGGGGGGGGGGGGGGAGAGCCATTCAACATAAAATGAAATGAGACAAAACATTTCAGTTAAGGAAACTAAGCGAAGTAAACTGATGAGTGCCTCTAAATCTTCTGGAAGCATCGGGTAATATAGACTGATAAAATGTTTCAAATCTAATGAGCTGAAACTGTACTAAATAAAGCTCACATGTGGTTTGTTTTTGTTTTTTAATGAACCCACAATTTTGAGCATAATTACAAACCATCCCACCAGCATCTTGGATAATATGCAGTAGGAAATAGCCAAAGCTGGGGAAATAAATTTAGTGTAATAAAATCCTCTTTTGTGCCTGAAAATGAAATAGAATCCCTGAAGTCAATAAAACACCTCGCTGCCCTCAAATACTCACAAACGCCCACAAAATGAAATCATCATAAAATGAAATAAGGAAAATAAAACACTTTGCAGAGATCCCATATTTCATGGGGGCATAATGTATACATAAAACCCATTTAGCTGTATGAAACACCTTGGAATCGACAGCTTTACATGATTCGGGTCTTGTTTCCATGGCCTGGTAGAACGGTAATATAAACCTCATTCAGTTGTGGTCAATCAGCTTAGTTAGTCAGCTCCACTACACAAAGCCTTTAGGGACTGATCCAATGAGCACTGCATGCGCACTTCCTGCTGAATCAAGGACTATGCACGCAAAGGCACACATCATTTTCATTGATAGATCTCTGGATGCCGTCAGGCTACTCGGACTGCTCCTAAGTCTGCACCAGATGCATGTTCGCAGCACTGAAAAACCACTAGCCTTATTTGTTTGATTGTAGGGGAGGCTGAATCTACCCCCTCCCTGAATTTCTGTTGTGGGGAGAGTGGACTTAAAGTCATGAAACTCATCTCCCCAGATAACTACCACTGTCAAAGTTGACAAGACAAACTATCTGTTGAGTTTGTGCTCTGATATCGTGCATACCCATAGGGCATGCATGCAGAGCTTCATTCAGGAACTGAGTTCCGGCACCTCTCTGCTGGGCGTCATTGCCATTCTAAGAGAACAAGGGAGGTGTTCATGGGGAACTCTGGCACCTCTTTTTCTAGGAAAAATAGCACTACCAACAATAGCACTACCAAAAAGGTTTGCCCTTTCCTATCACACGACTAGGGACGTGGGTGGCGCTGTGGTCTAAACCACTGAGCCTAGGGTTTGCTGATTGGAAGGTCGTCGGTTCAAATCCCCACAACAGGGTGAGCTCCCGTTGCTCGGTCCCAGCTCCTGCCAACCTAGCAGTTCAAAAGCATGTCAAAGTGCAAGTAGATAAATAGGCACCACTATGGTGGGAATGTAAACGGTGTTTCTGTGCACTGCTCTGGTTCGCCAGAAGCGGCTTAGTCATGCTGGCCACATGACCCGGAAGCTGTCTGCGGATGAACGTCGGCTCCCTCAGCCAGTAAAGCGAGATGAGCGCCGCAACCCTAGAGTCATTTGTGACTGGACTTAACTGTCAGGGTTTCTTTATCTTTACCTTACCTTTATCACACTACTAAGGATGTTGGGCAAGTCCGTCAAAAACAGGAAAAGGAGCAGAAATCACCAGTGTTTGGACTTCCGGTCTGCTGCGGAGGGAATGGCGGCATGCTCCATGTCGTCCGAGTATCGGACGACACGGTTCTGGCTGATAGGGCTCCGGGGTGAGCGCCAGGGCTAGCCCCCCCCCCCCGAAAAAAACCCACGGACGAGTGGGGACCCCAGGGGTCCAGCAGAACACCAGAGAACTCTCCGGAACCCCAATCTCCCCGCTGCCGTTTTTGCGAGGGGGAAAGAGAAGAGGCTTGAGTCTGCTCACAGCTCCATCACACCCTACAGCTGAAACCACATGCTATCACCATAAGCAGTGGACTTTCCAATCAGAGGTAAAGACCAAAGAAAGCTTTTGAAGAAGAAATTAGGCTTAAATTAATTGATTTGGCTAAATGGAAGTGAAAAAGGAAGTCAGCTTCCGTTTTCTGCGGACAGGCTCTACAAGGGGACTTTTTGTGAATAGGGGAGCGGAGCACAGTAGTAGCAGCTAATGGAGACTATATAGCAACTTTGAAATACAAGAAATTTCCCTTCTTTTGAATACATATTGGATAAAGAAGAAGAGAAAAAAGATTTGGTGCAAAGTACTGAGATAAACGACTAAACAACAACAACTGAGATAGAAATTCACAAAAAAGTATACCCTTAGGTATTCACTTATGGCCGTAGTGAAACTGCAAAAACTGAGCACAGCAAGCAATTTGAGGACTGTTTCCTGAAACATACAAGCCTAATGAGGGGTTTTGCAGCAGTCATGAAATTAAAAGACGCCTGCTTCTTGGGAGAAAAGCAATGACAAACCTAGACAGCATCTTAAAAAGCAGAGACATCACCTTGCCTACAAAGGTCCGTATAGTTAAAGCTATGGTTTTCCCAGTAGTGATGTATGGAAGTGAGAGCTGGACCATAAAGAAGGCTGATCGCCGAAGAATTGATGCTTTTGAATTATGGTGCTGGAGGAATTATGGTGCTGGAGGAGACTCTTGAGAGTCCCATGGACTGCTAGAAGATCAAACCTATCCATTCTGAAGGAAATGGAGCCCTGAGTGCTCCCTGGAAGGACAGATCGTGAAGCTGAGGCTCCAATACTTTGGCCACCTCATGAGAAGAGAAGAATCCTTGGAAAAGACCTTGATGTTGGGAAAGATGGAGGGCACTAGGAGAAGGGGACGACAGAGGACGAGATGGTTGGACAGTGTTCTCGAAGCTACGAACATGAGTTTGACCAAACTGCGGGAGGCAGTGGAAGACAGGAGTGCCTGGCGTGCTATGGTCCATGGGGTCACGAAGAGTCGGACACGACTAAAAGACTAAACAACAACTGAGATAGAAATTCACAAAAAAGTATACCCTTAGGTATTCACTTATTGCCGTAGTGAAACTGCAAAAACTGAGCACAGCAAGCAATTTGAGGACTGTTTCCTGAAACATACAAGCCTAATGAGGGGTTTTGCAGCTTTTGTCCTATATTTTGCATTTTTGACATATTATCTTTCACCCGAAACAGTGCGATTTTTTCTTTAAAGAGCCATGGCGAAGGTTGAACTTCTGTCTCAACTACAATATTTTGCTTTGACAGGATTCCTCTGGTATGGATAATTTGAGGATTCATAAATCAGTATGGCGCTGGTGTGTATTTTTGTGAACACCCATGTCATCAAGTTCAGCTAGTTCAAATTTTATTACAGTCGGGGGAAGGCTCCCTCCCCCTTATTGAACTGTGATATGTCAGAATGCAAGAGACCCCACTGAGTTCCTGACAGCTTATATCTGATGGGACAAATCAAAATACAATGTTCATTTATCAAGGAATTCTACTTTAGAAAGAAACAGCGTGCCGCCATGAAAACCTGCATTTTGAACACAGCATGATATTCATAAATAATGAATATTCTGCTGCGTTCCAAATACCGGTGCTGATATGCCATGCTGTTTCTCTTTAAGAACACTAATCTGGAATAAATGTTTCAAAATACGATAATCTGGAATAAAAACACACGTGCAGGGAGGGGGAAAGCCCTTCTGCGTAGACTCACTAAGATGGGAATAATATGAAAGCCAAAAGTGAGTAAATTATGCTTGTATGAACATTTTTAATTGTGTTTAAAGCTTTCTTTTTTAAAAAAAGAAAGCACAAAATCAATGGTATTTTTTTTTTGTTTGGAGGAGAATCCAGGCACCTTGCAGTACAGTGGTACCTCTAATTACGAATGACTCGACTTACGAATGTTTCTACTTACGAATGGAGCTCCGTCCGCCATCTTGGATGCTGTTCAGATAGGATTTTTTCTACTTACGAATTTTTAGATAGGGTTGCTTCGACTTACAAATTTTTTCTCCCAATGCATTCCTATGGGATTCGACTTACAATTTTTTTCTACTTACGAATGTGCGTTTGGAACGCATTAAATTCGTAAGTAGAGGTACCACTGTATTCTCATCAAGACACAAGCCCAGGCTAGGGTTTATTGAGTTCTGAGAGTTGTTTCCACAAGTACTAAATGGGGAAAGAGGCTTTCTTATGTGATTCCAGGCCTAATATTCACCTTCTGTAGTGATTGTGAAGAGCAGGCTTTATATCTATATATCTATATCGAGAGAGAGCGCTTTAGGAAAGTGAAATGCTATAGCTGAGAAGAGAAATAAGTATATGAAAGAATGGAAAAGACATTTCCACCATCGGAATAGAAAAGGATAACTTGCGAGGGGTGGTCTATATGTCAGATTTCAAAGACATTTCTTTGAATTGATTCTTCTCTATGGTTCTGATATTGCCTCCTAGAGTTAACTTCAGCTTCAAGAGACTCCTCATTCTGACTCACAACACAGCATAAGCACTTGAAGATTTGATTTAAAAAAAGTGGCTAGATTTAAACTGTGACCCAGTAAGGCTATTTAAGACGAATAAACCCTCCTAAAAATCTCTTGACTCTCAGATAAGAGCTTCCTAATGGCTGTTGAATTCTCCAGATAGGGAAGCAAGCATTTATGTGAGCCTGATGGCTAAAGCACAGCTCCTGAGTATGTGCAAAATTGGCTGTAATTTACCTCTTAGCTCTCCTTTCTTTGTTGTTCTTCCACTGGAGTCATACCCTGAGCCAACTACAAACAGTCTGTGAGTGACCCAAAGGCATTAGAGTAGACAGACTAGACATGGAGTGGAAGGGGGCATCCATGTGCTGACTCCTTTCATGTTTGTAACCTCAGCAACAGAGATGGGAGTGCAGATTGTAGCTATTGTTCCATTAGGAGAACTTTATTCCATAGTCCATTAGCCCAGGCCATATCACAGCATTGTGTAAGGAACAAGCTTGATCACAGCGCATAAGTGTCCTCATTTTGTGTGTGTGTTCTGTTCTTTCCCACAAAATCAATATAGCAGAACTTAATGAATGGGATGGGAGGAGATTGGGGGTGTTCTCCTGGTAGCTGGAAACTTAAGCCCAGGTTTTAGAATGTGATGCCCATCAAAATTTGGGAGGGTCCCACCCACTAAAGCTCAAGAGAGAGCAATAAGGGTTGGTGGTTCTGTTGATTGGCCAGTTTCTGTTCTGGGTGGAGTCATACTCCCTCTGAAAGAATGGGTTCAGAGTTTGGGGGTGCCCCTGGGTCCTTCATTGCCACTGGAGGTTTAAGTAGCAGTGGTGGACTTTGGGCTTTCAAATTTAAGCGACACTTGGTGCCCAAATTTGGTGCCTCTCAACTTCTGTTCTACATCATTGTTGTGGCACCCCCTGGAGCACCATTTCGGCTCAGTGCCCAGTGTGGGAGAACCAGAAATGTCCCCCTAAATCCACCTCTGCAAGTAGTTTCAGTGGCTATGAGTGCCAGCTATGGCTGGTATATCAACTATGGCCATCCAATTCATGCATTGGGAAACTCAGGTCTTGATTATTGCAATGTGCTGTATGTGTAGCTACCCTTGGGCCTGTTCTGGAGACTCCAGCTGGTGCAAAACTCAGCTGCTAAACTTGATGGAGACAACCACCATTACATCACTCTGTTGCTCAAAAGCCTGCACTGGTTTACATGCTGTCAAAAGCCTATATGCTACCAAGGCAGATTCAAGGTACTTGTATTATTATACAGTGGTACCTCGGTTTACCATGTTGTCTTTGTCCATGGAGTTTTCTTGGCAGGGATACTGGAGTGGCTTGCCAGTTCCTTCTCCAGGTGGATCACGTTTAGTCAAAACTCTCCACTATGACCTGTCCATCTTGGGTGGCCCTGCATGGCATAGCTCATAGCTTCTCTGAGTTATTCAAGCCCCTTCGCCACGACAAGGCATTGATCCATGAAGGGTGCTTTTGAATTATGGTGCTGGAGGAGACTCTTGAGAGTCCCATGGACTGCAAGAAGATCAAACCTATCCATTCTTAAGGAAATCAGCCCTGAGTGCTCCCTGGAAGGACAGATCGTGAAGCTGAGGCTCCAATACTTTGGCCACCTCATGAGAAGAGAAGAATCCTTGGAAAAGACCCTGATGTTGGGAAAGATTGAGGGCACTAGGAGAAGGGGACGACAGAGGACAAGATGGTTGGACAGTGTTCTCGAAGCTACGAACATGAGTTTGACCAAACTGCGGGAGGCAGTGCAAGACAGGAGTGCCTGGCGTGCTATGATCCATGGGGTCACGAAGAGTCGGACACGACTAAACGACTAAACAACAACAACCTCGGTTTACAAACACAATTGGTTCCGGAAGTCTGTACTTAACCTGAAGCGTACTTAACCTGAAGTGAACTTTCCCATTGAAAGTAATGGAAAGTGGATTAATCCGTTCCAGACGGGTCCGTGGAGTACTTAAACTGAAAATACTCAAACCGAGGCAAACTTACCCAAGGTATGACTGTGCAAGGTCCCTAACAACTTGGGTCCAGGATTCCTGCTTGTTTACTGATGTCTTTAGGGGAGCCACTGGCTCAGATGCATGGCTTGTATCCCACAGAAACACCAAGGCATCACTTTTGTGGCACTTCCTCCATGTTGAACTTCTGGCACTTGCTGAACTTATTATTATTATTATTATTATTATTATTATTATTATTATTATTATTCCAGCAGTCTTTTAAATTGAACTCTGGTTTTATATCTAACCTTTTGCTAGTCTTTCTGCATTAGGTCTCCGGTACACTGCTTAGAAATAACTGTGATGAAGTGGTATACAAATGGTTGAAATAAATAATAATAAAATAAAATAATTAGGACAGGAACAAGTACTGTAGATACTGTCTGAGATTCCCAAACTTTTCAGTTGCACTTAACCTGTTCCCAGTGGGCTATGGTATTGACAGAAACATAACT
This sequence comes from Zootoca vivipara, assembly GCF_965207765.1. Lineage (NCBI taxonomy): Eukaryota > Metazoa > Chordata > Lepidosauria > Squamata > Lacertidae > Zootoca > Zootoca vivipara. Next base: position 16,890,908 of record NC_142593.1, on the reverse strand, counting down.
ATTCATGAAAGCACTTGGCTGTATAAGAAGAGAGCCCTTTTAATACATTCTCAAGTTCTAATTTCCTCATCAGTGAACACATTTATTAAAAGATCATACCACTGGAGATATACCAAGCCTGATGTGCAATGAGCAGACCTATCTTGTGTTCTTCAGAAATTACAGACATCCTGAGCAATGCATATTAATAAGTCTCAAAGAATTCTGAAACTTAATATTGTTAAGAATGAAATGAGATCATTTGATGATCCTGCTCTTTTAAACACAAACAAAATGAAAGTTAAAACATTTAGAAGGAACACAATAGGATCTCCCCCTCCCCTGCCTTTTGACTTGCAGTGTTTCACTTCCGCCTTCCAAAATTAATACGGCATATGTGTGCCACGTTAAAGATTTCGCTAAGCATCTGCTCTGTGAAAATAATGAATAGCCAGCTCTGGGCTGCTATGAAATATTGGGGGAAATATTATTTGACATGGAAAAACTCATTTTTTTTCTACCAGATATAAATTAATGATAGGCATTTTAAATAAATATTCATGTTTTTATGAATCTGGCCTTTGGGGCAAATGCCAAAGCCATGGCTATAACAGCTACCCAATGGCAGACAATCCTTCTGCCCCAAAGAAAGTATATAGATGCTAGCATTTTCTGCATAATAGATCATCGTCAGATACCAAAGGGCTGCTTGCAAGTGTGTTTTGCTTGGATTCTGGTGTTATGTGGAGATAGCACTTTTTATAGCAACATCAGGCATTTAACTTGCTTTTCTATTTTACTTTAGGCAGAAACAGACTGCTTCATCAAAGGGAATTCTTGGGACCAATTCCTGACCACAGCAGAACAAACATTCAGATTTTAAAATAGTCAAATACACAATGAAAAAAGAAGGAGCAGCCTCAATTTCCCGAAACCTGATTTAAATGTGAGGCCTTAAGATAGCTTCATGCAAGGTCCATGAACCCCAACCTATGCTATTTGGGGGATGATGGAAGTTGTAGTCCAACAAAACCTCTGGAGAGCACCAAGTTGGCAAAGCTCTACTTTAGAATATCTCAGGGATGGTGATGAGTCAGAAAACAAATGGAGATGCATTTGTATGTTTTCCTTTTTTTCTGTAAGCGATATAAAAATTGCTCACTTTATAAGAAACCTCTTCGGTGATAATGATGTATAATGCTCCTATCTTCCAACAGACTCATTTGCTTCAGAGACCAATAAGAGAAGGGAGCATTTCATGCAGCCATAGGGAAGGAAACAGTGCCAGGCAGATTATGCTGAATTCCGTGAAACCTCTGCCTCCTGGATAGGTTTCTCCTTCATCTTTTCTTTCTCGAAGAAATTGGTGAAATGAGGGAGGGGGAGCACTTGCTTAACCATCACTTCTTCTTTCCTTGCAGCTCAGGAGAGGAAATGGTCCGGCTTCCAGCTCCTCCCCCACAGAAGCTGCAGGAGGAAGAAGCTGAAGGCCACATGTATGCGCGCACATAGCAAGAGATACATGAACACTTCACACACTGTTCTTGTGAGTGCTCTCCCCTCCTGTTGCTAGAGGCCCTCTCCTCTCTAATTTCACATCAAAGAAGCACTTTTTTAAGCAGTTGGCCTATCTGAAGTTAAGAGAGAAGCTTGGCTAGCATGGTAGCATGAAACCGCTGTGGAAAGACACCTGTTAGTGCGAGGACAGGTACTTGGGGTATGAGAAAGTAGGAACACAATGAAGCTGAGAGAGGGAGTGGCAGGTCGAGACTGATAGCAATTCGTGAAGTGGGTTGGAGAACGGAAGCTCCACAGAGATTGAGGAGGAAAAGAAAAGAAGGAAAAGTCTCAGTGCGAGCAGGACATTACTTGATTATAGATCCAAGAATCCATTACGGAACCTCAACCTTTGAAATCAAAATCTGTTTCATAATGTGCATTGATTGAGTCCATTTGTAAGCTGTCTGGAGAGAAGCATTCCATGCACAAGCAGATTCCGCTCCCCAATATAGAATAATGAGTGCCAGCATTTACAAAAGTTATTATTATTATTATTATTATTATTATTATTATTATTATTATTATTTGTAGTAGTAGTAGTTGTAGTAGTAGTAGTAATAGCAGTAGTAATAGTAGTATACTCCACTCATCTGACTGAGAATCCCTAGCAGCTGACAGCACACAAAAATTGTAAAACACAGAGACATTAAAAAATTCCCAATACAGGGTTACCTTCAGATGTCTTCTAAAAATCAGATAGTTGTTTATTTCCTTGACATCTGATGGGAGGGCGTTCCACAGGGAAGGGTCCACTACCAATAGATAAAGAGGTTTGTCAAGGGCAACAAAGGAGACTCTCCTGATGAGGGAGAGACTGCCTTAATCTTCCGAGGAAATAATAATAATACTTTTATTATTTATATGCCGCCATCTGACTGTGTTGCCCCAGCCACTCTAGGCACCTCCCAACAAAATGCTTAAAACATCAACCATTTAAAACTTCCCTAACCAGGGCTGCCTTCAGATGTCTTCTAAAAGTCAGATAGTTGTTTATTTCCTTGACATTTAATGGGATGGTGTTTCACAGGACGGGCGCCACTACTGAGAAGGCCCTCTGCCTGGTCCCCTGTTACTTTGCTTCTCGCAATGAGGGAACCGCCAGAAGGCCCTCGGCGCTGGACCTCAGTGTCCAGGCAGAATGATGGGGGTGGAGACGCTCCTTCAGGTATACTGAGCCAAGGCTGTTTAGGGCTTTAAAGGTCAGCACCAACACTTTGAATTGTGCTCGGAAACATTCATTCATTTCATTTATTAAATAAATGTCTTCCAAACAACCTCGAGCCCCATTACCTCTCATTTTAAAGATTACATAGCACAAAATGCCGTCACAGTGCCTGCCTAGCACAAACAATTGCTAACTGTAAAGCACTCTGAATATTTTTAATAGAAACGAGTGATTTTTAATATATATATATATAGTTTGCGACTAGAATAGCCTAGTTTCAGCAGTACATGTCCTAAAAACTTCACAGCTTGGTCTTGCAATGCACTCCGCAGGAGGCAACACTTGAAGATGTTACAGAAATTATAGCTCATGCAGAACAGCACAGCCAGGTTGCAAAGTGGGTTGGGAGATGGAATCATGTGTCACCAGTCCTGAAAGCACTGCATTGGCTGCCTATGAGCTACTGAAAATTAATGACCATGTGTCCGTATTCAGCCGTACTTATAGAGGATTATCTCTCTGAGATAGCCCCTTGAATACTGTGTCACCTGTAAACAAATGTATTCAACTAAATATTTGCAGGAATGAAATGGGATTTACCCCCCCCCCCAACACCATCACCAAATCTGCTCTGGAGAATTGGGGAAAACCTCTGAACTTATTTAGGGGTGCTCACTGTAGCACACTGCTTCCCAATTAGCTAAGTTCTGCAGACCCCCCCCCTGTTTTTCAAAAACCAAGCCATGGACCCCCTTACTTATGAAAACGTTGATCTATCTGTGGTAGTTTTTTGCTACATGAATGGGGCCACAATATCCTCCAACATCAACATGCCCCAGTGCAAAAACAGGCCATGTGTCTTCTGGGTCATGCTCCCACCTGAGTCACATGACCTACACGAAAGCATGGCTCCCCCAAAACTGTGTTTGGAGGCACCTCAATCTCATGCAAGGTGCACGTTTGGCCACGATCTCATGCATTTTGGAATTCCGTGCTCTTGCATGAGAGCATAGTCCCCCAAAATGAGATGTCCTGGACAGTAGATGGATAAGTGCCACAGACTTCCTGGGTGAGTTAGGGGGTCTGCAGACCACCAATTTGGAACAACTGCTGATGTGCGCACCATAGCACTACATTGACTATAACCTGGTATTCTTAAGAGACTTGAATTTCCTTTTCCCCACCACCACTCTGTTGTGTAACACATCGCTTCCACATGCATCTGAACATTGCACATTGCACTTCAGGGAAGATGCATGAATTTCTCCACTGCATATTCAACCCAAAGTGTAAAAAGTAACCCCCGATATGATATTTGGTATGTGCTTCTTTTTAATATCCAAACCACCTGGGAAAGTAGCAGTCGTTCTTATGCAAATATTTTGTATCTCAACTTTTTTGGGAATTGTTACTTAAACAAAAGTGGAGAGCATCGTCCCAAAAGAAACAAAGAGCTGCAAGATTTATTTTGGTCTGTAGTGAAACAGAGTGAAATAGTGTGATTCATGGAAAGAACAGAGAAGACTGAGACTGTGATTGAATGGCCACCTATTTTTAATTAAAAAGATAAGATCTCAAACACAGCGTAGCTAAGTCAGCTTTAAAGTAACTTTTGTTTTCTAGTTTCCAGCTGGGAGCGACAGTTTCTATGTATGTATGATGTGTGCATTTAAAGAAGTTTTTTTAAAAGTCTTGTACCATCCTAACATAAAATAAATGTCACTCTCTGTAGCATATTCTCAGAGTTTATGACTGCATTTGAAAACGAGAAGGTATATTCCAGTCTTCCTCAACTTGGCAGAAGCTGTGGACCAAAACGTCTGGTGGACATCAGGCTGGAGATGACTAGCATTGGTTATATCTAAAATTAGGAAGGAACAGGAGATTGTTCACAAATGTGAGAATGGAGGTGACATGTGAGAACTCATAGCTCTCACCCACATTCTGATTCTTTAGATTATGGATGCTTGAAAGAACCTGTACATGGGACAATAGAATCCACTAATGACCTTAGGATGAAGCCCTGCTGCTTCTTGAATCTTCACAACAGTGATCCTCTAATTAGGGTGAAGAAAAAGGCCCAAACCTATCCTTCAGTTTTTTGACATTTTCATTTCTCTGCCATAGAGGCTTCCCTTTTTCTGTGTCCTTCTCTGGGAGCTTTATCATTTTGTGGGTGTGGCTCTGAGCTGACCTTATCACCGTGAAGCGGCTGTGTGGGTGGTTAAGTATGGTTTTATTTCTATTAAATGTTTCTCCAGCCTCCCCAAGATGCCTGCACTTTCTGATCTGGAAAAGCCCATGGGAGAAGATACCTCATTGTATGTTCCCATGAGTTTTAAGTGAAGTCAAGGAAGCCAAGCATATTGGCAGCCCAGCTCCCGAGACTGCTGTGGTTCCTCGACTTGTTTTTTTGTTTAGAGAAGTCCTTAAAAACTTTATGCACAGATTTCAACAAAAGTGGAAATATTTCATATAAAAAGAAAAGAACGGTACTGCAGTTTCCCTGTACTTAGAGGGCAATCCAGCTGCGGTTGTAATGGGGCTTTCAGATAGCACCTGTCATGGCACACGGAATGGGGCAGAGCTGCAGAATTGCCCTACTGACACCTGTGTCGCTGTTACTTACCTGAATGGGGCTGTGGTAGGGCAGGGAATGTCTGAGCGCATTCTCTCTGGGTCCTGGCAGGTAGAGGTGGGGGACCGAAGTAACAGGGGGGAAATGCAGGCAAAGCAGGATGGAGACCAAGGAGAGAGAGGTTGATGAAGAAAGGGGAAGGGAAAAGGTGGCCTGCAGAAGGAATTTGGGTGGGCTCAGTGAGGACAATTGATGTCAGGGACTGGTCTGGATTGGAAGATTGGGGGATGCAGTCACAGGGAGATCAGCTCCTAACAGAAGAGAAGGGGAAATATTCACACACATACCCCTGTTTCCAGCATTTCCAGAAGCAGAGAGACAAGCAGACACAGGAGCTGCTCAGTTGAGAGAGGAGCTACCCAGCTATGAGATAGTAGCTAAGCAACCAGAAGGGAGGGAGCAGCTGGGCGATACATCAATAGAGAGTGGGGGAGAACCTCCTCCCTCCCCCCAAACTCAGAGGTCCAAGTGTGTCAGAGAACAAAGGAGATGTGGGGGGGGCTTCCCGTTGGCGCACTTCTTGCTGCGGAAGTGGGGAGGAGTCAGAGTAGGCAACTGATATCATTGCGGAGGGTTGCCTGTTTGTGCTTCCAACATAATGGAACGTAATAAAAGGACTACCGTATAAATCTACCAAAAGCCCATTAATTATTTTCTTTGAGCTGCCAGAAGGGACAGGGGAACTGCCGTACTTGACAATTGAGGAAAGGAAAAGTAGCAGGAGGATGGAGGGGTCTAGGATTGCCATCCTTAGTGGAGAAACAAGGAGAGGAGGAGGAAGAAAAAGCAGGCAGGAGATGACACTGTCAGACCTGACAGGACTCAGAAGAGTGTGAGGTGGAGGCAGGGGACAAGGAAAGTGACCCAGGAGAGGGCACCAGCGATTTATGGGGTTTGATGCTACCTGCAAAGCAGGAGCTAGATGAGAGTGAGAGAGTCAGGGCAGTGTGAAATAGAGGAAGGTGCAGATAATGTGGTGGAGAACAGGCTGTTTGGCTGACGGGCGGCTCAATATACTCCCCACCTTCTTCTGTCCCTCCGTCTCTGAGATCTAGGAGGGGCTCGAAGCAGGAAGAACAGTGGCAACGTCCGTGCAGGAGAAATCTCAGATAATGGCACACAAGACAGTATATCCAGGGAGGGTATATAAGCTGGCAGAGGGGCAGGGTCTCCTTGTTGCCACAACTGCTCTACAGGGCCCAGAGGCTGGGTGTGTGTGTGTGTGTGTGTGTGTGTGTGTGTGTGTGTGTGTGTGTATCCGAAGCACCACGGAAACTTCTGTAAGTGCTTTTCTCATCAATTAACTATCAGAAGTGTGCCTTCCTTGGTTAGGGAGGGCCTGGGCAGACACTGTACAAGGGGTGTCAGGAGAAGAACTCTGTAATGGAAGAGAGGAGAGAAAAGAATGTTTAGATAATGCGCTTAGCTACAGCTGGGGCCCAATCACTTTTATCCTGAAAATGAGGGGTTTCCTACCCCCCCAAAAAAGGATAACCACACTACTTCTATCTCTGACATAAGCATGAAACAAGAGTCCCCCCCTCAACATATTTTTAACTATATATGCAGCCTTAAAAGAAATGTCACAGTATAAGACTGGGTAATTCGTAATACAGCAAATCTTTCCAAAGAAACAGAAGGGTTCTTTGTTTTAAAAACAGAGGTTTCCCCCCCCTGTTATTATTTAAATGATTTCTTTCTGTTATACAGAGCTTACATTTCTTGTTCAATATAAAACAGTGACCCCTTTGGATTTCTGACAAAGATTAACTATGGCTGTTGCCATTGTTTTCCATGTTTCTGGATATTTGACGTATTTGAAAATTTCCATTTGAGGGCATGAATGTGTATTTGCCCCAGGCGCAAATCTACTGTTTTCTGCCTTCCATAGCAGATTAACTTTTATTTGTAGGATAACCAATTTACAACCCACCACTGAGACTTTACTCACAAAGCTCAAAATTAAATAAAGGAAATACATTTATTGGTTCGATCAGAAGAAAACATTTGATCAAGACAGAAATTTCCAGAACAGGAATTAAATCAGTACTGATCCTACTATGAAATTTAGGGAGGCGGCCAACTCTGGCAGCAGATACAGGGGGAAGCATGGAGGTAATGATGGCAACCTCTTGACTATTCTTCCTGAACTCCCTGGCAGGGCTGAATTTGCCTCGGAGTCTTATCTGTGACCTCTCAGTCTACAAATTAAATAAGGGAAAAGAAAGGGAAATTGGCACAATTTAATTGCAAATCAACTGCAAATTGGATGTTATTTCTAATACCCCGGTGCACACTGTTCTTGAAATGTTTTGTGTTAAGCATTAAGGACAATACAACACGATTCTTGTCCAAGGATCAGTTCAAGTGCAACAGAATTTCCTTCTCCAGCCCCTGTGTGTTCTCTGTGTTATCCCCAAACCTGCTTTGCAGGGTTGGATGGAAACCCAGAAACAGATTTAGTGTGATGATCTCAGGCAGGCAAGCAAGCCCCAATAAGAATTAGCGATCCTCTGGCAGTTTTATCGTATGTTTATTTACAAATTACATCCAGAGCTCGGCTCTGAGCCTGCTACACTTTGCTACGAGTTGGTCACTCTGAGTCTCCTCCCCTTTCGCAGCACGTAGGGCGCCAAAGTCTAGTCCTTCCTCTTTTGTACAGTGGTACCTCAACTTATGAACAACTTGACAACTGAATTTTTCGACTTACAAATGGGGCAAATGGCCGCATGCTTACGAATTTCTCTACATCCGAACGGAAACTGCGGCGGTTTTAGATAGAGTATTTTTTACTTACAATTTTTTTTGTTTCCAATGCATTCCTATGGGAAATCACATTTCCAATGGCGCTTTTCGACTGACGAATTTTTCGTCCTACGAAAGTGCCTTCAGAACAGATTAAATTCGTAAGTCGAGGCACCACTGTATTTCCATTGCATCTTAACCCTTGCAGCTCTCCCCACAATCAAACGACAATTCTTCTGAATGCTGTCTCTTTCCTGGTTGCATAGCAACCCCCTCAATGTCTTCTATCTCCTCCCCTCCCACTGCCTGTGAGCTCTCCAAGTCTGGGGCCCCGAACCCTTAAATTAAAAATACGTTTAAAAATGTTTTTAAAATGACAGAGTCCTTTTTGTTGGGAGTAATTCAGATGGAAATTCCCAGGTGTCAAAAAAAAAAAGGTTATTTATGTATGCCACTACGGCAGCCTGTGTTTTGTCAGCCCCAAAATAGAAAACAAACCAAAGAAGAATGGCAACTTAAACTGATGGAATATGCACAGCTTGCGGATCTAACTTATAGAATAAGAGAACAAGTAGAACATACGTTTAAAGAGGATTGGAAAATGTTTATTGAATATATGGGGGGGGCAATTCACTGGAAGACATTGGCAGCATTAAGATAAATTCAACTGTGTAGATAAGAATAATGGAATAATGGAATAATGGAATACTGAATGGTTTAGTTGATATAAAATATGCAGGTATTTATGTTATGCAAAATGAACCATGGAAAGAGAGGAAGGGAAGTCATTGATATTTTAAGGTTGTTTAAATGAATATTCTATATTATAAAACTGAAAATTTAATAAAAATTATAAAAACAATGATTGTACTCTCCCCATTGTGCTGCCTAGCAAGTGGTACTCAGAAGATTACCACCTCTGATGCCATGGATAGACTTGGCCTCCTTGAATTTGTCTAATCCTAAATCGTCCAAGTTAGTGGCCATCACAAATGTTGTGATAGCAAAATCTGCTGCTACATGTGGAACCCACAAAATAATAATAAAGAAGAGAACAGGGAAAGCTCTCTTATCTCTATGAGGAAGACGAATGAGGAAGTGGGAGAGAAGGGGGGTGGAGATTCACTCGGGATGCCATTACCCAGGCTGGGTTCTATAGCTTCTATCTGTAAAGTTTGAAATAAAAGATAAAAAAGGACTGTAAGAAACTTTTCGTCATCTTTATGCTTTCCTGGGCAACTAGCTGGGAGCCACTGACAGCAACCTGACACAGCTTCTGACATCTTAGCAGTTCAAAAGCACACCAGCGCAAGTAGACAAATTGGTACCACTGTGACGGGAAGGTAAACGGCATTTCCATGCACTCTGGCTTCCGTCACGGTGTCCCGTTGTGCGAGAAGCGATTTGGTCATGTTAGCCACATGACCTGGAAAGCTGTCTGTAGACAAACGCTGGCTCCCTCAGCCTGAAAGTGAGATTAGGCACTTCCAGTCTGCCACGCTGGCGGAGAGGCGCAGAAACCTCGAGCTCCAAGGTTTCTGGCTTAGCGGGGGGAATTCCGTGGGGGCGACGCGGACCCCCGTAGAACCCCAGGTAGAGCATTCCGGGGGCAAAAAAGCTCGGCAGAGCTCCAGGAGTGACTCCCCCGCTGCCCGGTAATCTTGTAAGAGCCCTGAGAGCCAGTCGCTCTCTGCAGTCGCGGGAGCCATTTTGAGCACCAACATTATCTCCACGAAGCAAAGCTCCAAGCCTACAGCCTGCAAGCGGTGGATTCTTTCCTTTAAAAAGAAGAGATTTGGATCAAGTAAGTAAAAAAAATTATGAATTGGACTGAGTAATTCGCGCTGGGAGGAGGCTTAAAAGGGAAGTCAGCCCCCCCCCACTTGAGTAATGGACGATGCAGTAAAGCTGTGGAAAGCTCAGAAATTTTCTTTTAATAAAACTTTTTCATGATGCAGAGTAAGGGAAAAAGATAAAGTGTGCATAAATCTCTGCAATAGATTGTGATTTGATAAGGGGAAACCCCCCGTGAACTTGGAGTCGGGTCAAAGGAAGGACCGGCTAGCCGTCTTTATGGCGTCACAATAGAAAAGAATGTGACTGTTTGTATGAGTCTGAGACTGAGAGCTGCAGACAAGTAAAAGAGGAAGCTTTAAAAATAAATCTCAAGGCTACTCAGTGCTGAATAATAAGAGAAAAAGTAAAGAAATAGAGGTTGGATCCAGTTCAGACGGGACTTTATTCTTTTTATATTTGGAAAATATAAAACAAGGACAACAATAATACCACTTCCTGCTCTCCCATAATTATGGAGGCGGAGAGCACCAGCAGCATGGAAGAGAAGGTCCTGGACTGCGAGAAGAATGGTACACAGTGGGACTTGATTTTGATAACAATTCTGGAAATGACAGAGGAGATTCGCAATCCTAAAGGTGTTGCTACAAGCATGGATGAGAGGACTGATGAACTAATAGAACTGAATTTTTAAATAGATGATCCATATGAATCCAGAGAGGAAGAAGAGGGAGAAGAGGAAGAAGGACTAGGGGAAGGACTAGAAGAAGACGCATGCTGTGACTTGATTTTAGGGAAAATTCTGGAAATGACAGAGAAGAACTGCACTCCTGAAGGAAATGCAATAACTACGGGAGAGAAGACTGCTGAACCAACTGAACTGAATTTTGAGACAGAAGAGGATGAAGAAGAAATCACTGTTTCACCGGTGGGAGGGGTGGAACAGGGAAGGGATTCGATTCAAAAGTCCCCCAAAAAGGGGAAAAACAAAAAGGTTGTTACTCCAGTGAGAGAGGGGGAGAAGGAAGCAGGTGGGGGGGCAGAAAGAGAATGAGATTGAAGATAACATGTTGGGAATACAGCAGGGGGGAAAGGGCTGAGCAAAGTTTAGACCGGGACAGAGCAGGAGTTGGGGAGGAATTGGGGTGATGGAGGAGGAATTGGGGTGATTTTTATAGGTGGATAAAACACGGTTTGAACTCTGAAAGTATTAAGGAGCTGGCTGAAATCTCTGGAGACATCGATTCCAAGGAAAGGGGGTAGATTTAGTTTTGAGGGTGGGAATAAAAAGGGGGGAAAGATTTTGAAAATTAATTATGAATATTTTTGGGTAGAGAATATTGGGTAATAAAGGTAAAGAGAAGTATGAAGGGTAAACGGTTAAAAAGAAGTTTTAAATTGGGAGAAAGAATGTAATTTTAGATTTGGAAACTGCAACAATTAGTTATTAATAAGGAACTCAAGAAGAGGAAATGAGGAAGTCCGAAATGTTTAGATTAGAAATTAGATAATATGATTATGTCCTTTTTATTTATTTATTTATTGGTTTTTTCTTTCTATTTTTCTTCCACTTTTCTATATAAAATGTATAAGAATTATTTAAGAATAAGGTCATGAATTGGGAGATAGGACGTAATTCTATGATGTTTAGCTAAGATTTGGAAATGGTAAGAGTTAATTATCAACAAGGACTGTAAGAAGGGGAAGTGAAGAAGTTTGAAGAGATAAGGTGTGATAATATTGGTATTTTTGTTTTTTGTATTTTCTTTTTTTCCCTTCTCTTTTTCTTTCTCTTTTTTTCTTTATGTAAAATTCAATAAAAATCATTTTAAAAAAAAAAAAAAAGAAAGCGAGATGAGCACCACACCCCATAGCCGCCTTTGACTGGACTTAATTGTCCAGGGGTCCTTTGCTTTTACCTTGTATGTGTGTGTGCCCACATTTAGGTCTGGGCCTGCCCAGTCTGGAACCCAGGCCACAGAACTTTCTACCTAGGCATTCTGATCTTCTGGCTGCAAATCTTTGCCCACATTCATTTTAGAGGGACGAATTTGAGAGGTGATTATGCAACCAGCCTCATCATTCCTATATGTGGAAAGCACCTGTAAATCACTAGAGATTGAGGGACGGCCAACATTTTTCACTACATGCATATTGCTTCAGCAAATGACATAACAAGGCAAATGATGCTACTCTGCTTTTTTAATTTATGCCTTTCTGCTGATCTTTAAGCTTCTGCCATTAATTTCGGATGAAACATATAGTTAATCTTTAGATTAATTCCTAATTATATTTAATAGATGTACATATCATTTATGGTACTTCCAGAATTAATAGTGGCTATTAAGCTGAAAAATGAACACTGCATATTAAAACCATTTACTCAAGGCGAGAGAGATATAAAATGGTAAACTGAACTGTTTCTTAGGTTTCTTAGATTTTTACAAGATTTTACATAATGACATTGACTTTAAATTACCGAAGGGCTTGTACAGTGTTAGAGCTTTGAATTGTAAACAGTTAAGACCTGATTCTGCAGTGCAGGTTTTAAAATCTATTAGAGATCTAAGGGAAGTTTAAAAGCCTACATTTAAAATTAATGAAATTAAGAAAGAAGAGAGTCAATTATCTGTGGAAGGAAATTATTCACCCAGAGCCAGTAATGTGTCATTAACTGGAATGGGTATCTATGCCTTTAATTATCACTTACTCCTAGAAACTGTTCAGTTATATATGCTGTGTCAAATTCTGCCAGTGAATCACAATGGATGATCAATGCTCAGATCTCTAAAAAGCTTAATTTTGAGATTGGCAGAACTTGGGTGGGGGAATCTCCTTTTGTATGGTTTGGTCACTAAAGAATTTTTGTATCATTTTACTGCTTTATAATTGAAAATTTTTCAATATAGAAATTAAATTTGGGGGGGGGGAGGATTGACCTATTATTACTCAGACTCTTAGGCCAAACACTTAAAAGGCTAAGTTAGATTTGAATAATTAAAGTAGATGTAACAGTCCCAGCTCCCAATGTTTTATTGAATTTTTTCTTTTCGTTCTTGTTTGCTGCAAACCAATTCGCTGTCTGAGCAGGGCAACAAGATAAATTCATCACAATAATTTAGTTTAGAATATTAATTTTCTTGTATGTTTTTTCTAAATATAAAAAAACCATTAAGACAGATTGAAACAGGGCATAAAAAACAAAATAAGATAAAAAAACAAAGTGCAACATCTGTAAAATAACACAACCCTTGAATATATAATACTACAAAATGTAAGAATTTACTAGTAGCAGCAACAAAGTATGATATTATGACATTGCTTATACTGTTGTATTATTGTTGTTTTTTATTTGCTATTTCCAGCTTGTAATGTATTGAAATAAGCATAACTTTAAGAAAAAATTAGGGAAGTTTTTTATAGCCCCACATTTGGTTTTACAGCAGCAAAATCCATTTGTTGAGTCTCAAACTTGATCTGCATTTAATCTCCCCTTCTCCCTTTTCTCTTTTCTGTCAATTTTGTTGATCCCCAACTTTTTTAATTTCCTGACACAGATTTACATCTTTCCTATCAAGAATGTTTGGTATTTGATTGACCTTATTCCTCTGTTTGTTCCTTTTCACCACATCATAAGTCATAAGCGCTTTCACAACATCAACAAAAATGGAGAGATGCAAAATTGTATTCAGGGTTTTGTAATACAAGGCAAACAGACTTTGAGTCCCAGGTTACCTTTTGATACATCTCCTCTTGTTATCCTCACTGTAAATCTGTACTGTGTGCACCAGCAAAGACTGGATTCAGTTTATAAAACAATCTGTTATTTATTACAGAGGAAATCTCTCCTGTACCTCAGTAGGCAGTAATAAGTTTCTCTAAAAAATATAGAGGCTACTGGTGCCTCTTTCTCTCTCCATAAAATCTGTAATTTATTAAAATGACAGGTGCTAATGCGTTACCCTGTCTAAAACATGTGCCGATTATCTGGCTTGAACATGACATTCTTAACATCAAAAATACAGAGTTTGAGAAAATAAAATAAAATAAAAAATATTTTGTTGAACTCCTCAGAATTCAAACCACATCAAATTCAAGCCTTCCCCTGCGGACCTCCAAAATCTGCTCCGGAGTGTTTTCTCCCAGTCTCTCAAGCTGATCTCAAGGGCACAGAGCAGGGTGCTGGGGGAGACTGGAGAAGAAAAAGAAATGCCATTGCATGCATGTCTGTCTTTTGTGCTAGTGGAGCTTCCGTTGAATACAGACCCTAAAGCACAACACAGTCGTACCTTGGTTTTCATACAGCTTAGTTCTCAAACATTTTAGCTCCCGAATGCCGCAAACCCAGAAGTGAGTGTTCTGTTTTGCGAACTATTTTTGGTAGCCGAACATCTGATGGGCCTTCCGATTGGCTTCAGGATCGTCTACGCTTTGGATTTCAAACGTTTTGGAAGTCAAACAGACTTCTAGAATGGATTCCGTTCGACTTCCAAGGTGCGACTGTCCAGAGGAGACCCTACCCAATGAATTGCCTGCTCCTGTTACAAAATTGCCTGGTTGTTACAATTGTCTTTTTCTTTGGCGATTACTCGTAGCTGAGTAAGATTGTCTTCCATAAACACAGTTTTAACAATGAGTCCGTAAGTGACAGTGGGGGCCAAATCTGGATCCACACGTCCTTCCACAGTGGGGACATTGGTTTCTGGGCGGGAGTTGATTACGGTGTGAATTTCCCAAACATGCCTTCCTCTTAGCATGTTTCTCCCTTGCGTCCTGAGTTCGAGTGTCTTCAAAGCCCATGACACCTTTGGTAAAGGCGGTTCCCCAACTGGAGCACTCGCAGGCCAGTGTTTCCCAGTTGTTTATACTACATTTTTTTAGATTTGCCTTGAGACAGTCTTTAAATCTCTTTTGTTGACCACCAGCATTACGCTTTCCATTTTTATGTTTGGAACTGCTTTTGAACTGCTAGGTTGGCAGGAGCTGGGACTGAAGAGCGGGAGCTCACTCTGTCGTGGGGATTCGAACCGCCAACCTTCCGATTGGCAAGCCCAAGGCTCAGTGGTTTAGACCACAGCGCCACCCACATCCTGTGTTGTTGCATAAGCGCTTATAATGGTAGCCTGTTGGTTTTTGGTGAGCTTTATTAGAAGGGTTAAGAGTCACTCACTAATGCTGGTAGAGACTTCTGACAGCAGCTTCACAAGATCATTTTTGATAGCAAAGCCTACCCCATGTATTCGATGTTCTTGTTCAGATAGACCTTTCCAGAAGAAAGTGTAGCTTCCTTTTTCTTCCTTCAGTTGCTCCTCGCCTGCTCTTCGAGTCTCTTGAAGTGCTGCAATATTGATGTTAAAACATCGCAGCTCTCTTGCAATGATGGCAGTTCTGCGTTCAGGATGCTCGCTGTCTGGGTTATCTGACAAAGTCCGTATATTGCATGTTCCAAAGTTCAATTGTCTTTTACAACCGCCAGGTAGTGACCCCACTGGGCGTGGTAATCCAAACAGGGGGGAAAGGAAGGCAGACTATGTTTAGGGCACCTTTTCTAGCCCCTCCCCCCTTTCGGGGTGAGCAGAGTGGGTCCTAAAAAGGCCTGCTCAGTCATGGATACAGCTGCTGAGCTGCTCAACTGCCTCGTTCCTTGAGTCAGAATGAATGAATCTGTATCCACCGCCCATATGTCAGTTCATGACTAGGGGCTTCCAGATTTCACGATCCTGGCCCTGTTACCATTTGCCAATCGCCATGGGACTTTGGGGGTGTGGGTTGGGTTTTTGGAAGATGCCTGTGTGTGAATTTGTTTTATGTGTGTAGATCAGTGCACGCTGACCAATGCACAGTCTTTGCAGTAGGGCTCTGTTCTAATGGCATGAAGTAGTCATGACAAACCGATAGATTCCTGTCCGCTGCAGCCATCATACGCCTTCACAGCCATTGTAACATACCGCTTGTTATCATCTGCCTGTTCTGCCGTTGAGGACTTCTTGAATCATTCTTTGTCTAGCTCCTTCCCTTTGACCTTACTGCCTTGGGTGACCCTGCTGAGAGCACGAGATTCCTGATGGCTTCGCTCACAAGGATCATAGGAACATGCAAGCCCACTCACCACGACAAGGTGATGATCCAGCGACTGGGGTTACAATTGTATGGGGATGAGCACCTCTTAAATGGGCCACATTTACTGAGCCCTACTCTCCTGCATTCAACTGACACTAAACAGCATCAGTTCTTGGTGCCAATTTAAAACACATCCATTTGTCCCAGGCCTTTGGCTAAATTGTTATCATCGTCGATGGCTCCTGCCCTTTGCTATATTTGCTAATTCCTTGCTGCTCTTTTAAGGTTATATTATCTGTATATATAATGGGCTTTTATTATGTTTTATGCATTATGTTTATTCTTCTGTAGTCCCCTCTGGGACGGAATTTAATGCAGAATAGACTAAAAGTGCCTGAAATAAATTATAAGAATAAATAATAGATAATAGATCTGAAAATAGCAAGCATTCCCCTGTACTTAGGGTCTAAGTAAAATAAACTTATGCAATGAGACCAATTTTAGGTATAATATGAGAAGTGAGAAATGGGCAGGAGATATTGCTCTGCAATATATACATATATAGTTTTACAGCCCAATAATAATTATTGAAAGAACTGGCCTCTGAATCATTTCTAACTCCACTTTCATGTTAAAATACTGTAATACCGCAACAATTCTATTTGGATTCAGTGTGATCCTTTGCTCTAAAACCTGGATACGTGTACTGAGAGTAGCAAATAAACAACTTCCTCAGTTTGTGTTTGTTTAATTTAGATTGAAGATACAAAGTATGTGTTCAATTCACCGGAAGCCTTGCCATAAAACTTCGCCGATGTTCTTAAAAGGGGGAAATCGCAAACAATACTCACCTCTCTCAGTGGATATCTTCAAATATATAACACAAGCAATAATATTATGAGTTGCACTGCAAATCTTTCCCAATGATCTCAGAGCTCTACACATAAGTCCATAAAAAAAAAAACATCTTATTCATGGTAGTGATTTATTTATTTTACCTTAACAGAAAATATAGCCTGTTATGCTGCAGTTTATGGCATTATTTCGACTGATTTTTGTACTTTGAAGATTTTTTCACTTTAACTGCTATTTTTGACTGATACATTCCTTTTATGCATCTCAGAAGATAAGGCTCTAAAATCAATATGCACTAAAAGATTGGAAGGGAACTGGCATGAAGGGCCGGCCCACATATGAGGCAAGGTTAGGTGCCTGCCTCAGGTGGCAGAATCCATCAGGGCAGCTGATTCTGATGTTGATCTTAATTCTCTCCCTTGTTACAGATGTACATCTTCCCTCACTCCTTCTTCCCTGGCAGGGAGGGGAGGCACCACTTGAGGGTCTGCCTCAGGTGCCAAAATGTATTGGGCCAGTCCTGCCAATATGAAAAAAAAGAAGTCCAAGAAATTACAGAGGTATTAGCTTGACATTGATCACAGGTGAGCTGGTGAAAAGCATTTCAGGGGGGAACTGGGGTCAAGCAAGTGCTTTTCCAACTTCTTACGACACAACTTCAGGCAACTTCTGTATTAAAAAAAACCCTAAAACCACAGCGCCTGTTTTTCTTTAGCCTCTAGGCATTAATTTGTCATAGAAATCACAACTATCTGCTATCAATAATAGTGCATGAAAATGCATTTCAGCTTGAAAGAAAATGCATTTCAGCATAAAGAAATTAAATCCGTACACACTCTCTGCAATATGTAAAAGTGGGCATATTAATAAGGAAACAAGAATCACTGGGCAGTCAAGCATCAAAGCAAAATAATAATAATATGTATTTCTAAAAGCGAGTGGAAGAAAGTTTCTTTATTCCAAGGTGAAAAAGCACGATGCATATTAGTGTTGCTATGGGTTTCCAAGTCCATTTCCTAAAATCATATACAGAGCTCAGAAATCCAGCCACCAGCCTCCATTATGCTACAAAGTTCACTGGTAAGCACATACCCATAGTTAAGGTCGCAGATTCAATCTCTGGCATCTCTAGGGAGAGAAAAGAAACCTTGGAGAATCTCTACCAGTCTGAGTTAGATGAACCAATACAGTGGTACCTTGGTTCTCAAACTTAATCCATTCTGGATGTCGGTTCCAAAACCAAAGCGTTCCAAAACCAAGGCATGCTTTCCCATAGAAAGTAATGCAAAATTGATTAATCCGTCCCAGACTTTGAAAATCAACCCCCCAAACAGCAATTTAACATGAATTTTACTATCTAATGAGACCATTGATCCATAAAATGAAAGCAATAATTAATGTACTGTACTATAAAATAAATAAGACAGTATTGTAGATGATAAAAATTAAAATTAATTTTTTTTTTATTACCTGCACATATGATAGTCATTGTTTGGATGGGGGTTTTTTTATCCATTACTGCAGCCACACAATCAATCAGTCAGTAGCTGGACTGGGTTCCACACAGTCACAAAAGCAAATTAACCCCAAAAGCCTCAAAAACAAAAACTCAAAATAAATAGCAAAAACAAAAGTGCCAAACTTAACCCATTCCGGAAGTCCGTTTGACTTCCGAAAGGTTCGAAAACCAATGTGCAGCTTCTGATTGGTGCAGGCACCCCAGAAACAATAGCTGACAGCTGCTGTTCGAAAACCAGAACACTTACTTCTGGGTTTTCAGTGTTTGGGAACCAAAGCGTTTGAAAACCAAGGTACCACTGTAGTTTGATTCTGTATAAGGCAGTTTCCATAGTTTTCTGCTTTTGATTAAGAAAAAGAAAAGAAACCGGATATCAGCCTCTAGCCACATTCCAAAAAGAAGCTCCACATGCATCTGACTCTGTAATTTCCTGCATCCTGGAGTATTTCCCTCTGATGTGGAGGCCAAGGAAACAAATCCCTACAGTACAAGAAAAGAAAATGCAGTGGCTTATGAAGAACCAAAGAGAGGAGGGAAAATGTATGGCATCATCTTTGAGATAGTCAATTGAATTTTATTATGTGTTGATGATTTTATTATATACTGCCAGTATTTATTTATTTTCAGTTGAAGGTTTATAAATATTCATCATAGAGGCTTCCGGGTTCAGCGCCAGCGTCGATCGGCGGGGCTTTGTCTCGTCTCCGAGACGGCCCGTCTCTGCTAGGAGTGGGGAGGGCAGCGAGAGCGACGCTGCGCCCCTTAGAACCTCGGGAAGGGCGTCCCGAGGGCAATTTGCTCGGCACAGACCCAATCCGGACTCCCCAACTCTTCGGCTAGCTCTAATAAGAGCTCCGGAGCGAGGAGGGTAGAAGTCGCGGGGGCCATTTTGAGCGGCAACGTTATTCTAGCAGGGAGAAGCTTCAAGCCGAAGGCGGAGAGCGCTGGATTCTTCCGAAAATAAAACGATTGGAAAAGACTGTAAGTAACCTCATGATTTGGATTATTATAAAACAATTTGGATCTGGGAGAGAGGGGAGAAAAGAGGAAGCCACCCCCCCCCACGGCAACAAAAGAGACAGTAAATAGAAACCCGAAGCCATAAACAGAAGATTTACAATTCAAAGGATCCCTCAAAGGCATCAAAGAGAATCTCCCCTTTGATGCAGGGTGAAAAGGGGAGAGAGACTGCGGTTTATGACTGCTCTGCAATAAGAGGCACAGCCTAAGAAAAAAACCTTTCCACTCGGGAGCCGGCAGCCCAGACAACCCAGTGAGTTGTCAGGTTTTATAAGTCAAATTTTACTTCACTTTGTATTTCTGGACTTTGTGGAATTTCTTTTTTGGCTTAAGTGTTTGTGAAATGTGAGTTCGAACTTTATTGTCAATAAGACTTGAAGAATGCAGCCAGCTTGTTAAAATGGAGTCGAAAAATAAACTGTGATTATATTCCACCCCACGTGACAAGTTTTGACCTTGGCAGGACTGAAATATGTCAACAAAAAAGTGTTCCCCTGAGTTCCAGCGGTCTGTTTTGACCTTAATGTGGGAAACAAGAATAGAGTTATGTCAAGAGGAGACACGACGGCAAGAGTTACAGGAAAAATTCCAGGAGGTGATGGCGGAATATGATTTTTTAGGAGATGAAGCTTTTGACGCTGAAAAAGATGAATGTGAGAATGACAATGATGGGGAAGGAAAAGAAGAAGATGAGGATTGTGATGATTCAACACAAAATGAAGCACACCACGAAAAAAATGATGACTTTACTCTACAAAAAGTTGGATGGAGTGCCCTGCTTTTGAGGGGGGCACGATTGGTATCATTGGAACTCCAGAACGCCCACAGGGAAGAAGGAAAAAATATGCAGAGAAGAGAAGAAATTCAGGGGTCCTGTATGGTGGCCTGGATGACAAAAGACTGTAAACAGGGGGTGGGGTGAAGGGAAAGTGATGTTGTGATTAAGGATGGATTAACAGGTTTATAACTGGTCTGCTGATTTTGGAATTTACTGGATTGGGGGGGGAAGCCGGCAATCGGGGATGTAAGGTTAAATTGAGAATAGTTATAGTTTTAAAAGTGAATGGATTTTGGAAAATGTGAAAATATGGAGGCTTATAGAGGGAGAAAAAACAAAAAATTAGGCACGGGAAGAGAAAATGGGAGTTTGATTTCTCAGTGATTTGAATATTAGATGAAAATGTTAACAATTGATTTATAAGTTGTATAAGATGCAAAGGTGTATTTTTATAAAGTAAGAAACTGTTGCAGATGATAAAAAAGGGATGAAAACCGGGGAAGGGGGGGGGGAGGGGAAGCCCACAAAATATGGTTTTACAACTATGAATGCAAGAAAAAAATTTTTGTTTTGTATTGTTTTTTCTTTTTTCTTTTTTCGCCCTTTCTTTTTTTTCCCCTTTTTTCCTATTTCTATTTTTCTCTCTTTTTTTTTTTTTTTGGTATGGATGTCCTCCTGCGTACTGCCCTGGTTTGCTGGAGCTCCCTGGTGGCAGGGGGGGGGCTTTGGGGCCAGGGGAGGGGGGGGAGGACAGAAACCCAAGCATAAAATGGACCATCTCTGACTGTTCACATACATGGGATACTTCTGTGGCAGGGGAGGACCCATGTGGGTGGGTAGGAAGGAGGTGGAAAAGGGGTTTAAGTATGTACCTTTTTTTTTGCTTTTTTGTATTTTGTAAAATTAATAAAAAGTATGTTCAAAAAAAAAAAATATAAATATTCATCATATTGGCATCCTTTAATTTTGTTTTTTCCATATCCACAAACCTTATAGGAGGGGAGAAGAATATTTCCCCCCATGAAACCTCAATGAAACCAGCTTCCCAAAGCCTACTTACAATTGCTACTTATAATTTTTCCTTCCCTACATTGTGAAAAGAAACGATGGCAGGATATTCATTTTAGAGTTAATATTCTCCAATATATTATCCAACACAGCCTAAATTCATCCATTCCATTTACATCTACTTAAGATTTCTATATCTGACTGCAAGAAATTATTCCGTATGAAAGTTATCCATTATCTTCTGAAATGAATGCTCCCAAATATTTAATTGGTTCCCTACTAAATTCAAAGGTCTTAATCTTCAGTCATCTTTAGCTTTAGGCGACTTCTCAATATCACGTCCTAATATAGCAGACATACCCACCTATTTTATATCACAAATGTCTGAGCCAGTCTAATTATCAATATTATAAACCTTGGTGACTCCAATCACAGCAGCCAAATGATGGATTGAACATGTTCCAGGCCTTGGCACTCCAGCTATGAGCCAGGGAGGCCTGAGATCCTGCACCAAACAGGTAGCTGTCAGTTTCCCCTTTCCTAAATAGACCCATAAAATGCCACCTGAGGACCTCCAAAGCTTTGCAAACTTCTCTTCTGGGTGAGGGTGCTGCCACTGACAAAGAATGACACCCCCATGTGCTGGGGTGAAATATACTCGGAGTCCTGCAGTGATTTCATGCTCTTTATTGCAGCTTGTAAAACAGTGATGATTCCCCCCACCCACCCAAACCTCAGGCTTTTATATGCATTCTTTTTACACAATGAGTCCCATCTGATTGGCTGATTCTGCTTCCCTCCTGGAGCCTGATTGGGCTGCTACTGCAGGCCAATCAGTTGTTGCATTCTAGAATCCTACCAGCCTAATAGGTTGATTAGCTTCCTCCTGGGGTCTGATTGGGCTGCTGCTGCAAGCCAATCAGTTGTTGAATTCTAGGATCCTACTTGCCTATTGTTCTAGGATCCAAGCTTAGCACATAACATGGAGTAAGGTAAAAAAAGAAAAAAGGTAAAGGACCCCATAGTCAAAGGCGACAATGGGGTTATGGCGCGCATCTCGCTTTCAGGCTGAGGGAGCTGGCGTTTGTCCACAGGCAGCTTTCTGGGTCATGTGGCCAGCATGCCTAAACCACTTCTGGTGCAACAGGACACCATGATGGAAACCAGAGTGCACGAAAATGCCGTTTACCTTACCGCCACAGCGGTATCTATTTATCTACTTGCACTGGTGTGCTTTCGAAATGCTAGGTTGGCGGGAGCTGGGACAGAGCAACGGGAGCTCGCCACATCATGGAGATTCAAACCGCCGACCTTCCGATCAGCAAGCCCAAGAGACTCAGTGGTTTCCACAGCACCACAAAGATCCCACCTTCTGTGAATGTGTGCATAATTTTTAAACGAGGATTTCTGTTTGAGGTTTACAGTGTTTATTTATTTCCTTGATAATTGGCATCTGGTCGCAAGAGAAGACCAATATTTGCTCAGTAGAGTTTTGCGACATTTTTACTCAGAAGTAAGTACCACTGAATCAAATTTACCTTGGGAACAAGACCAGTGTAGCCCTAAAAAACAACAAAAAACAAACAAACACCATACTCAAAGCTGCGGAAATGACAGCAAAATGTGCCTCTCACCAAACAGAAACAAAAGCATCATCAATCCTTAGCAGAATTTTTTTTATATAATTAATTCCATCTCCAAAATAGGATTAAAGTTTGAAAAAAGAAAAAAGCAAGCCCACAAACACCTGCAAAGCGCTTCCCTGTTTTGCAAAAAACAAAACAAAACCCACTAAAAATAACTCTTAAAAGTGAAAAGCTGGATAATCCCGTAAGTGTTCTCTTTAAGTCATGATTATTTTCCTCTGTGTAGTTTCATCTCCTAAAATCAGGTTCAGGGTGGTACAAGCAAACAAAAATTTAGTTGCAGTTCAGTTTAATCATGTAAATAACAGCTTATTTTTTCAGTGATCCACCATATCTGTACAGTACAGGTTCAGTAAGAATGTTTTGGTTTTAATTTGAAAAATGCCTCATCTCCTATGATAGGCATCAACCTGGACCTGGAGAACCTGTTCTCCTCCAGATTTTGTTGGCCTCCATCTCCCCCAGTCCCAGCCAGCATGGTCAATAGGATGATGATGAGAGTTTTCGGTAGGTAACACCTGAGGGGGACACAGGTTCCCTACTCGTCCATTGCCAATTATGCTTTGCGTGTTTCTTATGTTACTTTCTCTGATATTTGTTCTTCATTCATGTTGATCTTCCTCAGAAAATCACTTGAAGTGCACCAAGTACCCTTCAGAGTAAGATCAATATGTGAGACTGTTTGGAGGAGTCATAACATCTGCTGAAGTGGAGTCTGATCTACTGGATTCTATTTCCCCTATAGCTGAATGTGCAGCTGGGTGCGAGTGTCACTTGTAAGAGAAAGGCAACAATTCATGCTGAAGGAGCATCTCCACCCCCATCGTTCCCCTTGGGCACTGAGGTCCAGCTCCGAGGGCCTTCTGGCAATTCCCTCACTGCAAGAGGCAAAGTTACAGGGAACCAGGCAGAGGGCCTTCTCGGTAGTGGCGCCCGTCCTGTGAAACACCCTCCCATCAGATGTCAAGGAAATAAACAACTATCTGACTTTTAGAAGACATCTGAAGGCAGCTCTGTTTAGGGAAATTTTTAATGTCTAATGTTTTATCGTGTTTTTAATATTCTGTTGGGAGCTGCCCAGGGTGGCTGGGGTATAAATCAGAAATTATTATTATAAATTATTATCATACAAATTTGTTTTCTTTTTAGTCTTCAGAGGAGGAAAGGATCTACTCTATCAGATGCAAGTGTATCTTTCCTTAGAAATGTATGCCACACACTTTCAAAAAGTATAAACAAAGAAAGACTTTATGACATCCTAACAAATACTGTGCTTGACTGCCACAAAGCTGTAACAAATAGCAGCGAAACATTTCAGAAGAAAGGGAAGGAGAGATAGTTTGTCCCATTAGTATCATCTGTGTTGCTGTTTTCCATGTGGTTGAAGATTGATCAGCATTCATACAAAGCCCCATTCTCAGAAGCGCCAGTGTGTCTTATCTGCGACAAGTCCGTCATGATGACCTTAGGCCCCGTTAATATTGTTTTGTCCCTCGTTTATTCTGAGCCTTTCTGAGAGCTTGCAAAAATTTGTATGAGAGCACCGTCTTCAACAAGTGCAATTCCACAACTGCCAGCCTTGAACATATTAAAGGTGCTGATTAAATGGAAACCACAAAGGAAGAAAAGTGATTCAGGCTCCATTGTGGATGCTACGCCCACATGCTTTAATGGTTTTTCTATGGCAGGTTCCAAACAATCGAAACCCACTCGTTTTAAGCTTGTCCCTGAAATTTAGACACCACCCACCCACGCTGGAAAAGAAGGCGGTTCAGAAAGCCACAGTACAGAAAACAAAGAAAGCACTCCATGGAACAGAGATGCACAAATCTATTCAGACAAAATCTTCAACTATAACTGAATAACTGAATCAAAAGCCAATATTATCTTCAAGCACGAATATCTAGATCTAGATCTACACACATACAGATATCCTCTAACATTTATCTGATGAAAATAAGGATGTCCTATTCCATAATAATAACTATGGGTGGCTTCCAACATACAGTGGAACCTCAGTTCCCGAATGCCTCCATTGCCATACATTCCGGTTCTTGAACGTCTAAAACCCAGAAGTAAATGCTTCCATTTTCAAACATTTTTCAGAACCCAAACGTGCGACGCAGCTTCTGCTAAATGCAAGAAGCTCTTGCAACCAATGGGAAGCCACGCCTCGGTTTTTGAACATTTCAGAAGCCGAGCGGGCTTCCAGAATGGATTTTGTTCGAGAACTGAGGTACCGCTGTATATAAAACCTAATGAAATACCGTAGTAAACATTATAAAAACTTCCTTATCCAAGACTGCTGTCAGATGTCTCTTGAAGGTTGCATACCAGTAGTTACTTATCTCCTTGGCTCGGGGGCCGCATAACTCCATACCCTTTAACATTTCTCTGAGGAAAATAGGACTTTTTTTGCTCTCAACTGCAATGGGCCCTGAGTTGAGAAGTTTTTGCCTCTTTCCCAACAGGGTAGCAAGCGTTTTGCTAGGCTTCCTGTATTCATTGTTGCAACTTGGAGTAAATGGCATACGTGCAAAGGCAAACCCCCTGGAGAGGCCCTCAGAAGTGAACAGCCCCCCAATCCTAGCTCAAGAAAAGCAAACCAATGTAAGTTACAGATCCAAAACCCATTCAGTAGAAGCCAGGCAGAAGGAAAACAAACCTTTAAAAAGATATTATTTGCTTGGTTGCTAGGTCATGTGCTGAACTGGATGGGCTTAGGATCCAGCCCAAGTCCCCTCTCTCTGGTGTTGCCCCTACCACATAACCAGAATGCACCGTTTTGAGACTTACGCCAACCTCAGTTTAGCCAGCTCTAGCTCAGCTGTCTGAGCCACATTGAGCAAATTATGCCAGCATATCTTCAACTAATCCAGAATTATAATGCTACATCCTAAACTGCTCATCCTGCTGGATCTTGCCATAGGATCTTCAATTTATTTACTTCTTCGCTTTCTTACTCGCCCTTAGTCCTAAGGTCCATGGGTAAGAGACGAAATATAAAGATACCATATTAAAAACCAGTTAAAACATGGGATTGGCTTCAACATATAGAGAAACCCAGAAACGTTGGTCCAAAAATAAATAATATCTCATTAAAATTCTTTTTGCTGCCCTCAGTTACATATATTTGTACAAAATGAGCACAACAGGCAATGATAGTCCAGTCACACCTGAAGCGTTTATTAGGTTCACGTTTTAATTGGTGCCGAACATTCTCCAATCGGATTTCAGATTCTACTTTGCATAAATCAAAATTTTAAAAAAAATTAATGAGCTGCATTTACTGTAACTGTTTTAGCATATCAGCTGTGTGCTATTTATGGCTTGCTTAGAACGTAGTTAGATATACTTGATTGGCACATTTCACTTATCATTCATGAGCCTAAGCCATGCAATCATTCATTCACATGGTGCACTTTTCTATCCACCTCTCAAAACAAATTCAAAAGGATTTACTCCACCCAATCACCCATCATTGAAGATTTAATAATAGATATTATGGCTTATACTATACCCATATAGCAAAAGGTTCTTTTTTTCCTGCGTAATAGGTAACAATTTGGGAAATTATGCCGAAACTTGGAAGAATTAAGATGTACACTTCTGGTTGGCCAAAAATATCAGAATAGGTGTTGGTAAAGAATCCACACGGAATGTGCTCTTGTGAACTAGCTCATCAAGAATTTTGTTCTCTCACTTCCATGTACTCAGGAAAATTTATGTTGAAGGGGGGGATAAGAAACCATTGAGGGTCTTCCTCTGCTTTTGTTGTCATTGTGGTTTGGGCTTAGAATCTAGTTCTAGCAAATTGATAATTAAACCATGAGAGAATCCCAGATAATCTTTGCTTTATGACATAGTATAAGAGGTCTTTTCATCCAGCCATGTTCCTACACTAGTGGTCAAAATTGTGGAAAGCTTTTGGAAGAAGCATATTTCTGAGGTTTGATGGCTCATAACACTGTTTTGTTTTTATTTTATTTTTAGTAATACCATAAAATTATATATCAATGGAAAGATAATTTAATGAATAATGTAATACAACAAAGTTTCTTCAGTTAACTTTATTCTATCAAAAGTTATAGCCAAACAATCAGAAAAAGGAAGCACAACTTGCTTAGGTTGATATGCAGAAGCTTTCCTTCAATTGAATGTAGCCATTGTGCATGGGTGTTTAGAGAGCCAATCAGGTGTTAAAGGTAAAGGTAAAGGGACCCCTGACCATTAGGTCCAGTCGTGACTGACTCTGGGGTTGCGCGCTCATCTCGCATTATTGGCCGAGGGAGCCGGCGTACAGCTTCCAGGTCATGTGGCCAGCATAACTAAACCGCTTCTGGCGAACCAGAGCAGCACATGGAAACGCCGTTTACCTTCCCGCTGTAGCGGTTCCTATTTATTTACTTGCATTTTGACGTGCTTTCAAACTGCTAGGTTGGCAGGAGCTGGGACCAAGCAACGGGAGCTCACCCCGCCGCAGGGATTTGAACCGCCGACCTTCTGATCAGCAAGCCCTAGGCTCAGTGGTTTTACCACAGCGCCACCTGTCAATCAGGTGTTATGAGCCATCAAACCTCGGAAATACACTTTTCCCAAAAGGTTTCCACAATTTTGTCCACTAGCATAAATGATCCAAACTGCAAACAATATTCTTAATTCATCTGCGGCCAAGAACAGACATGGAGCATTCCCTTAATGCCCATGGAACAGAAGAATGAGATTCCAACTGTGCATCAATCAGAGTTCTGCCATCCCAGTCCACTGCATAGATGCAGTGTCAATATTTTGATAATTGTTATATTGATCCCATCATCCTGAAAAGTGCAAGTGTGCACTTAACCAGGCTAAATTAGGCTTATTCCTTCCTGCGATAGTAGGGAACAAATGTAGGTGGGGAAATGTAGAAAAGGATGTAAGTACCTGGAGAGACAATGCCCTTATGACTCTGGACAAATTGAAACAAGAGAGCTTCTCTATTGTGCTTCTCCAGTGCCTTTATTATATAGATATTCGTCCTAGCCTCATCTTACCATTACTGCATAAGTACCCAGGGTACACAGGACAATTCTATACCTCCCTGCTGCTTTCAGATACCAAACCTGCTACAACATGCAACGCTGCCAGATTCTGCACAGTAGCACTCAAAATCCGTACCACAAACTAGTTTTAATGAGCGCTCGTATCAGAGTCCTCTGTAGATTGATAGTCATAGTCTTATACAGTATATATGCTCTTTCACTCTTGTCTAATGTTCCTAAACCTCCTTTTAAACTCTCTTAGCTTCTTTTGGATTCTTACAGACTTCTGTATAGGCTTTCTGTTTTAAATCCTTTTAGTTTTTAAAACATTTTTTTAGATTTTAAATTATAGTACCCCTCCCTCCTTATGCTGATTTACGACAGTAATAAAGATTTGTTGTTGTTGTTGTTGTTGTTGTTGTAAGCACACATATTTTGGGTAGCACGTTGTCATGCAGACAGAAATACTGGTAAATCCTGTTTCTCTCCATACAAATTCCTGAAATGACGTCTTTTCATTGAACATACAGTGGTGAAAGTGTGCAAGCTGCTAAAATGCATCATCTTTGAGAGAAGTTCATACAAACATTTCCTGAATCAGCTTAATTGCTCATTAGCACCACTTATTCTGGTGCAATCTTGTAGGCATATGGTATTTTATAGGTGCTGCAGTTTAGTTTGTTATTGCAAAGCTTTTCCATATTGTTAAAGGTGACACTTTGCCAGTGAAAACTGCTTCGTCCAGTTAAGTTCCACGGATGCTACACACTATTGAGTCCAATTTTCATTTTATGAATAAAAATCACTTTGATAAAAAACGAACTTCTTTAAAAAGCCCTTTTTTTACAATTTTAGTGAAGGTAAAATGTCCTCCCAGAATTAAAAGGGGCTTATTGTGTGACAATCTCATTGATGATTCTCACTCATTACTCTTCCAATGGAACACCTGCTTTTTATGCTCTGTTTATTTTAGGCAATCAATATTTTGGCAAGGAGATGCTATCCTTTTCAAGCCCATAGCTCTTAATAAGTCCATTTCATCATGAAATGCATCTCCCCCCAGCTTTTATGGGAAATGCATATTTCATTTAGTTCTTTCCTTCCTTAAATATGTTATAATTATCCAATCTTCCCTCGTGGTCAGAAATACTCAAAGAGAAGAGAGTCCAAGATGGCTGGGAGTTTCTTAAAGGTAAAATATTGAAGGCACACATGCAGACAATTCCAACAAGGAAAAAAAAGTGGGAGGCATCTAAAGAAACTTTTTTTTTTTTTTATTTTTTTTAACATAATTTTTATTGATTTTTACAAATTACAAAAGATGGTACATACATAAACACCCTTTCCACCTTCTTCCCACCCCCCTCCATGGGTCCTCCCCTGCCACAGAAGTATCCCACGCAGGTGATCAGTCAGAAGTGGTCCATTTTATGATTGGGTTTCTGTCCTCCTCCCCCTCCCCTGCCCCCCAAGCCCCCCCCTGCCACCAGGGAGCTCCAGTGAACCAGGGCAGTACGCAGGAGTTCATCCATCCAACCATCTATTGTCATACCAGAAAAAAAGAAAATACAAAAAGAGAAAAAGAGAAAAAAGAGAAGAGGAAAAAAAAAGACAAGAAGGAAAAAAGACAAAAAAAAAATTCATCATAATTGTTAAATTCATAATTGTTAAACCATATTTTGTGGGCTTCCCCACCCTCCCACCCTTCCCCGGTTTTCCTCCCTTATTTATCATCTTCAACAGTTTCATAGTTCATATTTTATAACATACACCTTTATATCTTGTACCACTTTTAAACTATTATCATTTTCGCCTATTGTCCAATCACTGAGAAATCAAACTCCCATTTTTTCTTCCCGTGCCTAATTTTTACCCCTCTATCTAAAGAAACTTGTCTAGGACATAAGGAACTTGCAAATGAGCAGAGATTTAAGAAGGGCATGTATAAGAAGTGGAAGAAATGGGAAATAATGAAGGAAGACTATATGCAAGTAGCCAAGGGATGCGGGTGGTTCAAACCACTGAGCCTCTTGGGCTTGCTGATCAGAAGGTCGGTGGTTCGAATCCCCATAGTGAGGTGTGCTCCTGTTGCTTTGGCCAAGACAGTCTCCCTCTTATATACCTGCTGGGATTGACAAGGCATCTGACCCTCATCTGAATCTCATAACTCTTCTGACAGGTAATATGGTCTGCAGCCACAGTGTGGAAATAAAGGATGAGATTGCTCACCAGATACCAGGCACTCTACTATTCAATTTAGGCCCCAGTGTTTTTCTTACAATCGCCTTCTCAATTAAGTAATCAATTTTAATCTAGAATTTAAATTCTCAAAACTTTCTTATTTGTTAATTCAAGCAAGTAAACTACTGCTCTCACTTCATTACAAACAGTATTTCTACCTGCAACACACTTGAGCAAACCTTCCTTTCACAGATTTTTTTTGCCATTTGCAACTGTAGTTATCATTTAATTCTTGAGGGAAATAATTAGCATAACACGTCATGTGCATGGAAATTGTCAAACCAACTAGAAGGGTTACTGTTAATAGCACAAGTTTTCCTATAACTTGATATTGCTGGATACTTTTTTTATGAACTGCAAAAGCATTTTTAGTTTGCTTTCTGTTGCCACCCTGGAACTTTTCTTTATTAGCGCCACTTCGTTTTGTACAATTCCTTGCAAATAAAGGGAAGAAACTTTTCTGCTTGTATATGTTGATAATATAATTTTGGTTACTGAGGACAAACAAGACTGTACAAAAACAAGATTGGGCACAAGCCTGGCCAGGACATAGGCATCCTGACTTTGACAAAGGTGACCTGTGTGCTTGCTTGCTTAATTAACAGCTGTTGGAAACTTCAAGGTCCCTGCTCTCCCTTCTTATGGTGTTTTTACTGGACCTGGAGACTCCAATAGAGAGCATTCCATGTCAAGAAGAAGGGCAAGTCACCCTATCAAATGACAGGGCAGGAGCTACACAGAGCAGGGCCTTTTCACTGGTGGTACCCATTGTATGCCTTGCTGTTGCGCTTTGTGTACTGTGATAACTGTATTTGCGTAGCAAGGTATTGAATTTGGTTACCTGCTTTCAGCAATAGGGGTCGCTGTTTGGTAGTTTCCAATTGGTTAGCTGTCAGATACTAGAGCTCTTAGGTAATTCACAAAATACAGTTGTAAAACACAGCATTCATTCATAAAGCAGTAACATAAATCTCCATTGCTACATATTGGGTATATATATTTTCCGTGTATAAGACTAGGTTTTTTCCCCTAAAAAATAATGTCCATAATTTGGGGGAGTTTTATACACGGGAGCCATCTCCCCCCATTTTCTTAAATCTGAGTCCTCAAAAATAGGAGGCATCTTATCCATTGGGGCATCTTATAGACGGAAAAATGTGGTATTTCAGCGGTTGAACAACATACAGGTTTATGGTCATGCTGTAGTGTAGTGCTTATGCGACTGTGAATAAATGGTGGCTGGGCTCATCATCTCGAGCAGTTTGAGGGGGGTGACAAAACTGATTTCCAATAAGGGCCCCCCTTTATTTCCATAACAAGTCCTTGAGTCTGTACTCTGAATAGTGACACCAGGGACATAGAAGGTGCAGGGCTTGTCAGTCCAACCCCTGCACAGTCTCATCAGGGCTCCAATTGGAATGCTCGCAGGCCAGGGTTTCCCAGTTGTCAGTGTTCATACTACATTTGTTAAAGATTTGCCTTGAGAGAGTCTTTAAACCTCTTGTGTAGACCACCAGCACTATGCTTTCCATTTTTAAATTCGGACTAGACATCCGCACAACATGACCAGTCCAACAAAGTTGATGTTGAAGAATCATTGCTTCGACACTGGTCACCTACCTCCTTGAAACTCTGATCATACAGAGTTCTAAATTGTGTGGTGAGCCTGTGATATGTACCAAAGGATCCATGTTTCCAAGCATCTTCCCCCAATATGTGGGCAGGGTGAATGAGAATTTGACAGCAGGTGGGACCAAAGAGCAGAGCTCCTTGCTCCTTGCTCCCTGATAATGATGGAATGGGGCTTATGTGAAATTAAAATGGGGTGAAAAATATGCCTTTGAAACCAGATATGTATTTATATACCTTCACAGCTGTGCTGAGAGCACACTCTTTTAAAATATGAAAAATGACTCGAAACAGTAAAATAAAAATTAGGGTGAGACGAGCCCTCAATGAGAAAGTTGAAGCTAAATCTGCATCTGTCTCAAACATAAAATTCAATCTGCAACATTTCCAAGCCCCTTATCTTCTGCAGGGACCGTTCCCAGGTATTGCTTTGAACACCTTACAGGTTTAATTTAATTACTGTAGTACTGACCTTTTTGTACTATTAACAAATAATCTTTTCTCTCTCTAGACTAGCCTGTTTATTACATTTTCTCCCCACCGCTTTAAGCACATTGATTTCCAATTACCAGTTTATAAAACTGCCAACTCATCTTTGTCAAATGACTTCCCCCCCCCCCCACAAGCAGTTTTAAAAAGCAGGCGGGTCAAATGCGGTAACTGCACCATTAATTAAAAGTTGCAGGGAGGGGGAAAAAAGAAAGTAAAAACACTTCCAGTCACTTCAAACAGGCAAAGCAAGGTCGCTGAGCAAGTTTCCTCTCCCTTTCAGTCATTTTTCACGTACCTGAAACATAATTTCTAAAAATATAATGAAATTACAGTAGTGTAATTTTCAAACATTCCTATCCGATGTGCCAAAATATGTGCAGCTCTTAGATCAGGCACCCCCAAACTTCGGCCCTCCAGATGTTTTGGACTACAATTCCCATCATCCCTGACCACTGGTCCTGTTAGCTAGGGATCATGGGAGTTGTAGGCCAAAACATCTGGAGGGCCGAAGTTTGAGGATGCCTGTCTTAGATGTTCTGTAGGCATGTGAAATGTCTTGGGTAGAAGATAATTTCAAATGGACGCATGGAACTGAGCAGGATCTCAGTTTACAAAAAAGCAGCGGCTCTTCAAACAGCTCTGTGTTTTCAAATAAGGGGGGGTGATTTACTTGCTACAGAGGACCAAGTTATCATGGGGGAAAAAAACTTTTAAGAGAGCATCTCAGAGCTGGGGAAAAGCACCGAAACATTGAAATTAAAATTATCGGCAAGGGGAAGAGCTTCAAGGAAGCTCAGTGGCAGAGCGCATGATTTGCATCCAGAATGACTCAGGTTAAATCTCTGTCATCTCCTGCTGGACTGGCAATGCCCCCTATCAGAAATCCTAGAGACTCCTGGATTCAGGCAAACCCCTGGTCTTCCTGGACATTTCAAATTAGACACAGGAGATGTGAGGGGAAAGAGTGCAATGCCTTTATTGGGCTGCAGAATGCAATTGATTCAGCAGGATAATTCCCAAAAGCTGAACCCTGGGTTTTGTCCACTAAAGGTTTTTATAGGGTTTACACTCAAAGAATACACACATAATCCATTTAGAAAGCTCCCAAACATCTTCAGAGTGTGGTTGGTGAAAGCCCATTAGATAATATAATGATAATGATATATTATTTATACCCCGCCCATTTGGCTGGGTTTCCCCAGCCACTCTGGACGGCTCCCAACAGAGATTAAAAATACAATAAAATATCCGTCATTAAAAACTTCCCTAAACAGGGCTGCCTTCAGATGTCGTCTAAATGTCCGATAGTTTTTTATCTCCTTGACATCTGGGCATTCCATAGGGCAGGCGCCACTACTGAAAAGGCCCTCTGCCATAGTCTAGAGTAGGGGTCAGCAAACTTTTCCAGCAGGGGGCCTGTCCACTGTCCCTCAGACCTTGGGGGGGGGGCTGGACTATATTTTGGGAAGAAGAAAAAAGAATGAACTACTATGCCCCACAAATAACCCAGAGATGCATTTTAGATAAAAGGACACATTCTACTCATGTAAAAAGATGCTCATTCCCGGACCATCCGCGGGCCGGATTTAGAAGGTGATTGGGCGAGTTCCGGCCCCCGGGCCTTAGTTTGCCTACCCATGGTCTAGAGTAAAGGTAAAGGGGCCCCTGACCATGCGGTCCAGTCATGTCCGACTCTGGGGTTGCGGCGCTCATCTCGCTCTATAGGCTGAGGGAGCTGGCGTTTGTCCGCAGACAGCTTCCGGGTCATGTGGCCAGCATGACAAAGCTGCTTCTGGCGAACCAGAGCAGCGCACGGAAATGCCGTTTACCTTCCCGCCGGAGCGGTCCCTATTTATCTACTTGCACTTTGACGTGCTTTCGAACTGCTAGGTGGGCAGGAGCTGGGACCGAGCAACGGGAGCTCACCCCATTGCAGGGATTCGAACTGCCGACCTTCTGATCAGCAAGCCCTAGACTCTGTGGTTTAACCCACAGCGCCACCTGGGTCCCATGATCTAGAGTAGTGGTGTCCAAACTTTTTTCAAAGAGATTTGATGAAGTGAAGGGCCTTGAGGGCCTACCAAAGGGCCAACCACAGTTGTTGGCCTTTTTGAAGGGTTGAACTTGTTGAGCTTTTTTTTAGGATTGGAGTTGTTGAGGGTTTTTTTTTAAGATTTTACCCCAGGAAATAAACTGCCACAGGGGCCAGATAAAACTGACCGGCGGGCTGGATTAGGCCCCCAAAATGGACTTTGGACATGCCTGGTCTAGAGGGCTCACGGTCGTGACAGGACAGCAAACTTTGTAGCAAAATTAAAACATCAGATGCATCCTGTTGCAAGCTCGTTTGCTTTGAGAGCAATTGCCATTTTCAGCCTCCTATCTGCAGAGCAACGTAAGCCTTTTGTCTCACTAAAGAATTAATCTATGCAACAGTCTACCAAGGAAATGTAGTTTAAATGGCAAGGTGCATGTTTATCATTAAAGCATATAGTGGCCATGAAAGCACAATGCACACTTAGCATCAAATTGTTTCTATTGGCTTTCTATGAGTGTTGTCGTATTTTGCTCCCCTATGACATCAGCGTTTCCATGGAAATGAAGTTACGATGATGGTTGATCAAGAAGACCTGCCAAACCTTTAGCCACATGAATTGGTTACAATAGGATAAATAACATAAAGGGGGGAAAGTTTCAGAATTAGGCGAAGTATGAATCTGAATCATTCTAGTTGGCAACATTTTGGACAGCTTCATTCTACGCTGCCTAAGTGAGACCAGCACTTTTGAGAGATCAAGTTATATTAGCGTTAGAAGCAAGTAAACGGTTGTGCGTTGTTCCTTCACACTCACCAACACAGATTGATAGTCCAAATGAGCACATTATCTGTAATGTGGTGTGAATGAATGATTTCAGATCCTTAAAGGTAAAGGAAAAAGGGACCCCTGACCATTAGCTCCAGTCATGACCGACTCTGGGGTTGCAGTGCTAATATTGGCCAAGGGAGCTGGCGTACAGCTTCCAGGTCATGTGGCCAGCATGACAAAGCCGCTTCTGGCGAACCAGAGCAGCGCACGGAAACGGCGTTTACCTTCCCGCTTGGAGCAGTACCTATTTATCTACTTGCACTTTGAGGTGCTTTCAAACTGCTGGGTTGGCAGGAGCTGAGACTGAGCAACGGGAGCTCACCCCGTCGTGGGGATTCAAACCACCAGCCTTCTGATCAGCAAGCCCTAGGCTCTGTGGTTTAACCCACAGTGCCACCTGCATAAGATCCTTAAGATGATACCAACTTTTGGTTTTTTTTCCATTCCATTCCAAATGATTGCTCGAGATCCTTCCATCACGATACACAGGATTATTTGCATGGTATAAGGATCAGAGTAGAACACTGTCATCCAAAAACAGCTGGAAGAAATGGCGAGGAGATGTTCAGTCTGGAGCGGAGAAACTAGCCAGGGGCGTACCCAGGATCAAAACTAGGGGGGGCACACCATGGTCATTCAGGGGCGGGGCCAAGTCACGGGAGGGGGGGGACCACAAAGTGGGAATGTGGGCGGGGCTACAGGGCCAGTGGGCCCGACGACTCTGCGGCGGCAGCTGCAGCCTCTAAATGAACCCCCTAAACTCTCTCACACGAAATTCCCCTGCTCTGAAGCAGGGCTGTCTCTAGGCCCGGGTCCGGTGGCGCAGAGCGTGAGGGCGCCAGGCCACCAGGGGCGCCACTGCGCCCGCTGAGAGGCGCGCGGAGGACGCCCCAGGTGCACCTCTCAGCTGTTCAGCGGCTTCAGGCTGCTTTCCGGAGAGGCGTGGGCCTGGGGCCGCCTCCACCGCGCGCAGGGGCATCACAACAGGGGGCGGGCAGCACCCCCTGGCCCAGGGCCGGCCCTACGCCCAGGCTGGGTTGCGTGAGCTGTGCCCGCCGTGCCGGGAAACGGGGCGGGTGGGGGCACCAGAGGGATCCGTACCACCACGGCGCCAGGTATGCTTAAGACGGCCCTGCTCTGAAAACACCGCTCTCATCCATTTACGGCTAGCCACCCCCCTGAAAAAAACCATTTGGGCCCCGCTTTCCCTCCTCCAGGTTCCCCCGAAGCCTTGCCAGTTCCCACCCTATATATCTGAGATGGGGAAGGAGCTCAGAGGTCTGCTAGTCCTGGGGGGCCACCCCCGTGGCCTGGGAGGATACTGGGGACCCCCCCCCCGCCAAGCTGAGACCCTCAAAGAAGAAGAAGAAGCTGCCACCGCCGCCTCCCCATCGCAAGGGAGCAAAAGATGGGAAAGGTGGGGTGGCACAGCGCAGGCGAGCCCCCCCCCAGCTGCGACGCTACGGCGGCGGCAGCGGCTCCCCCGCCCTCAACGCCCCTCTCTCGGCAGGGGCAGCAAGGGAGAGCGGCTGGGGGGGGCGCATTGCAAAGAAGGAAACAGCAGCCAATGCCCGGGGAGGGCAATGCACGCAGGGGGAGCGGAGAGCTGTGCCGCCCCCCCAAGGCAGCTCCTTTCCTATTGCCGGCGGTGGGGGGCGGCGAGGAAGGGTCACTGCCGCTGGGCTACTCCTGCCGCCGGCAATCTGGTGCAAACACCGCCACACAGCTTCCTTGCAGCAGCCACGACCACCGCCTTCGGGCGCCGCCCCCCACTCCTCCTTTGCAGGCTTCTGCCCACCGAGGCTGAACTGGCTCCTGTCGGTGCACTTCCTCTCCCGGCCCAGGAGGAGTCTCAGTAGCAACTCGGGGGGGTAGGGGGGTACAGAGGGGGGAAAGGGGGCGATTCCCAGCCCGTGGCGCCGACGATCGCAGTGCAGCCTACTGGGAGGCAGAGCGCGGCAGCAGCTGCAACCAATGCAGGGAGCCACGTCTCCTTCGCTTGCCAGCCCAGCATAACTATTAGGCAGGAGAGGTTGCCGCCCGGCAGGGCTTTCCATTGGGAGGCGCGAAGGCTTTAGTGGGTGGGGATTGGTGCAAATGTAGGCAGGGTGGGCTGAGAGGAGGAGCCGCCGCCGAGGAGCCGCGGCACCAGCAGTGTTTCCTCCCCCCCTCCCCTCCCGTGTCAACAAGCGGGGCGCCTGCGCAGGGTATTTGCTTCCTTAGTCGGGCCCGCGGTTTGGCCTTCTAGAGGGGGGCAGCTGCACCCCCTGCCCCATGCTGGGTACACCCATGAAACTAGCACAGCCTTCATCAACCTGGTGCCCTCGGGATCTTTATGGCAAAATGAGGACCGAGAACCATCGGGGTTTGCTGTACTTCAGAAGAGCCTGAGAGGTCTGTAGAGAAGGAGGCAGTCTCTCAAACATTTGGGGCCTGAGGCATTTAGGGGGGCCAATGCTATTTGGACCTGGAAACAAGCGAAGGACCAAGGCCACTGGTTCAAAAGAGGGATTGCATGTGAACTAAATGGGACTTCAGACAGTAATCTGGCTGCCACATTTTGGGGCTATCTGTGAAGATAACTTGAAAATTTCAATAGTTCCAAAATGTGGCATTACCTTACTGTAACACGTTAGAGTAGTCCAATTTGGAAGTTACCGGAGCATTGAGCACAGTGGCCATGTCATTTCTATTCAAAAGGGGCTGCCATTCTTTATCCCGCGATGTTTTCAGAATAAAATTAGAGGACCCTATAACTTTTTTTTCATTGAGAAGGCAGATTTCTCTTACCAGCAGAAAAATATCCTGTTTACAGCTGCATGGACCATCCTTCCTACAAATAAAACTGCATCCCTATGACAACTGCCTCAATTATCTGCTGTCACAAAGCTAAAATAGGAAAGTGCTTCATATAAGCTTGAGAGTTGAGAGTAAGGATGAGAAATAGGACAGCTAGCACTTTATGCCAGCTAAGCTGCCAGCTACACAAGATATTATTTAGAGTGGACTCTGACTTTCATCAAGAAATATGATGAATATCGCAAAAAATTTACTTTGAGTTTTAAAACAGTAACCGTTGGCTGTTGTTAACAGCACATTTTACTATAGTCCAAAAAACCAGCCCTCGGCGCCCTAACACACGGGGTCACAATTTCGCCAAAAATCCGGCGGCGTCCAATTCACTCAAAAGTGGTGCCAAACAGTTGGAAATTGCCCCCTGCAATGTTTGGCAGTTCAAACAGCATGTTTTACCATAGGCCATGAAATCAGCCTTGGCGCCCCTACCCGTGGTGTCACAATTTTGCCAAAAATCCCTAAACCACGGAGTCACAATTTCGCCAAAAATCTTTAATCATCCAATTCACCGCAAAATGGTGCCAAACAGCTGCCAATTCTCCTCTGCAATGTTTGGCAGTGAAAACCCCAATAGGCCATAAAATCAGCCCTTGGCGCCCTAACGCATGGGGTCACAATTTTGCCAAAAATCCCTAACTTGCATGGTCACAGTTTCATAAAAAATCTGACGTTGTCCAATTTACTCGAAAATAATACCAAACCACGGCAACGTTTGGCAGTGAAAACCCCATGTTTCTTGGGCTGGCCAGGATGCAGGCACAAACTCAACATTTCACCAAAAGCCAGTAATATAAGTTTTAAATTCCTAATAAAGTCTCAGCAATAATGGATCGTGCTTCCTGCATTTAACAGTCATATGTGTTTCCAAGCCAAAGAAAATTGGGAGCTAGATGCCTCCATTATCTATATGGCATTGGGGCCAGGACGCAGGTGGTTTAACAATTCCCTCAGGAAACTCTGGTGATTGTAGCTCTTTGACAAAAAATAAGGTTCTCCTTACAACCTTTAGCAAACTACAGCTCCCAGGATTCTTTGTGGAACCGTATATTCTACTGTATGGTGTTTTTTCGGAAAAATCCCTAACCCGCAGGGTCACAATTTCACCAAAAATCTGACGTTATCCAATTCACTCAAAAATGGTGCCCAACAGTTTTTCAGATTTTGGCTGTGAACTGAGGCCCTACAAAAAAATATAAAAAATCAAGTTTGCACTCCATTGGATAGCCCTGAGTCTTATAGTTGTTGGGCCTGAGTTGCTCTGCCCTCACATGAAGTCTTGGGTTTGCAATTTTGGGAGAGGGGAGACTGCCCGCTGGGGTGTGGGTGAGCTGGTGAGGCCCCCTAGATTTAGAGGCCCTAGGCTTCAGCCTACTTAGCCTATACATACCATAAATCCAGCCCTGGATATATTGCTAATGATCAGGTTTTTCTGGGGTAAGCAGAGGGTTAAGCGCAAAACTGCTTGGACCATTGAAACCACAGAACAAGCAGAAAACCTCTTGGACATCTGTGGGTGAGCCCTCTGATATATCCTACTATACAGCCCTTCGCAGAATGATGTTCAAAGTCTCCATGGATCATTTTATTGGAGGGCACTACATTTTCAAAATTATTAAACAGTGTTTTGCCATTTCCTTTAGACAATCTATGTCAATTGCTTGCTCATTATATAAATAATGTGTCTGTGTATTTTACATTCTGTCACTTAATACTTATATATCTGGCCAGTGGACTGTAAATAAATTGCATTTATTTCTGTAATTGTTTTGCCGCTGGTCATGTATGAACCTGGCTGTGTAATAGATTTTGTGGTGTACCCTGCCCTCGTATCAGTACTTATGAAGAGCACTTCTTAATAATAAATAAATGAATAACAAATCTCAATCTCTTAATGCCATGCTTTTTGCACTTCATGCATTATTTGCATTAGTCTGACAACTGAAACGTGCTCTATACATAATGTTCTCTCTTATGTGCAGCTGGAGCTCTATATAACCAAACTGTAGCTCTTTGTGGCCCAAGATGGTGTGGTTCCTCTAGGTTGGGTGTGGCTGTCTATGGAACCTGAGCTCTGCTTGATAAATTTGTCTTGACAGTTTGCAACACTGCTGAACAGACAAGCTGCTGCCCATTGTGAAAAGCAACCTGCCTGTTGTCTTGCAAAATGCAAGGTGGTTCTTTCAAAATGAGATTCAGAAGTAATTCAAAACACAGGTGAGTGCAAGAGTAAAGATTTTATTCTGAACAGCAAGCAATATATACATACTAAGCAAGCACCCCAATCTGCCTCTTGGAAGCCCTCAAGAAGTGGCAAAGTGAATCCGCACGAGCTTCTCTCTCAACCCCTGCCCCAAACCATCTGATTTATAGATAGGTAGATAGATAGTCCATGTGGCTTGCCTGACTAGCTGCCTGCAGATTATTCATTAGCCACCCTCTTCCCAATGCTTCACTTTCTCCAAACAATGTCCCACATCAAAGAAAGTACCTAGTCCTATCACCTCCTTCCAACAGATTAGGACATTAAAAGCTGTTCTCAGCCATCAAAGAGCTTGACAAGGGGAAGAAACAGGGGGCAGGAACGGTAACCATGTCAGATCACTTAACTCCTTGAAATACAAATATCTTCCAGACAGATTGCCCATACACATTTTTAGGTGGGGGCTTATGTGAACCTCTCCCCTCCTGCTCACACAAGAACCATCTTTAGATTCTGTGCAACTGGATACTGTCTTATTGGAAATCAAGGATAGTGGAAGGATAGCTGTTTCACACAGACCTTGCTTGCAGGCAGGGCTTTTTTCAGCCAAAACTTTTCAGTACATTTTCAGTACAGAGGCAAACTGGGAAAGGATCTGCTAGAGATTTGTTGGTAAAGGAAACTCTTTAGCAGGTTCTGAAGAGAGAGAAATAGCACCTCATTTTTATTAGGAGGGGGACTCCAGATCTTTCCTTCCTATCATATTGCAACAATTGTGAGCTTCTATCCAGGCCCCAATAAGTAAGCATTTGGTTAGTCAACTGATCAGAAAAGTTGTCAGTGGATCAATTTCCAAGGCAGGGTGTTTTTTTAGCATTTGATATACCAACAAGTTATTAGTTCTGTACAAACAGTAATGTTTCATTGACTGGCATTGTTTCGAGTTATACCCCAGAGTCCCCATCAAATTGAATCTTGTATAGATCGCAATGGTAATTTTCTTTTTGAAATGTGACCCAAGTCAATGCTATAGCTCTCAATTTGCTATAATATCTACCCACAGTTGGCCAATGTTATTGATGTGTGTCAGTTCTTTAGCTCTGGAAACTGAATGCTGTGAAAAAAAGAGGCAGTAGAGGAGAATAATTAGAGAACAGAAAATTGTTCTGTCTATCATAAATGTCGGCAAGCTAGGAATTGATTTGCAACCCTGTCATGGGGAGCATTCTATTTTGAACACTGGC
This sequence comes from Zootoca vivipara, assembly GCF_965207765.1. NCBI lineage: Eukaryota > Metazoa > Chordata > Lepidosauria > Squamata > Lacertidae > Zootoca > Zootoca vivipara. Next base: position 16,849,591 of record NC_142593.1, on the reverse strand, counting down.
TTGATAAAGATATGGTAAGGGGCTAGAAGAAATTGTGCCAAACCACCGTCAACGTTCTCCACTTTGCTTGTTTTCACAATTATATTTTCTGCCCTTTCCAAGCAAATTGGTAAGGTTTATTTCCGATGACTGGAGAAAGGGGTCGGGGTCACAGTGGGATGTAAATACTCCCTGCCAGATTATAAAAGATACACAAACACACACACAATATGCCATATCTGGCCTCCTACAGCAGTTGCATAAAACAAAGCAATGAGCAAAAATAACCTAATAATATAATACTGCCATGGATATTCAGTAACAAGCATAGCTGCCAAGTTATCCCTTTTTTACAGGGATTTTCCCTTATGCTGAATAGGCTTCCTCGCGAGAAAAGTGAAAACTTGGCAGCTATGGTAACAAGATAATATATCAGGTGCTGAAACTTCTTGCCAGCTCGGGCAGGCTGAGAAGCGAGCAGGCAAGGGGGACCAGTTGCGTTTGGCAGAGGAAGGTGCACTCCACAGAAGTGTGGAGAGGGGGATGGGCTCCCCCCAAATCCTGTGACCCCACTCTGCCTCTTCCTCCCCACTGATGTCACGTGTGCAAGAGGAGGGTGTGTGTGCAGCCCGGAGCCCTTGTGGGGAGAAGTTTGGGGGGGGCAGGAGGCCCTCTATTTTGTTCAACTTGGCGCCTCTGGATTCATGGGTTGAACTTGGATTCGACAGAGGCTTCTACTGGAGGAAGGGAGGGGTAGCTGAGACCAAGCTTAGGAAAACCTTACTCATACGATTCTTAACTTATTGTACTTTCTGGCTAGGAGCATATAATTGCCGGTGTGAGTGGGCACGGTTACTTCAGGGCCTGAGGACAGTAAGCGGCGTGGACCAGAGGAAACAAACATGGCACCCTCCAGATGTTCTGCAGTACAACTCCCATCACCCCTGAGCATTAGCCATTATGGCCGGGACTGCTGGGAGTTGTAATCCAAAACATTTGGAGACACTACATGGACTACTCTTAGCGTCAACAGATAATATGCAGATAACACTGCAATTAATCCAGAATGCAGCAACTAGACTGGTGACTGGGAGCAGCTGCCGAGACCACATAACACCGGTCCTAAGAGACCTACATTGGCTCCCAGTATGTTTCCAAGCACAATTCAAAGTGTTGGTGCTGACCTTTGAAGCCCTAAATGGCCTCGGTCCTATATACCTGAAGGAGCGTCTCCACCCCCATTGTTTAGCCCGGACACTGAGATCCAGTGCTGAGGGCCTTCTGGCGGTTCCCTCACTGTGAGAAGCAAAGCTACAGGGAACCAGGCAGAGGGCCTTCTCGGTAGTGGCACCGACCTGACATTTAAGAAACACCTAAAGGCAGCCCTGTTTAGGGAAGTTTTTAATCTGTGATATTTTAATGTATTTTGGTATTTTATACCCCATGTATTTAATGTATTTTTATACCCCAGATGGGCGGGGTATAAAAAATAAATAATAATAATAATAATAATAATAATAATAATAATAATAATAATACAACCTATAATTCCATGCTTCACCAGATGGGGCAACCACACAATATCTCAAAGATGTGTCCCAGCAGCTCTTGACGCATTGCTTTTGTTGGCATTGGTTGTTAATACATGGTCTGGTAGAAAGGCGATGAATAATTAGTGCTATAAATAAAGGTATCCTTATTACGTATTATTATTATTAGCAACGTATCCTTCTAAATGAAAATAAGTAGACACAAACAACCCTTATCTAAAAAGTTCCCTGAATTTTATTGAAATGAAGTTTCAGAGGAGTGTTTACTTCAGAAACACGGTCCTTCCAAAGTATATTTAGTGAAATCTGTCATCAAAGCCGTCAGTCTGCATGGCTTTTGTGCTGACATTTGCACAAAGAAAGGAAGCAGGTGAAGCCACGAAGCCCTCCCGATATTTGAGTGTCAAGAATCGTGATTTTAATTTGCCTCTGCACTTCATGCTCCATGTTTTGTCAGTGACTTAAATCGTAAATGATGCATGTCACTTCCAGTTACCTTGTCTCAATCTCTTTTTTATAGTGATGAACACTTGGTTTCCCAATGCATCCTTATCCTACTTGAGTTTGGTTTTGACAGCGGCAGTTCTCCCCGGCACTTTGCTTGACAGAGTAAACACTTTGCTTACACAGAAAGGTGTCAGGGTTCACCGAAAGCAGTTCAGTTACTGCTGGCCAGTCTTATATGGTTCCAACCGTGGTTTTTCTTCTGTAGGAAACTCCTTCCCAATATGTTTCAAGGTATAGTGGTAACCATGGTTCTCAAACGCCTTGGTACTCAAACACCTTGGTTCCCAAACGCTGAAAACCCGGAAGTATGTGTTCTGGTTTTCAAATGTTTTTCGGAAACCAAACGTCCGATTGGCTATTGTTTCTGGGGCACCTGCACCAATCAGAAGCTGTGACTTGGTTTTCAAACATTTCGGAAGTCAAACGGACTTCCGGAACGGATTAAGTTTGGTGTTGTTGGTTTTTTGCTATTTATATTGTGCTTTTGTTCTTGAGGCTTTCTCAGTTAATTTGTTTTTGTGACTGTCTGGAACCCAATTCAGCTACTGATTGATTGATTGTGTGACTGCAGAAATGATAAAAGCCCCCCATCCAGACAATGGCTATCATCAGTGCAGGTAAGAAAAGTTTTAAATTTTAATTTTTATTATCTACAATACTGTCTTATTTATTTTATAGTACAGTACATTGATTATTCCTGTCACTTTATGGATCAATGGTCTCATTAGATAGTAAAATTCATGTTAAATTGCTGTTTTAGGGGTTGTTTTTAAAAGTCTGGAAATCTGTTTTGCATTACTTTCTATAGGAAAGCGTGACTTGGTTTTGGAACGCTTTGGTTTTGGAACGAATTTCTAGAATGGATTAAATTTGAGAACCAAGGTACCACTGTAAGCCAATGTGGTTATTTGCCATGAGCATAAAATGTCTGTACTAAAAACCAATGATACCAAGTCATAGCCTTCTAACACATAATTTACAGTGTCACTTATTAGGGTCTATTTGGTGACAGAAGGTTTTGACCGAATAGAGATTTCCACCAATGGAAGAAAGAGAAAATAATAATACAACATATGAAAACATAATACAATAACTAAAGCGATAAAAAGAAAGAAAACTTCAGAGTAAAACAATTTTGCAGCTCTGCTTAAAATGGTACTAAATGAGTGAGAACATACAGTTTATTGAAAATGACATTAAAAGCAATGAGGGCCTAGGTCAATGTTTTAAAGCACAATTTTGAAATGCCTGGGACAGAATAGCTGAAGAGCTAAACCAAAACACTTTGTTTGTGTCCAGGCAAAGAACACCATGCACACTTTAAAGATAGAACAATGGTTTATTTGAAAGAAACAAAATGGCAATGAAAAATCCCAGCCTTTCAATTATGTGTCATTAGCCACATAAACATCATTTAAATGTGCCCTAATGAAAAATGCTCGCCACCCATTGGCTGGCAGTTCGAGGCAGAATTCTAAGCGATTTTCTAGAGAATCGACAAACAGATGAGTAATAAATGAGATTCTCTGAGGGCAAGCAGCCCATTTATAACTGACTAATGGGGCTCTCTAAATAATTCAGGGCCTGCAAATTGAGTATTAAAAGTCGAGAAATTGGAAAAGAATAATACATTAAAAGGCAAAAGGCCAATCTTGAAGTCCATTACTCAGGATGAAAAAAAGCACCTTTTCAAGACTCTGTGTTAGGAGACATTTCTCCTCGTTAGTGCGCCTAAATGCAAATGCTACTTCATTATGATTGAGTAATTATTAAAAAAACAGTTTATTTCATAGACACTTCCAGCTGGATGTTTTTGGGGTTTTTTGTGTGCTAAATTCTGTCTTAATGAAGGGAGCATTTGTCTTGTAATATCTGGCTACAAGTCATAGGGAGAACAAAAATTGCTCGTCTAATGAAATTATTTCTCCCTAAAATGAAAGGTCAAAAGCTTTCAGTACAGTGGTCTAGAGATTAACTGCAAAGAGAAGTGAGCCTTTGGGTAATAGCTAATAGAAGCTCCCTCAAACAGAAAGGATGGATATGTTCATATCCTAGCCTTCAAAGAAGAGGACATTTCTGTGGAGGGCAAAAAGACGAGGAATGAAAGACTCCTATGTCTACAAAAGGGATGACTATCCAGAACCAGTCAAGGAATTTGATGAGAGGCTAGTCTTCTGTTCTGCAGCACAGTATGAAATTAGAATGCTCTGTAGTAGGATGCCAACAGTGCACATTAACATTTTTTAAACGCCTATTTCCGACCACAAGATTACAAATGTCTAGTGATGGGGTGAGATTTCTTCAGCTCAATTCGTAACTGGCCCGGACTTTCGGAGATGAAAATGGACACCTGAAGAAAGCTCTTTGTAGAATAAGAGAACAAGAAGAACATACATTTAGAGAAGATTGGAAAACATTTATTGAATATGTAGGGGAAATTGTGCACAGTTGAAAACATTGGGAGCATTAAGATAAATTCAACAGTGTAAATAAGTTTTGATGGATGTAATAAAGGAATGTTGAATAGTTTCATTTTTGTAAAATATGCAGGGATTTTGTAAAACAGAAAATTTGTGTGTGTGTGTGTGTGTGTGTGTGTGAGAGAGAGAGAGAGAGAGAGAGAGAGAGAGAGAGAGAGAGAGAGAACTATTTGTTAACGTTGGCATAAATGAAGCACTCTCTCAGAGTTAGATGAGATTTTAAAATCACCAGGAAGTGAAAGAGGGTTATGTTATAAATTATTTCTTTCACATCAATAAAGCAAATTATATGTGTACATTTCACACAATTTTTGAACTGGGAATTGGACCCAAATTAGTCCAAGTGCTCACACAATGCTGTATTGTGTCGTAAATTGTGTTGCTATTAGCACAGACCAGGATCCCAAGGCATTTGTTATTGCTACTATTTTTATTCATTATATTTATATATCACCTTTTTCTCTAAGGAGCTTGAGCTAGTGTGCCTAGTTCTCCGCTCCCAAATTTGTCTTCGCAACAGACCTGCGAGGTAGCTTTTTCTGAGAGACAGTCACTGGCCCAAGGTCACCCAGTGAGCTTCATAGCTGAGTAGGAATTTGAACCCTGTTCTCCGAGGTCCAGGACACAATGCGCCACAGGTTTATCAATTTTGTTTAATAAAACACATTCAAACATGCTCTGTTGGGATATAGTTACCAAATATAGTTGCTCTGTCTAACTAGATGGTCAATGTAGTAGCACAGAAGGATGGGGTGAGGTTTTCACACTCAAATAATTCCAAGCCTTTTCCTGTTTACTCTGTCCAAAGTTACATGGCAGGAATGTTGGACTCTACCCTTATCAGGATGCTGTTGTCTTTTCCAGAAGACTCTGTGATTTCATCAATTCATGCCTTGCTAATTCACAACTTCCAAAGAAGGTAGCTCATCTTTGCTTTCTCCAAGGTTAAAGAGCTGTTCATGAGAAATAACCATTTCTAACATCCATTCAGACGTGCACTCATTAATTCAGCTTATGACTGATTGCATTAAAATTTATAACACTATATGGATAATAAGGCATGAGTTATAAATACATGAGTGTACCAGACTCATTTCACAAAATAATACCTGGCTTATTGTGGTATGTCTCCTTGCGACAGCGTGAACATGTCAAACACTCAGTATGTTTCACAACAATAATTGAGAGCTTCACCGAGAAGAAGAGATAATTTTAAACTCCTTCTGTGGATGTGACCACTAAGCAGCTAGCTTTTTAGATCTAGTCTGCAGAACCACCATGCAGGAGTTAAAGATATAGGTTAAATGTACATAAAAGGTGTGGGATGCAAAGGGTTAAGTGCAGTCAAGTCCCAACAATTCCTAGATAGTCCACTTGGAGGTCTGAGGAGGAACACATGACTAAGGCTAGTTTCCTGTTCCTCCACATGCTAATTAGATGGGAAAGGCGGTAGATAAATTCTGAAGCAAGCAGCCATTTCCCTCTCTTACTCTCTTACACTCTTGGACTCTTACACTCTTGGACTCTTGGATTGCAGTTACTCTCTCTCTCAAGGCCTCCAGCCTAGAGAGAGATGAGATGGAGTCTCACTTCTTATAAGTGAAATTCACAATGTATATATTACTTTTTACCTAAGCCAGTCTACCTCTTGAGTATGCTGTATCTCAATCTTACTTACAAGATTGTAAGTAAACATCTTTTATACTTTTAAGAGCATTGTGCTGTGTCTTTTCTTTTAAGAGGGATAAAGGGGAAAATACTAGGAAAATACACTTTATTTTGTAGGCTTAAATCAAGCCTGCGCAAACGCTTTTCTGCTGTGCATTTTGCAAAAGGGGAATGTTTTTTACTCTGCTAAAGTTTGGTGCCTGCTAGCGCAAGCGGGGATAGGACATATTAAACAATATCTCCTCATCCACATTCCTGAACATTCCCACAAAAGGTCGTCTTTGAACACATTTCATTTAAAATACTATGCGGAGAGGTTTGCATTAAGCACAAGAGGTTTCATTCTGACAAATGCAGCAGAAAAAGATGGCTGTTTACATTCAGGTTAATTGCTGGCTCCACAGAAACCCAAACTGTAATCTCTTACTGCAGGAAATGAAACCTGAGAACTCAGCACATTTGGCAGCAATGGAGCCAGCATCAACAGCCGTAGTGGCTAGGCTCGAGGATGAACAAGCATGTTGCTTAGAATATTTCTCTCTGCATCAGAGAGAGAGAGAATTATTGCGCTGTGTTAAGGAATTAAAGAAGACGTGACCACTTTGCTTGCTTAAGAGCAATGTGTTATTTTGTATTTAGTGAGATTTCTTTGTAACTATTTTAAGACTATTTCCAGGAAAGCTTTCAAACCCATTCTTGTGGTGGTGAGCGCATTTGTTTCTCCTCTACACAAAGCCCAGATCAGGATTCCATTGCAGCAAGTTTCACGGCAGGTACAAAAGCTCATTTCCCAGAGAGTACATTTTGGAGGAAATGATATGTGATTTGGGTATCAGCCGAGCATTATAAGCGGGCCAAGCATGTATTATGCACCAGATCATTACAGTCTGTGATTGCCTGCTTTGCGAGTGTGCCAGACTGCAGAGAGCTGGGCCCAGTTAGAAGTAAGGTTGCCAATTTTTCAATTGGTCTTTGTACATGTGCCTTTAACAGCATTTTGATAACCAAGTGGTAGCATTTTTTTGGAAGTTTCTGCTAATAATTCCCGCAGTTCAAGCTGCTGTGCCCAGTTTTTCAGTTTTTGTTTCCCTGTTTTGAATTTAGGTTTCTTTTTCACAAAGAGAAGAGAGACTTCATGTTTACTCTAGCTAAAGTTGCTGTGTGAGATCAGTGCTGAATGCTGAACTAGTGCAGTTTAATTGACAGTACCTGTAAAACAGGGACCCAGGTGGCGCTGTGGTTAAACCACTGAGCCTAGGGCTTGCTGATCAGAAGGTCGGCAGTTCGAATCCCTGTGACGGGGTGAGCTCCCGTTGCTTGGTCCCAGCTCCTGCCAACCTAGCAGTTCGAAAGCACGCCCCCAAAAAAGTGCAAGTAGATAAATAGGAACCGCTACAGCGGGAAGGTAAACGGCATTTCCATGTGCTGCTCTGGTTTGCCAGAAGCGGTTTTGTCATGCTGGCCACATGACCTGGAAGCTATACGCCGGCTCCCTCAGCCAATAATGCGAGATGAGCGCGCAACCCCAGAGTCGGTCACGACTGGACCTAATGGTCAGGGGTCCCTTTACCTTTACCTTTACCTGTAAAACAATAGAAACTTCAATGCTCAGAAAACTAGAACCTTATCTGGGCATTCTTCTTCTAAATTAAATCAGCATGCAAGGAAGGAACTGTGAGGGAAAGTATCTATCTAGTCCTCACTCCCATTGCCCTATACATACTGGAGGGATGATTTCTGAAGTGGGAATGCTTTTCTACATACTAATGTCATGCACAACCCTGATTTTCATGGGTTCTAAATCACACAGGAAACTTACTCAGGTCAAAAATGCTTCCTGACGAATGATGTGTTCATTTGGCTTAGTTTTCACTCAACTCTCTCTTAAAATGCTTACTTACGGAGGAAGAATGAAATTAGTTGCAGGCAGGAGAGAAGCAGAATCAGCTATCTATAGCATGAGATACCCTCGAAAGAACCAATGAACCAATGTTGCAAAATCTTTTCTGTCAGAAATAATTTGGATCCAAATTATGGGGCGACTTCAGAGGGCTGTAAGCAAAATGAAAATAGCCACCAGTACTGTTATGCAAACCCTGAAAACTTGACACATTGCACCTTTAAAGCACATTAAAATCTCATGGCTTGGATTCCGAACCTTGGAATTGTAGTTAACCTCTCGCAGAGCTAACATTTTCCAGCACCCTTAACAGACTACAGTTCCCAGGATTCTTAGGGGGAAACCATGACCTTTAAATGTATGGTGCAGAAGTTACCTTGGCACTAAGAAAGGGTAGGTCCTAGAGCAATTGGGATGTTTCTGCGCAAGGTTTCACAAGAAGAACATCTGGACATTTCACTTGCGTTCTTGTGTGAGATGTAAAGGAGCTTTCCACAAATGGAGGTACCCCTGACCGTTAGGTCCAGTTGTGGATGACTCTGGGGTTGCGCACTCATCTCGCTCTATAGGCCGAAGGAGCTGGCGTTTGTCCGCAGACAGCTTCTGGGTCATGTGGGCAGCATGACTAAGCCACTTCTGGTGAACCAGAGCAGCGCACAGAAACACTGTTTACCTTCCTGCTGGAGCGGTCCCTATTTATCTACTTGCACTTTGACGTGCTTTTGAACTGCTAGGTGAGCAGGAGCTGGGACCGAACAACGGGAGCTCACCCTGTCACGGGGATTCGAACTGCTGACCTTCCGATCAGCAAGCCCTAGGCTCTGTGGATGGAAGACAGTTATAATTGAAGGTTAATTTCACTAAGAAGTATACATCACAATAAATCTGTCTGTGTTTTAGGCACCACAAGACATACTGAATTTAGATTATATTCTCCTTCAGATCCAGTATCTCACCTTCTCTCTCTGTGGTGGGTTAATTTGGATATAAGTGCAACCTTTAACAATGCTGCAACATATTTTTACTTAGTGTACATCATTACCCAAATGGGTTCCTCGATGGAGAAAAATTAAATGACTTAATTTTTTAAAACAACAACAATCACTGTGTCCTTTAGCTAGCCATTCAAGTGTTGAACTCAGTGGCTCAAAGGGACATTATCCCTTAGAGCTTATCAGTCGGAGACAGCTGCCATTCACGTAGTGAAAGAAGCACACATGGAAAAGCAGCTTATCAGATCCCCAGCTTGTTCTTCTTTCAACTGATATCTCCTCTCAATAGGAGTCTGATCTATGCTAGACAGCTCCTGCAGCATCTTTGGAAGTAACGTGCTAGCGGACCAATTGCCTACACCCTGCTCTGAGCGCCTATAAAGATCTATCTACAAGGGATGCAATGGAGGCAATTGATCCCTGCACACTGCCCTCCCACAAAGTGGAACTGGGCATATTGCCTTGATCCTTGAAGTTTCCAGGTTCAAGGCAAGCAACAGAGATGAAAAATTACTCCCCACACAAGCACAGATGCCACTACCTGCCTATTAATCTAATTGTTTTCTTTGCAAAGGTTTGTGAGATGGTGACTAGAGGAACCAGAGAAATTTCCCCAAAATTTCAATGATGGATTGTGATCACTCCTTTGCCACATCACAAATTTGGGTGCAAACTATTAATTTGCTGCAACTAAAATATTGTTATGTGTTCCCCAGCTGGTGAGAAGTTCTCAGGGCAGCACTTGTCTTGGGTTTGTTTGCTTTGGGAAGAGAGATTGCTGGCATTTTGTAAGATTTGAGGTTGTTTATGCAGGTTGGTCGTAGGCAGAGATAAACAGTTGAGCACTTCTGCAAACAGCAAGTTCTCCAGAAGGAACTACTTTCCCTACAGAGCTGCATGACCACAAGAATAACTGTGTGCAACATATAACACACTCATACATAGGTAGATAAATGGGTAGATACCAATATAAATGCTAATAAATTAAAATAAAATAAATCTTAGCCGCAGCTCTACTAATATGCAAAAATGGAGAGATCTATGTACTAAAGTGAGCCATTGGTAGTAATGGCTTAGATTCTAGCTTCTCTTCTGTGAAAAGAACAAAGTTGACAGAACGGGGATTTTTCTTTTTCTCCTTCTTCATGCACCCCTGCTTCCCCAGGAAACACAATTCTCTTCTCTCTAGAGACAGATTGATGTGCATTTTTAGTCATATAGTCAGAGTGAGGTTGCCTACTTCCGTTGTCTGCGGAACAATTGTAAACCTTATTTGCCTACTAACATGGGGGTGCCAGGGTCTGAGTCTCCACCACCCCCCTCCGCAAAAAAATATCATTCATTCATTGACAAGGGAGATAACCTTTCCTTCCATCCAACTTTATTGTAGATTTTTTTTCAACTCCTGTGAAGAGTTCAGCTCCTAGTTGCTGGGTGTCCCATTCTTCTCTTCTTCTGAGATAACTGACTTCATTTTGAAATTGTGGGTTATAAATGGAGTACTGTAAATAGTTGGATCCTGCTAGCTAAATCATCAGGGCCATGGAGTGTTACAAGAATCTTGGCTCCCACCCCATTTTATATCTCCCCCCCCCCTATTTTTACATATATTTTTCTCCTTTTCAATGCCAATTTGATTTCTCTAATCCAAATGATAGTACTTTACCTTAGATCTTTTACCCTCCACTCACCCATTCCTGCTTGGGATGTTTTATAAAGTATTCTTTGAAGAATGTGTTTTTTAAAGCCCCCCCCCTCCTCCTCTACCCCTTTAGGGTTTCTGCAAACAGGTTGGGATTAACTTGAAGAATACCTTTTATTGTTCTTTATTGCTCCTCATTTGCCACAGGGGGCATTTTCCAAGTACACACAGATACTCAAAACCCCATTAGATAGAGTTATAACTGAAAGGCATAATAGAAAAGGTTATTTCACACCAAGCGGCATTCAAGCAAGAAAAAGAGATGAGCAAAAAGCTATCTGTCCTTTGGAGATCTCTTCCCACTTTCCTGCCGCATGGGCTCTAAGCACAGCTAGAGGAGCTGAGCAAAACGTCTCTTCTTCCTTCTTACCGGTAGAAATGTATCATCCCTTCCATTGTCTAGGGGCCAAATAAATGTGATAGCTCTAGCCCAGCGTTTCTCAACCGCTGTTCTGCGGCACACTAGTGTGCCGCGAGACGCTGGCTGGTATGCCGCAACGTGCGGCGACGAGAAGGGCAATTTGCATTGTCACGTGCCTGGCGGCCGCCAATAAACAGGACTAACCCGCCGGAAAGGAAGCCGGCCGGGTCACGACGCGGGGCGAGCACAGCTCTCAACAGCCACCACCACGGGAGGGTGGTTTTAGACAAACATAAAGAAGCTGGCTGGATGAGCTCAACCTGAAACTTGCTGAGCAAAGGATTGTGCTGGCAGAGAAATCAGCGGCTTGTGAAGCCTTATTACAGGAGATTGCAACCAACACAGCAATTGGCAAGTGTTTCTTACAGTCATAATTATATAGTCAATATAGGGCGGCACAGAGTTAAATTTTTTAACTTTTTTAATGGTGGTGTGCCTCGTGATTTTTTTCATGGAACAAGTGTGCCTTGGCCCAAAAAAGGTTGAGAAACACTGCTCTAGCCTAACTTTAGATTGTTCCTGCACAAAGCCTGTGTGGGCACACATGTGATTGGAGAGTCTGTGAATAAGAAACATTTGTTTAAACCAAGAGTGGGGGATTGCTTTTCGGCCAAAGGTCTCATTCTCGGGGTAATCTGTCAGCAGAGCTTCTTAGAACTTCTTCAGACTTCTTCGAGTTTTGAACGTCTTCACACTTTGGACTTCGGACTTCTTCAAACTTTGAATTTCTTCAAACTTCAAACTTCTTTGAACTCTGAACTCGGTACTTCTTCAAATTAGAACTCTGAGTTTAGAACTTCTTCAAACTTGGAACGTCTTCAAACTTAGAACTTAGAACTTCTTCAAACTTAGAACTTAGAACTTCTTCAAACTTAGAACTTAGAACCTTTCTGAATTTCCCTGCAGCCTGACCCCACGCCACTGCTTCCCACCCCAGCAACTCCATCAGCTTCTGTTACCAGTCCATTTGGGATAAAAGTGGATGGGAAAATAAGTAGCAGGCATGGAAAGGATTCTGTTTCTTTCCCCCATGCACTCCTGTTCCTCTAAGAATGGATTCTTCCTTTCCAATTTTGGCACAGTTGGAGCAGAAGTGTCTTTAAACAAATGGTGGGCCTGCTCTGTGTCACCACTCAGTTTGGACCCACACCAGAAGCCAATGGGGATGGTCATCTTTAAATGTGATCATAATTCCATTTCGTCAAAAGATATTATACTTACAGCTTCTCTAATGAGATGTCCATTATTTCTTTTTGCCCATTTAAACACATTCTTGTGCGTTAACTGCCAAAGAACTGGGTTCTTGATATTACTAGAATCTTAGAGTGTCATCATTCATGGAAATAATGTTTTGGAAAGGGCGTGGTTTCCCAAATTTAATGTGATTTTTTTTTGTGCACTCTTTATTCTCAAAAATGGGGATTATAATTCCAGCAAATTGATAATAACAATATGAATGAGAGTGTTTCACTGCAACAAGATCCCATGTGGGTTTCCCCCCAAGCAATAAAAATAAATGTAAATATTTCACTGTAATGCTTAAAGTCATCATTTCCAAACAGTAAAAATAGTTCTAATGTGCATGGCAGTTCAAGAGAACCAAATTAACAATGGAAAGGTCTGCTTTTCAATGTCAGAACAATTGTGAGAAATTATTTGTTTTGGCAATAAATGAATCTTGAAGAGCCAAATTGGCTGCCACACACATTTTATTAACTTTAGTGTAATGTTTTCCACAGCTAATTTCCAAAATACATTATTCAGCTGTTGCCATGTACTGTTAGCATCAAATTCAGCTCCAAACAGTATTCAAGATGAAGTGTATGTAGCTTGAAATCACTGGGGCTTATCTATGCATTTTAATCCTATTGATTTCATCTAAACTTTAACGTGTATTATTTCCTCCAAATTGTGCCTGGGAGATGGGGGAGATTAATCAAGTACAAATACAATAGGATAGTTAAGATGTAAATACAAATGACAAACTACTTTGCCATCGTCTCCTATGGCACAAAATCACAAGGATTATCACTTCAGGACATCTTTTCTTCATCACTCCCTCTAATAGTGAATGCAGGTGATGAGTGCCAAAGGAAATTCAGCAGAAAAAAATATTTACTTGCGACAAAACCAAACCAAATCTGGGGATGGAAGGCAGCCTGTCAGGCTTCTGTGAATTCCGATCCTCACCCCCTCACCCTAGTGTTATGGGAGGAGGCTGCCGAGGAGCATGCCATGGCTGCTGCATTCCTTCGATGCATAATGGCATGTGGCCTTCCGGAAGATATTGGAATGCAGAGCGCATCATCCCTAGCCCTTGACTAGGCTGGCTGGGGCTGATGGTAATTGTAGTCCAACAATACTGGAGCGTCACAGATTTCCCAGCAGAAAACAGAAAGGAAACAGGCCATTCGTCTCCGTGTTCTTCCCCATCCATTCGAGACAAGAAATGCAGGTTTTTAATTTTCTGCGCAGCAAATGTAGCCGGCATTTGTTTCCTAGAAAAGTGTTTCTGGTCAAGCAGGGTTTTACAGCGGACCAATTCCCAGTTCACGAGGTCATCAATAAAGAAGACCCATCGGTGTTTTGCTTTGCCGCACCGTTTCTTGCTAAAATGAAAGCATACATGGCTGGGGAGAGCAATTCATCATCCTTGAAATCAAGCGATTGTCTTTAAAACCATAATCCGGTAGGGGTTTCGAAATTAGATCTTAATCGAGTTTGTCTCTCCGGTGGATGGATGTTCCAAGCTAAAGGCATTTGTTGTAGACAATCCATGCGCATCTCTGGATCCACACTGTTTACTCTCTAGTAAATGAGTAGAGGATTGCAGCCTCGAGCCATGCTTTCCTTAGGATGATAAATTATTTGCTTTAGGGTGCCCAGATTCTAAAGAAGCCAGGACTCCAGCACCTTTTACAGTTTTATTTTAATAGCATGGCTTGCCTTACGGGCTACACATATTGATCATTCCACTTCTACGCAACTATCAAAGAAGCAGGAGCCCTGTTCTTTTCTGCAGCAGGCCTGCCTCATTTGCCGCTGTTACTGAACTGAAACACCAATCAAATATTTTTCCCCCCATCTGCATTGGCCACAGTCGTTTCGTTAATTAATAAATCACCTGAGCTGGAAAATGTAGTGAATTGATTTAAGGTGGCCATCTTATTTGTGCTCACACATAAAAAAAAGTCCTATTAGGACTTGTTTCTGAGTAAACCTGCATGGCATTATGCTGTAAGGTTGCAATCCTGACCACACATGCTAGGGAATACCCACAATGAGCTCAAAGGGACTTACTTCTAAGTAAACCTGCATAGGAGGCTCACATCGTTGCAACCTTCTGCACCCTGACATGGAAAGAAGCCCTGTCAAATGCAGTGCAACTTCTAAGATCACTCCTCTCAAACCTATCATTCTCAGCAACAAAGCCTCATCCTTCTTCTGTGAACAGGAATGACCGCTTCCCCAACATAAAGGGGAGGCACATTTTGCGCAGTCGCGTGCAGCCCCCCCCCCCGAGGCAGTCCTGGAAGTTTGGAGGCTGGCACTGCCTACCTGAGGCTGGAGGCTGGAGTTGCCGCCCACTCAGTCAGCTGACCAATCCGGCCGAAGGGGGCGTGCCAGGGGGATCGGCCAGGTAGGATCAGGTAGGCTTACCTGCACACAAAGAAGAGGAGCCATTCTTGGGAAGCAGCCGTCGGATTCAGAGCTTTCCCACCCTCCACTCCCTAACTTTTTGCTTGCTTTACAGGTTATTTACTTCCACCGGCTTCTTGCTTTTCAGGTTTTTCTTCCACAGGCTTCTTGCTTTTCAGGTTTTTCTTCCACAGGCGTACACACACGCAGGCGCTGCTACGACCGGTCGCTGTTAAAGGGCTGGAAAGGACTTTCCCTGCATTGGCAGGTTTCGCCTTTCCCGTAGCAATTCGTCACAACTTTGGCGGATGCAGGCCTTGGGTGGAATCCTTTAGTCATTTACATAAAGAGGAGGGGCGTGGGGGCGGTGACCCCCCGCCCTATTGCGGCGGCGATAACTGAGTTCCCGTAATCGGGCCTCAAGGGGGGGCATTTGGCGATGCCACTTGGCTGGTTATTGCCCTCCCCTTCCAGCGGCGGCGATCGGGGGGGCGGGCTATCTGCTTGAACATATGTTCTCCAGAGTTAGCCCAACCCTCACTCATGCTGGACAACCCTGAAGATCACCCCACCCCCGGCTGGGGGCTGGGAGGGATATACGCCCAGTGCCTGCGCCAAGGTCTTCCTACATCTGAATTTCAATAAAGTTGTGGCCAATTTTAAACCAGAGAGGGGTACCATTGGTAAACTATTACCAATGGGTGGGGAAAATAATGGAAAATGCGGGAAATCATGGAAAATGTGGGGGTGGGAAAGAATGTCCTGGATGCCTGAACTGAAGCACTTTAAAGTTAAGGATATGCAGGGTTCACGTGAAATCGGATATCTTGATCGAGTGGTACCCCTATGTGTGAGAATGGGCTAGGAGTACCATTTCAAATGGCAACGCTCTAGACCCAGGGACATTGGCAGTGGGGTTAGGCTGGGCACAAATGGGGGGCAGGATGGGTCAGCCTCGCTCCTGATTCAGCACAAGACTAATGTCCTACCCATAAGTGATGTGTGAATGTGAATGCATCTTTTAACACTTGCATTCTATATTTCACGTTGCTTTCTTAGATGCACAGCATCCTAGCTCACTGCCCGCTTCCCAAATGCCTTCTGCCCGTCAACTTTTCCCCACATGCTCCATTAGAAGTTGAATGCAATGGCTATCTTTCAAAAAAAAAAAAAGACTTCATTGGAAGGAGAGAGAATATGTATGGATGAGAGAGAAAAGAGCCTTGGTTTGAAATACAAAAAATGAGAGCAGGTGGCTTTTTGCAGGTGGAAGAGTTCTAATAAACTAGGTATTTATTACATATACATGTATATAACATGTTAATTTTAGCATTTGTGCATGAGACATTTTCCAGCACTCTTTTTGCTCCTTTTACTTATTAAAATTCATGAAGGGGGGGGGGACCCATAGAAGATACATCTTTACTTTGCACATATATCCTCCTTATTCCATAGTTTAGTATTCTGTCCTTTCGACCACTTTGGAATTTGAAGTAACTTTTAGTGAGGCGTCATGGCTGAGATCATTATCCTAAAGAAGCCATTTGGATTCTTGGAAGGCAGGTTTGCAGTGCCAATTGTACCCTTCCTTGTTCAAATCAGCAGGTGGGAAACCTAAGCTCTTTAAAGATGCTCCCGACAGAAGCAAAGGCATCCTAAATTTAGATCAGGAGAAAAAGTTGGACTTATAAATTGAACAAAGTGTTGTGAAGGGTTTTTTTGTGTGTGTGGGGAGGGGGTAGTGGTGGGTAGGCTTTATGCCTTAGTGCAGGCATCCCCAAACTTTGGCACTCCAGATGTTTTGGACTACAATTCCCATCATCCCTGACCACTGATCCTGTTAGCTAGGGATCATGGGAGTTGTAGGCCAAAACATCTGGAGAGCCGCAGTTTGGGGATGCCTGCTTTAGTGCCTTCTAATTCTTGGATCAAGAAAGGATTCAGTTGCTGGAAAAGCCAGGCTAGCTTCCTAGAGAGGTAATGGCCTGAGTATGGTTTGTTAAGGTAACAAAGGGCAAACGCCAGAAGGCAAATGGGTGGGTTCCCTTTCCTCAACTGGCTGGTAGTTAGAAGGGCAAATGTCAGAGCTGAAGTGTGTGAGGGAGCTAGAAGCAGGTGGAAGGGAGCCTGAAAGGGAAAGAGTTGCTTGATTTCACTGGAATCCAAAGTAAAGGACCCCTGGACGATTAGGTTCAGTCAAAGGTGACTATGGGGTGTGGCGCTCATCTCGCTTTCAGGCCGAGGGAGCCGGCGTTTGTCCACACACAGCTTTCCTGGTCATGTGGCCAGCATGAATAAACCACTTCTGGTGCAACAAAACACTGTGACAGAAACCAGAGCACACGGAAACGTTGTTTACCTTCCCGCCGCTGCAGTACCTATTTATCTACTTGCACCAATGTGCTTTTGAACTGCTAGGTACGGTAGGCAGGAGCTGGGACAGAGCAATGGGAGCTCACCCCATTGTGGGGATTCAAGCCACCGACCTTCTGATTGGCAAGCCCAAGAGGCTCAGTGGTTTAGACCACAGCTCCACCCATGTCCAAGACTAGAGGTATGGGAAAAGCAAACCCAGCCATGATCTCAGCAACACCGCACAGACCGGTGAGCCAGTTACCTCCAACATTTCTTAGTTGAAAATGTTCACCTTGGAGATGTGTGCACCCCAATGCTGGAGAGTATGCATGTTGCATTGTATGAATTGGCGGTGCACAAATATTTTTATGGGTGCATTTATAAATAGACACTGCAGGAATCTTCCTTTCAACTCAGCTCTAGCAGTGAGCAACACTGAGCTGAAGGGTGCCCAAAGCAGTCGAGTACTGAAGCCGGTGGGGAGGGGGGACAGGGGGGTGGATTGGAGAGACTGGAAAGACGCAATCTGTCCCTTTTATTGCAAAAAGTAAATCCCCAGAGCACACAGAAACGCTGTTTACCTTCCCGCCGAAGCAGTACCTATTTACCTACTCGTGCTGGTATGCTTTCAAACTGCTAGGTTGGCAGGAGCTGGGACAGAGCAACGGGAGCTCACCCTGTTGTGCAGATTCGAACTGCCAACCTTCCAATTGGCAAACCCAAGGTTTAGACCACAACAAGCACTTACTTCTACATCCATTATGTTTATGACCATACATATCCTTTATTTTGCAATATTTTTAGGGGGTGGAATTGAAGCTGCCTGAGAATATTGATTTCTTTTAATTGATATTGAATAGGAGCAAAGGAACCAGAGTGTCTCCGGTTTTGTGTGTGTGTGTGTGTGTGTGTGTGTGTGTGTTGCCTCTCTTTCTTCTCATCACTTGTTTCTCAGACATTTTCATTGCCAAGAGAAATTTCAATTTAGATTTAAGCTTCAGGGGGTTGACCAGCAGGGGTTTGATTTAAAGCACCTAATTTCCTCTAGAGGTAGAACCATTTCATTCCAATAGCAGTTAATGGAATATTAAAAGCCCAATTTAGGCTGTTTGCTCTTTTTTACCCATCTGTTTTATTATTTACTATGGAACTTAATCTTGAAAATAATTATTTGTTTTATCAGCATTCCAGTAGATAGCTAAAGACAAAGGATGGAGACCACTTTGACCACCATTAGAGGTAGAACTTGCTGTGACATTTTTAAAGAACTTTGTTGGTACATTTAGCGCTTGGCCTTGGAAAAAAGCCAACCATGACTCACCTGTGTGTTTTGAATGTATATGGTCAAACCATTGGAATCCAGCTGTTCCCTTCTTTCAGCATAAGGCAGGTGGGTATCAAACCCTTTTTTTTACAACTGCGCTTCTCTAGGGAGATTTCTTTTAAAAACATATATAGAATTTGGGGTGGGGATGAGCAGAGAAATTATTTCTGAAGGACACAGCAGTGGGACAAAAGAGCCTTCTGGAAACAGGCAGGAGGGAAATCTGGGAGATACCGGTTAACTGTATTTTTTAATCTGCTGGCTTTCCTCTTTTCCCATTGCAGCCTTTAAATGCACCATTGATTGTTGGGCTTGTGAACCAACAGGACCCCCTACAACATTGCAACACTAACACAAGTCCTCTGTGGGAGATCTACAGGAGGAGTAAGGAGGAATGTTTAATCCATGGGTGTCCTGAACTGAGCAGGGGGTGGACAATATGATTTTCATGGGTCCTTTCAATGCTATCATTCTGTGCAATGGTATCAGCTGGCTATTAGGGCTATGTAACTATGTGTCTATTCCAGAGAGCAGACAAATCTGGGCCTTGGTGATCTCTGCCACTGACACCCATCCATCCACCACAATGCTGAAGCTGGAACTAACCACAGAATATATCATACCATATCAATATTGCCTCAATGATAAGTAATTATTGCAGCAGTAATTTCCCAGCATCTTTTGAGCCTCAACACAACAGTTAAACCCAAAGGCTTCTGTTAATGAAATATGTGGAGGAGCATTGAAATATGTGGACTCCAAACTTCAATCTGATGAGTTACAGCCTGGGCATGGGTTACCCCCTTAGTGAGAATTGTCTGTTTCATCCCATGATGTGTAAGCAGTAAGCAAGTTGTGCAATAGATCTTTCCCTTCTGTTCCTCCTGAAATCTTCCACAGCAAAATCTTCTCCAGAGAGTTCAGGAGACCTGAGGGTTCAGGAGATCTGGAGCTGCAGAAGATGCTGGGAAGCATTGTCCACACAGCATCAAAATTACCAGCGGGCCACAAGACCCTTGCCCGATTTCTCCCCACTTTAGCCCCAGCTGACATAACATCTGGTAGCTCTTCTCCCAATCTGCTGGAGACGCTTTTAGGGTAGGATGCACTTGTGGAAAGCACAGATTTGTTAAGTCAAAATGTGCTTCCATTACTGCTAAACGTCCTCATCATATTTTGTTTTCAGGACTAGGAAGATCTCCATATCAAACAGAGGAATTGCAGTGGAATATGTGAAAGTGGTTTAGCTTAAGGCTTTTAATAAAACAAGCAACAACAGCAACAACATTACAGCCGTTAAACTAATTTTTGGCCTATGTATTCATGCCTAAAGATAACCACAAATGAGTGTAAAGGTTATTGAACTTTGCTGATGATATTGGTGTGCAAGAAAAATGCTTGACTACAAATTGCTTTGTCCTTATTATTTCATGGATAGCCTTGTAGGCATAATTTATATCGGAGTGCCACAAATGCTAGCAGGGCAGTTTGGATTGTGCCACTTTAATGTGTCAAAGGTTTTTTTTAAAGGCTAGATCACAAAACTAATTGCCACAACTGGGAATACATTAAAAGCACTTAGCATAAACAAAGGAAGGAACGAGGCATGAAACAAATTAGAGGCTTCTTGAATAATAAAATACAGGTGGGTGGGCGCTTTGTGCCAACCGGATTTTATGGGTTCCTTGAGGCAAAGACCATTGGTCTTTCTCGTTGCCGTTTTGTTATAATGCTTAAATAGCTGAAAGGTTCGTTTAACTGTTGCTTAAATAGCTGAAAGGTTCGTTTAACTGTTGCCCTGCTAAAAAGGTAAAGGTAAAGGGACCCCTTGACCATTAGGTCCAGTCGTGACCGACTCTGGGGTTGCGCGCTCATCTCGCATTATTGGCCGAGGGAGCCGGCGTACAGCTTCCAGGTCATGTGGCCAGGATGACAAAGCCGCTTCTGGCAAACCAGAGCAGCACATGGAAACGCCGTTTACCTTCCCGCTGTAGCGGTTCCTATTTATCTACTTGCATTTTGACGTGCTTTCGAACTGCTAGGTTGGCAGGAGCTGGGACCAAGCAACGGGAGCTCACCCCGTCACAGGGATTCGAACCGCCGACCTTCTGATCAGCAAGCCCTAGGCTCAGTGGTTTAACCACAGCGCCACCTGGGTCCCTGTTGCCCTGCTAGCTGTAAATAATCACCTCTGTGCAAACCATGGCTTGGCAATCAGACCACAATGGCAATATCACAGACAATTCAGCTTTTTGAATATATGTATGCAAAGGATCAAAGCAAAGAGTCACTGCAACAACTCTTCCGTACCCATTTTCCTAGTTGAAATATATCCCTGTCCCAACAAGTTCATACACTCCAACCGTCTGTTTTTACCAGGACAATCTTTTTTTCCTATCTTGTCCCAGTTCCGCCTTTAGGGGAAATTTGGAAGCGGCTTGTTAATATCTTGCTCACCTGCACGTGCACAAGCATTTTTATTCTGCCTCATTCGGCGCTCTCTTTACATTCAGTATCCGAGTGGGAGATAGATGCATCTTGAATTTAAAGCATCCAAAGAATCCTGGGAACCATAGTTTACCCTACAGCGCTACAATTCCCACTATCCTCAATAAACTATGTTTCCCAGGGTTTATTAGGGGAAATGTACTTCAAATATTTGTGTGTGCAGCCTAAAAGTGCCAGGATATTGCTATATGCTCCACATTTCTCTGCTGGAAATTGGGACATCAATAATAATAATAATAATAATAATAATAATAATAATAATAATAATACCCCACCTATCTGAACTGGGTTGCCCCAAACACTCTGGGCAGCTTCCAACATATAGGGAATCCTGTATATCCCACCAACGCTCTCCCTGTCTTTTGGCTCTCCCTCGGCAGTGGCGGCGGCCGCAGCACTACATGGCAGCCGCCGTAGCCAACCAAAGTCAGTCAGACACTCAGCCTCGCGATTGCACCGCGAGGGAAACGGTAGGTGGGGGGGAGAGTGTGTGTGTGTGTACACGATGGCTGCTTGCTGCTGGTCGCCGGGGGGAAGGAAAAGAAAGCAGCCTCTTCCTCCTTGCGCTTTAGTGCAAGCGCGGTGAAGCACTGTCCGGCTGGGAGCGGCGGTTGGCGGCCGCAGGGAAACGGGAGGCAGAGGGGTGGGGTGGGGAGAGAGAGAGAGAGTGTGTGCGTCCAGTCTCTGTGTCCAATCCCTGTGTCCGTGGGGCACATGCACAGTAGCGCAAACCTAGGGACACAGGGACTGGACACAGAGACACTTGGACTTTATTATATAGGATATAAAAACATAATAAAACTTTAAACATTAAGAAAAATGCCCTATACAGGACTGCCTTCAGATGTCTTCTAAAGGTTTTCTAGTTACTTATCTCATTGTCTCAGGAGGTCACACAGCTCCATACCCTCGAACATTTCTCCAATGAAAATAAGGATGTCCTACGGAAAATCATAGAATCGTAGAGTTGGAAGAGACCACAAGGGCCATCCAGTCCAACCCCCTGCCGAGCAAGAAACACCATCAAAGCATTCTTGACATATGCCTGTCAAGCCTCTGCTTAAAGACCTCCAAAGAAGGAGACTCCACCACACTCCTTGGTAGCAAATTCCACTGCCGAACAGCTCTTACTGTCAGAAAGTTCTTCCTAATGTTTAGGTGGAATCTTCTTTCTTGTAGTTTGAATCCATTGCTCTGTGTCCGCTTCTCTGGAGCAACAGAAAACAACCTTTCTCCCTCCTTTACATGACATCCTTTTATATATTTGAACATGGCTATCATATCACCCCTTAACCTTCTCTTCTCCAGGCTAAACATACCCAGCTCCCTAAGCCGTTCCTCATAAGGCATCGTTTCCAGGCCTTTGACCATTTTGGTTGCCCTCCTCTGGACATGTTCCAGCTCGTCAGTATCCTCCTTGAACTGTGGTGCCCAGAACTGGACACAGTACTCCAGGTGAGGTCTGACCAGAGCAGAATACAGTGGTACTATTACTTCCCTTGATCTAGATGCTATACTCCTATTGAGTAAAAGCGGGACATTTCGGGATCAAATCATAAACCGGACAGCTTCTGTAAATCCGGGACTATCCCTGGAAAATAGGGACACTTGGGGAGTCTGTACTGCTTCAATCCTTTCTTTTCTCCCCATAAACACCTATTTATTTTAGATGTTACTATATATGTTGGAGCTGCAGCCATTCTGTGCTACGTACAGCCAGATTCACTGATAATAACCACAGCCATGTTCAGGCATTCCCCACATATGAAAAGAAATGGGCAATGCAGGCCTCACACTAAAATCTTGCATGTCACACTGACAGATAAAGTCAACACGGGACACCAGACAAACCTTTTCTGAACTCCCGCCAAGTTTGTCAATGCAAAGCCAATTACAAATCAAACCAAGGGGAGCTAACCGATCACTAAGGAGTTCCAGAGGTGATTTTTAGCTTTTAATTACAATCATACAGATATTTATCACTCTTTACATCATTGGGAAATAAATAGTGGCCTCCAGCCCAATGATCCAAGTCAGGCTGCAAGAATATCTGGGCAACTCTGGGATATTCTCGAGAGACTCCCGGTGAAGGTGCAAGTGTTTATAATTTGTTTGCTGCAAACCTATAGTATTCTTTCTTCTTACAACTTTGTATAAAATGTCAAAGAAAGATCACCACCATTATTTTATTTGCAAATCACTCGTTTCTTTGAGAAATAATTTGGAAATTTGCCAGCTGTTCATTTTGGAAAGATTGCAATCAGTTTTCCCGTTCCGGCATGCATGTACATGAAACTCATTTGCAACTTTCTGTGATGTTGAAAGGAACGCTCATTAGTTGCTAGAAGCCAGAAGCCAAGGAGCTGGCTGCTTAGTTCAAAAGAATATGTGAAATTCAGCCCCAGATTTACCTTTCCCACCCAATGCTTCATGGTTCTTGCTAACTCCATTGGATTCCCAGGTCACAACCAGAAATGGTAGAAGTCTAGACTCCTTACTTAGCTACTCGCTGCCATATCCAGATGGCTCTCGTCTTTGGCTCTCTATCACCTTCCTGTCAATAATGCACAACCCTCTTTTCCATCTCCAGGCCCTGTGTGGCTCCATTATCCATCCTTATATCCAGATCTTGCCTTTTTAGGCAGTTCCTGACTTTTATCTCCATTCTTGTAGTGCCTTCCTCACAGTTCTCTCTTCAACGCTGCCATGAAACCATACTGCCTCCTCAGATCTTGCCCGCTTTGACATCTCTTCAGAGCTGCCTCTCTGCTTGGTTTTTCCATCTCTGTGTTTTCCTTTAAGCCTCCTTTCCCACTTATCTTTCCAGTCACCTCTTTTTCAATCATGTGGTAGCCAATTAGGTAAAAAAAAATAAGGAGGGGAGGCAAGTGCATAGCCCAACAGAGGAGAGAAGGGGACACAAATTGGCATAAGATTTCCGTATCCTAATTTATGGCTAATTTAATGCACAGATACAAATTGCGGCAATTTAATTTCCCCTTGTGACCTTTGTGCTTGTTTCGTTTGCTGTCGAGCAGCTGCCAATAGGCAACTTCAAGGCCTCTCCTCTCCTCTGACAACTCTGAACAACTTGGGACCAGGTTACTTGCAAGACTACCTTTTCAGTAGTTGCTCCTGTAGTGTGGAATGCTGTTCATGAAGCAGCAACCATCAGTTGTCCTTTTAAGGCTTCTCTTTTTGCCCCGGGTTTCCCTGGCACATGAGATTGGTCCCTGTTTCCTGCGCTTGGATCCTCTGGATTTTGCTTTTATTTGCTTTTATACTACTGTGTTTTAGTTTAAGGTTTTAATGATATATCATGAGCTAGTTGGAAAAATAGTTTCCTACGTTCCTCACATGGTATGCTTTGCCTTTTGGGGACACCTGAAGTTACTAGGGGCTTTGACTGACTAACTAAAACTTCGCTGGCACAGTCAGAGTCACTTTGATTACAGTCAGGGGCATCGCAATAGTGGGGCAGGGGGGGCAGCGCAGTCATACCTGCCAAGTTGCTGTCGGAGAAATAAGGGACCGGCTGGAAGTAGCAGACCGGAAGTAGCGCTGCCGCCATTTTGGAACTGGGCGGAGCATGCTCAGAAGTGACTTTTGATGCTGCTTTGCCCAGTTCCAAAATGGCCGCCGCGCCAGAAGTCGCACTGCAGCCATTTTGGAACTGGGCAGAGCAGCATCAAAAGTCACTTCTGAGCATGCTCCGCCCAGTTCCAAAATGGCCGCCACGCCAGAATAAATGGGGGGAAACAAAAAAATCCATTTTTTTCAGCTAGGAACAGCTGGAAAAACAGGGTTTTCCCAGGGAATGCGGGAGACTTGGCACCTATGAGCGCAGTGCCCCCTCGCCACCTCCACCGATGGCTGCCGCTACCGTGGCAGCAGTGCAGCAGCGTCAGCGGCGGCCATTGACGCCCCTTGCTGCTCTGCCTCTGCCTGAGTAGGAAGAAGCACAAAGTGCGCTATAGAGCAGGTTGCCAGCGGCGGTGCTCCAGCACCCAGATCTGAGGATCCCGATGCTAGAGCGACGGCACCAGCAACCCGCTCCGTAGCTCGCTTTGTGCTTCTTCCTGCTCAGATGGAGCGGCGAGGTGCATCAGCGAGCTACGGAGCGGGTTGCCGGCGGTGCCGCTCTAGCATCGGGAACCTCGGATCTGGGCGCTGGAGCACCGCAACCCGCTCCATAGTGCGCCACATGCGGTGTGACCCGTGTGGTGTGTGTCATGATGCATGTGGCGTGACGCACGATGGACGCCCTGCCCGCTGGCGGGGTGCCTTCGGGTTTGCCGCCCTGGGCAACCAGAAGGCTAGCGACGCCGCTGATTACAGTCAGTATTCCGCCAATGCAATATATGCACAATAGAATTGTAGACTTGGAAGGGACCCAGGGGATCATCAAGTCCAACCCCCTGCAACGCAGGAATATCCAGCTGTCCCATACGGAGATTGAACCTGCAACCTTGGCATTATCAGCACCATGCTGTAACCAACTGAGCTATAACAGACTGCATCCAGTCAATTTGCACATCAGTGTATTATCAGACCATGAGGCAGGACTAACAATACCATCACCCTTAATAGGTACAAAGAAGAGGGAAGGGGTAAATCTTTTTGCAACGGCATAATTTTGCCCATACTTTGACGTTACTCAACAGTGCACAAACTTATCCAGAGTTCTGCTCATTTCCCCTGACAGAGAGGGAAGTGTACAGCCTTAAGCTATTGAAAACACACCGTCGTCACCTTTTGAAATGTATTATCCTCAGGATCCAATTGTTAATCCAGGTCTGTGAAGCTCACTTGAAAGAATAGAGGGCCCCCTCAGAGAAGCATCTAATCTGCCCACTATAGATCTCAGAGTTGGCGGAGTATGTGTGTTGTATTTAATTTTCTTCTTGAGCTTTGCACCAAAGTTTAAGGCAAAGTCAAATGCAGTCACAAGAGTTTTAGCTGGCCAACTTTGCATCAAAGACCTCCTTTTAAAAGGCAGAACAGTAGATGCGCTAATACCTATAGCTAGGCATAAAGGAGCAGGGAACATCAAAAGCAGCAGATACAGAACAGAATCAAACAGGTAAATCTGTTAAAATATGTTCTCTTTTCATATGCTCTTGACCTCTCTGAAATACTAAGGGCAAACATTGGCTTTTTGTCTAAAGCTATGGCACATTCTTTGGCATGGTTCTATCCTGTTAGGCTGGGGTAGAGCAGCAGCCTTTGGGAGGTCTGTAGTGTGTGGTACCATCCAGACCCCTTTTTCTTAGCAATGATGAATTGCATTTCAGGTTGCGTCTTTGGTTCCCAAATCAAAGCGTTCCAAAACCAAGGCGCACTTTCCCATAGAAAGTAATGCAAAATGGAATAATCCATTCCAGACTTTTAAAAACAACCCCTAAAACAGCAATTTAACATGAATTTTACTATCTAACGAGACCACTGGTCCATAAAATGAAAGCAATAATCAGTGTCCTATACTATAAAATAAATAAGACAGTATTGTAGATGATAAAAATTAAAATTATTATTTTTTCCTTACCTGCACTGATGATAGTCATTGTTTGGATGGGGGGGGGGCTTTTATCCATTTCTGCATTCACACAATCAATCAATCAGTAGCTGAACTGGGTTCCAGACAGCCACAAAAACAAATGAACTGAAAAAGCCTCAAAAACAGAACCGCCAAATAAATAGCAAAAACAAAAGCACCAAACTTAATCCATTCTGGAAATCCATTTGACTTCTGAAATGTTCGAAAACCAAGGCGCAGCTTTGGATTGGTTCAGGCGCCCTGGAAACAATAGCCAACAGCCACATCGGATGTTCGGCTTCTGAAAAACATTAGAAAACCAGAACACTTACTTTCGGGTTTTTCATCGTATGAAAACTAAGGCGTCTGAGAACTAAGGTACCACTGTATAGCGATTTAATTCACCAAAATTGTAAGCAGTGGCAGAGAAAGAGGAGTGCTGGGGCAGCGCAATGCCATCGCGGCTGCCCCCCTGCCCGTGCTGGGTGCCACGCCCCCAGGATGCCTGCCAGCCCCGCCCCCACCTGCTCTCCACCCCCCGGTGCTGGAGCATGAAGCTGCGCTACTGATTGTAAGTGCTTGTGGGCATTACTATGTGTTTAAATTTGATTGGTTGGTAACTGAATTCTAGAGAGTCCTTCAGTCGTTCTCATGTGGTTGGCCAACACTGGTCACATGCGAGGTGTCTAGTGAAGGGGAGACTCCCATTTTATGTGAAGCAAGATGACTGTTTTATAATCCACTGTGAACACTGCTGAGTTGAGTAGAATGTCAGAGTGCTTCTTCCCTACTTGAAAGGAAAAGAGCAAAGCTGCAGGAGAAGGCAAAAGTGGAAATCTCTCATAGGAACTGCAAGGCATAGCCTAACTGAGATGCAGAATGATGAGTGCTGAGCTCTGGAAAGAGAGGAAAATACAGTTGTTTGGAAGTTAGAAGAAGAGACTCCAAGCCCATGTTTAGGCAAGCATGTGATTGTAAATATTATGTTTGAAATCATCTATTACTTCAGCAAGTAAAGTTTTTGAATGTTAAAGTCTGGGCATTGGTTTAATTGCCAAAGAAGGGTGTTAGTCATATATATGATTTGAGTTTCTAAACTGCGATTTTGCTAACCTGTACTTCAATGAAAACACCACTGGATCCTAAGCTAATTCAGCAACCAGCAGGTAGGAATGGAAAGAATCTGTCCATGCCATTCTTAAATTCAGTTCTATATATTTTGCAGCAATTTGCATATATATATATATATATATATATATATATATATATATATATATACACACACACACACACACACACACACACACACACACACACCTCATCGAAGTTCACATCAGTATTTAGTGTGAATGTTTCTTAAGCAACACATTTTTACATACAGTTTTGACTAAGATGTACATTTTTGCAAGCAATGTTCCCTGATATAATGCATTTTGGTGTGTTATTTCTGGTAATCAATAGCTTCCTTTTTATGTACACTTTCCTGTAATTTTTGCTGCCAGTGGGTGGAGAACTGCATCACACAATTCAAGAAAGTGTGAATTTTAAAGGATGGCAGTGTTTCAGTTTGAATATAGTTTTGGAAAGTGCAGATTTAATAGCTTGGGCTTTAAACACATGCTGAAACGAATTCCTCATCCATCTCTACCAGCCATTACAGCCATGAGCCCAATCTGGATCTCTCTGCTACGCCATCCTGAAGCTGGCACAGGGAAAATTCTAATATTTCCTCCCACCCATCCCTCAGCTCACCTTCCACCCTGGCCCATGCAAACAGCAGAACATCAGTAGCAGCAGCAAGAGATCTTTTCCAAACATGCATTTAACAGCCAGGTCAAGAAATATTTTATTTGCAGACAAGAAGGTGGTGGGTTTTTCTTTTAGAAAAAAAGTATTGCATTTAATCACAAGACACTGCAGGTGGAGCTTCACACTGAAGTGGCTTTGTGACTCCAAACCTGTGGCAGTTTTGTGATTGGCTGCCTAACAATGAATAATGCAACTTTGAAAAGCAAGTACAAAATACGACGAGGACTGGGAGAAGGGGGGGATCACCTTGCTTTGTGACAAAAGGAGCATTCAAGGGTCTTGTAATAATTTGCAAGGCCTTAACAGCTTGCTGCTCTGGGCTCATTTGCAAGGAAGGGTGGGATATAAGTCTAATATATAAATAATAAACAAGCTGAGTCCTGGTTTCCCCAGCCACTCTGGGCGGCTTCCAACAAAATATTAAAATACAATGGTTTGTTAAACATTAAAAGCTTCCCTAAACAGGGCCACCTTCAGTTGTCTTCTAAATGTAAAATAGTTGTTTATTGCCTTGACATCTGCTGGGAGGGCGTTCCACAGGGCTGGTGCCACTACTGAGAAGGCCCTCTGTCTGGTTCCCTGTAACCTCACTTCTCGCAATGAGGGAACCGCCAGAAGGCCCTCGGTGCTGGACCTCAGTGTCTGGGCAGAATGATGGGGGTGGAGACGCTCCTTCAGGAATACTGGACTGAGGCCATTTAGGGCTTTGAAGGTCAGCACCACCACTTTGAATTGTGCTCAGAAATGTACTGGGAGCCGATATAGATCTTTTAAGACCAGTGCTTTGTGGTCTTGGCGGCCGCTCCCAGTTGCCAGTCTAGTTGCTGCATTCTGAATTAGTTGTAGGTAGCCCTACATAGAGAGCATTGCAGTAATCCAAATGAGAGATAACTAGAGCATGCACCACTCTGGCGAGACAGTCTGCAGGCAGGTAGGGTCTCAGCCTGCGTACCAGATGGAGCTGATAAACAGCTGCCCTGGACACAGAATTGACCTGCGCCTTCATGGACAGCTGTGAGTCCAAAATGACTCCCAGGCTGGGCACCTGGTCCTTCAGGGGCACAGTTACCCCATTCAGGACCAGGGAGTCCTCCACACACACACACCTCCTGTCCCCCACAAAACAGTACTTCTGTCTTGTCAGGATTCAACCTCAATCTGTTAGCTGCCATCCATCCTCCAACCGCCTCCAGGCACTCACACAGGACCTTCACCGCCTTCACTGGTTCTGATTTGTAAAAGAGGTAGAGCTGGGTATCATCCGCATACTGATGAACACCCAGCCCAAACCCCCTGATGATCTCTCCCAGAGGCTACATGTAGATGTTGAAAAGCATGGGGGAGAGGACAGAACCCCGAGGCACCCCACAAGTGAGAGCCCAGGGGTCTGAACACTCATCCCCCACCACCACTTTCTGAACACGGCCCAGGAGGAAGGGTGCAACTACTGAGAAGTTACCCGCTTATGTAATCAGCCATTTGCCCAGCTTATTTATTGAATTATTTTGATGCCATCTTCCAAACACATTGGCATTCATGGTAGCTCACAGTCAAGTGACCATCACTGAAGACAAATGTACAGCAACTTTAAAAACAACAACAGCAACCTGCCGCATCAGTAACACCAAATAATTGATGCGTCATCAGTGTCTGAATCAGCAGGAAAAGCCACTTTGTCTCAGTATCAGGAAACCAAGCAAAAGAGAATAGCATTTCAACCATAACCAAACGAAAAGCTCAGGTGAGCAGGACAGCCGTCTCATGCAAAGGGGGTGTGTCTTGCATGAGAAGTGACACAGCCCATTAAATAGAATCTAGCTTTTTGAGTTAGGACTGTATAAATCAGATATGAGCTTTGAAATGGCGAAATGCCAAGGATTACCACTGATCCCATTACTCCAGCTAAATGCAAAGTTAATGAGCTGCAGATTCTGCTATTGCATCCAAGTAAATAAAATACAACAAGATGTCAGGAACATTTAAACAGAGAGAATGTGTGTTATTACACTGGCAAGAATACATTTGTGGAAAACTATACACATGGCTGTTTCTAATAAAGAGGCAATTGTAAGTTGTCAGGTTCCCCCATCCCTTTCTTTCACTAACGGAAACAAGTTTATTCACAAGCATAATTGTCCTTAAGTAATTCAGTGCTAGGGCACCCTCTTGTGGACAGAAGTACCAACAGGCACACTATCCTCCTTCAGCATAAGAGCTTTGTCTGTAGCCAACCCTTCCATTAGACCGCCTAAGGTGGCATCTTCCCACTGCCCAGTGGTAGGGCTGGTCTGTTGAAATATATTTGCAGGCTAGATCAGATGGTTTGGGCAAAATAGCTTGGGAATAGGACTGGACTGTATGCTGGATCCTGATTTTGTATATGGGAAATGGACATGAATCACTATGAAACTGACAGCAACAAAAGCAAATAATTGAAAGCAAATGTGTGAGCTTGTGTTCAGGATGTCCTATGCACTATATGCAGGGCTAATTTTCTAGAAAAGGAGGTGCCAGGACTCAACATGAACTTGTTCTCTTATACAATCATACCTTGGGTTACGGCCGCTTCAGGTTGCGCGTTTTCAGTCCCGGAATGGGTTACTTCCAGGTTTTGGTGCTCACATATGCGCAGAAGCGCTAAAGCGCATTTTGCACATGCGCAAAAGCGCTGAATCATGACCCGCGCGTGCGCAGATGCGGCGCTGCAGGTTGCGAATGTGCCTCCCACATGGATCAGGTTTGCAACCTGAGCGCCCACTGTAAGGTCAATGGCGTCCACCTGAGAGGTGCCAGAACTGAGTTCCTGTGAGTTCCAGCTGAAAAAAAGCCCTATATGGCTACTCTTTTTTAGCACTAGCAGGTGACAAGTCTATTACTGAAGTGCCGGCCCTCTAAGTTGTTTGTATGCACAAATAATGGAATTGTAGAGTTGGAGGAGACCCTGGGGATCATTTAGTTCAACCCCCTGCAATGCAGGAATGTGCAGCTGTCCCATACGGGGATCAAACCTTCAACCTTGGCACCATCAGCACCAGACTCCAAGCTATCCATTCTGATAATCAGCACCAGAAGGAAACAAACACTGCTTTTCAGCAATGCCCAAAGTAGCATTAGATTTTTCTCAGATATTAATTATTACACTGTGCCTGTGGTTGTTGTTGTAGCAAGTGTCAGGTGAACCCTACGGAAGACTGCAGTGTATAAAAACATTGGGAGTGAGAAATTATTCTAGTGGTCTTGTTGCCACCGCAAGGAGTTTACTGCCTCTTTGTTACCATCAGGCTGTTCATCTGTCAGTGTGACAGAAGCATCCCGTATAGAAATTTTGCAGGTGATGCTTTTGGGTAATGGAGAGAACATAATAAGAGCGCTGCCGGATCAGAGCATCCTGTTCCACAGGAACCAGTGCAAGCAAGACGTCGGTGTTGTCATGGAATTCTACTCAATATTAATCCAGAGCAGAACTCTGATGCATAGTTAGCAAAGTAACAACTTAAACACGTTGCAGGATTCCGATGCCAATGAAAATTTCATCCAGCAGAACTTTACTGCTACTGAAGGCAAATGAACATAATGGTCACAAATTCAATACATTCAGGACTGGCACTGTCCATAAGAAATCCAGTTGCAGCAGAGTTAACTTAAACTTACAATAACTTATAATAAGTCTAAACCTTAACACTATCTATGCACAGAACACAACACCAGAAGAAGAGAGATAGAAAGAGAAAGTGAAGCTCAGGCTCCTTCTGGCCTTATTCTTATAGTCAGCATGACCTTGACAGAAGAGATAACAGAACCAGTTTAAGCCAGCTGTGCTAGCTTCTCTGAAGGTATAACCCAAACAACATGAACCTTCTGCTTGTTTCTTTCACATGGAGAAGCTACCAGAACCCCCTTGAATTACCTGAATCTGCCCTACCTGAATCTAGAACCTTTTGAATTACATACAATAGGAAATATCTCTAGACGTCAGATCAATACTTTCTGCACTAAGAAATGCAAACAGCAACTCTTGCCATCCACAGCAACTGGTCTACAAATGCACACTGCGTCTGATACTGGTTGGCTACAACATAGCCATCATGAAGTGTCAATTTACTTACTGACAATGTAGTCCTATGCATTTGTGTGTAGCCTGGATAGCTCAGTTGGTTATAGTCTGGTGCTGATGATGGCAAGGTTGCAGGTTCGATCCTCATATGGGGCGGCTGCATATTTCTGCATTGCAGAGGCTTGGGCTACATGATCCTCAGGGTCCCTTCCGACTCTACAATCCTATGCTCTTTACTCAGACGTAAGCCTCAATGAATTCAGTGGTGTTTATTCCCGGGTAGCTTTCTATAGGAAAGCAGCCTGAATTGCTATGAGTCAGGCTGTTATTTAAAGGATGGGTTTGTTTTCTTGCTTTTAAAAACTGGCAACTTTAATTATAGCTACGGTGTTCCTGTGACAAAATAATATTGGAGAGAAATGGTAAATGTGGTGAACTTGATAAAACAGACAGAGATATTGTAACAATCCTTTTCATTTGCTGACATATAGCAGAGGAGAGGGGACACGTATATTGTCTGCTCAGAAGTAAGCCCCGTTGACTTAAACGGGACTTACTTGCAGGTAAGCCTGTACAAGATTTCAGCTTCATTCTGGTAAATCTATATCATTCTGACATACCTAGAGACATTACTAATTAAGTCCCCACAAAAATGTTGCACCATCTTCTATGGATTTCAGGAGGCGGGTCTCCAAAAAAGACTTCAGAGATACACCAGTGAATGCTGTCAATTATATTGGTGCAGCTGCCAGCCTTCATATGAATTGGCCTTAGAACATTGTTTTATCTCTCACTGAAGCTGCTAAGGATTTTCCAGCCATAATTCAAGATGCTACCTTTATATAAAAAAAGCAGAGACATCACCTTGCCTACAAAGGTCTGTATAGTTAGAGCTATGGTTTTCCCAGTAGTGATGTATGGAAGTGAGAGCTGGACCATAAAGAAGGCTGATCGCCAAAGAATTGATGCTTTTGAATTATGGTGCTGGAGAAGACTCTTGAGAGTCCCATGGACTGCAAGAAGATCAAACCTATCCATTCTGAAGGAAATCAGCCCTGAGTGCCCACTGGAAGGACAGATCATGAAGCTGAGACTCCAATACTTTTGCCACCTCATGAGAAGAGAAGATTCCCTGGAAAAGACCCTGATGTTGGGAAAGATTGAGGGCACTAGGAGAAGGGGACGACAGAGGACGAGATGGTTGGACAGTGTTCTTGAAGCTACGAACATGAGTTTGACCAAACTGTGGGAGGCAGTGCAAGACAGGAGTGCCTGGCGTGCTATGGTCCATGGGGTCACAAAGAGTCGGACACAACTAAACGACTAAACAACAAACCTTTATAAAGTGTTAAACAGAGGGTTGGGGGACCCTCTGGAACATAAAGGCATATGGCACAGGGGCTGTGCCAGGAAGGGGCAATCTGAAAATTAGGAATTCCCACTTGCCTGAACTGAAGTGCCTTCTGCTTGCACAGCAAGACCCTTATGCCTGTTTTGTGGACATTCAGAATAGTTGTCCTAGAATCGGCAACATTCCCAGATGAACACCAACTGTCACCTAATTCTGGACAGATAGCATAACTTATACCACAAGCAGGGTCTAATCAGAGCTACCAAAATAACCCAACGATTTTTCCAGCTATGAGCAATTGCTCTAAATATCCTGGTGCCATAACTTCTCCAGAAATCATGCTGTTTTATGGAGTGTTCTGACTACAAGCTGCACTCACCTAATAAGTAGCTAGCACAGATTGCTATCCCCCTGGCTCTTAGTAATGAACTTGTTTGCATTAAAATTCACTTTATCGCTTTTGGAGTAAGCAAAAGTCACAATGCCTTGCCAAATTCCGTCATAACCCAATAATATAAATTATAAAGTCAAATCATGGCAGCCATGCCTACAATATCAAAACCAGATACAGCAGAAGCTAAAACTGGTCAACAGTGGATCCAGAACCCATGAAAAGCTGGGATGAAATAAAAGTCTCACCTGCTTTCTTGAATGCCAGGAGAGACCAGGATTAGAGGGAACCTCACAAATGTGGCTACAGAGAAGGGCCTATGAAGCAGAGGCACCAAGTTGCGCCCAACATTGAAGGGCCCCGTCGCGCATCACATGATGTCACATGTGCATGACATCATCATGTTTTAATTTGTATACCAATTTTCTATCTTACAATACTCAAGACGGTTTACAAGCTGTAGAAACAAAAAAATGTACATCTTATAACAATCTAACGCAATACAAAAATGTGATAATAAAACATAACTTTAAAATAGGCAACCTACGTCAAAAAAGTAACATTCAACAATCATTAAAATAGTATAAAATAATAATATCAACATACAAAAGTTAAACAGAAACCCACTCAACAGTTACAATAAATAATATCTAAACTATAATCAATAAAACAAAGGCAAGCCACAGTACATAAAATAATACAATACACATTGAGAAGCAGAGGGTAGAGGGTAGAGCAAGGCCTTGCCTGACGAAGTCTCTCCCCTCACAGTTCTCAGGAACAGCTCCCTTATGCGGACTCCTAGAGCCAGAGGGTGGGACAAGGCAGGTGGAAGGAAGCCATGTGCATGACATCACTCACAAGGCAAATGCCATACGCAGCACTCATCAGCAGGGTCGTGCTGGAGCACCAGAGATCCACCCCTTTAATACGACTCTGCTGGCAAGCACATCGTGCCTTGGATCTTCACACGCTGGGAATGCCAACCATCGGGAGGAGGCTGAGTGCGGAGCCCAGCTCCGTGCTTGCCCTCCTCTGGTTCCTCAATATTCAGGGGGCCCAGCCCCTTTGTCCCCAGATATTGAGGTGGCCAAAGACCCCCTCAGCCTCCTGCAGTCGGTGCCCCTGCTGTTAAGGGCAGCAACAGTGTAGGCTTCTTGTATTGTTGAAACAGGGCATTTCCAGTTAATCTTTGTGGCTAAGGAAGTGAATAAGGCACACGGCACAGGAGGAGTTTTTCACCCTCAATATAATCTCATGCGGATCAACCTGCAGCTTCTACATTGATAATTAATTAAATTTGCATACTTTCCTTCATCCAAAGATCTCAGGGAGGGCTGCTCGCATCATAAAAATACAAGATAAAAACACAAGAGACATACGAAAAACAAGAACAGGAAAATACCAACCAATAGCACCTCCCAAACACATTTAAAAGGACATAGGATGTCAAGCAGCCAATGGCCTGGTTGTTGAGGAACATTTTTACCTGGTGCCTAAAGGTATATAATGAAGGTGCCAAGGAAGACTCCCTGGGGAGAACGTTCCACAAAGATCTATATCCATAAAACAGAATTTAGAAACACAAAGCCCTCCAGAGGTTGATAAATGACAGCTGCCATCATCCTTGACCATTGGCCATGATGGCTTGAGCCGATGTGAGCTGAAGTCTGACAACATCTGGAAGGTTGCCTGTTCCTCATCTCTGGTATAAGAGAATCAGCCATAAAAAAATAT
The DNA here is from genome assembly GCF_965207765.1 of Zootoca vivipara. Taxonomy (NCBI): domain Eukaryota; kingdom Metazoa; phylum Chordata; class Lepidosauria; order Squamata; family Lacertidae; genus Zootoca; species Zootoca vivipara. Next base: position 16,813,688 of record NC_142593.1, on the reverse strand, counting down.
AAAAATTGACAATTATCAGACACAGTCCTGCACAGCCCAGGGTGCATCTCTTATGAATCATAAAGCTAAGAAGCATTTGGATGGATAATACTTTCTTACAAAATTCACAGGCACGGAAGCAGATGAAAAAGACACATAGAATTTTTTTCCCCCCAATGACTTTGGCAGAGTTGGTACCAGTGCTTCTTGGGAGTCAGCCAAAGTTGTCGTCCGAAGTAGGGAGATAGGCTTATCAGCAGACCTAAAAGAATGGTCTGTCAATTAGAATAAAAGATAAAAGCAGCAACGACAAGGCAGGGGGAGCTGAATGCAGCACTACAGGGAATCTGTTTGGAGAAAAGAAATATGGAATACCTATGTCCCTGCTTCTCAGGCAGGAATGAAATGTTGAGAAAGGGAAATTGCCACAAAACTCTTGACAAAAAAATGGCAACAAACCTGATAGACTGTTAACATAATGGGAAATGATGATAGCAAGCTCCATGATAAAGGGGAGAAGGAAGGGATGCCTCGTGCCAATCTCTGATAATTCTATCATTGAGTAGGTAAATCAATAAAATTCAGAAGAATTGTGGCACCTTCTGGTCCACTCCTAAATAACACAGAACATGAAATATGACCTGCATCCTGGAAGCCCAGCTGATGGCTATTTCATATAGACAAGCTACTCAGGTGTGTAAGAATATGACAGAGCTCCATATCCTCTGGAATCCAGGCTGAAACCACACCAGCTCTGGACACAGGTGAAGAAACCCTTTGCACAAAGGCGAGAGTGTTTCTGCTTCCTCTTTCTGCCTCAATCAGAGGCAGCAATGTCTCCCACTTTGCAAGCTCCAGGACCCTCTCAAACAGAGAAAGTATTAGTTTACCACCCAAGACCCCCTCAGTATATTTTGCCACTGCTACTGCCCCAACTCCTCTGCCCCTCCTGCCACCTCAGCACCTTTTCACCGTGCAAAGTGACATACACGTCAACTGTCCCAGAGAAACCGGGACATTATGCCCCCCCCCCAGCCCATGAGAGCACAATGGCCATTTGGGGCACCGTGCTCTGGCTCATTTCCGGGTCAAGATATCACTCCAAGAGAAAAAAAATGTATAAAACCAATTCACATCTTTGCTGGAGGTGTAAAGAACTAGAGGGAACAATAAACCACATGTGGTGGAGCTGTAAAAAGATTTTAAAAAAGCTTTTGGGAAGTTATTTATAATGAACTTTTAAAAAATGTTTACATTAACATTTACCAAAAACCCTGAAACCTTCCTCTTAGGTATTATGGCGCCAGACATTCCAATAGAAAGGAGGATTTTTATGTATGCATCAACAGCAGCGAGAATGCTGATAGCCAAAGGGTGGAAAGGAGAAAATACCAACTAAAGAGGAGTGGCAGATTAAATTATTTGAGTATACAGTATATTTAAAAGAACATTGTACCCACATCAGACCCACATCTAATATGCTTTGACTAACTCGCATAATAACACAAGTCAAAAAGAATTCAAACAACATTTAATATTGGTTAAGTTTACTGAAAAACAGATGCAGTCAATAAAGAAATAAAGGACCCACACAGAGGAGGTCGGAAGCCCCTAAACAGAGAAGAAAGTTACTTTCTTTTTTTCTCTTTCAAGTTATATTGTCCTATTTTTGTATTGGTAGTGGTTTGCTTGTAATGCTTTGGTGTTTTGGTGTTTCAAGGGGAATGGATGTATTGTTTAAAAACCAGGAAGGATTGAACTGATTAAAAAGAAAGATATCACACCGAAAAAGCACTTTCTCAAGTCCGCAATCTCACACGGCGTCCCAAAATGCTACACCCGAAAAAGCGCTCTTTCTGGGTCCACATTCTCTCATGGGATGTGTTGCCATCTTCTGGGAGTGCGGACCAGGAAGATGGAATCCCAGTTTGGGGCCATGTCACGTTGGAGGGTATGCAGTGAGGTGGCTGGGTGCTGCGTGGCTCTTTTGCCTCTCCGAGGCCTTCCCTCTGCCGGGAGCCTCCTCTTTCCTTTTGCCCGATGGCTATGTTGACACACTGAAGGCAGTGGGAGAGAGGAAGAAAAAGGAGGCTAACTCTCTGAGCTATGATTGGAGAGTTTAGCTTTGAGGATGGGATGCCATAACGACTCTGTAACATGTGTGAGAGCAGTGTTTTGTGGTCTTCATCATTTGTCTGGAGCTCTTAGCTTTGGGAAAGGGTTACAATGTGGGAAATGACATATAATGAATTTGAAAAAATGTTTAAAATAACCTTTGTAAAGAAGAAGAAGAAGAAGAAGAAGAAGAAGAAGAAGAAGAAGAAGAAGAAGAAGAAGAAGAAGAAGAAGAAGAAGAAGCTTTTTTTATTAGGAATTGTAGGTCCCAAAGGAACAGAAAAGACTTTTTATGTATACAACAACAGTCGCACGGATGCTACTAGCCCAGAGATGGAAAGAAGACAAAGTCCTTACCAGAGAGAAATGGCAAACCAAGCTGTTGGACTATTAGCAGGATTCTAATCTAATAACACTTGTAATGTAACAAACACTATGGACAATATGGAGAGATAGAAAAATATGGATTATGAAATAATATGCAGTTGAGAAGGTGTACAATAGGATCCATGAAGGGGAAGGTGGGAAGTCCAGAGATACGAAGAAATCTCTAAATATGGATATGCAATTTGGATTGTTATAATTCTATATTTGTAAAATCAAATAAAAATTACTTTAAAAAAAGGTAAAGGATTGCAATGAAGACTGTGGGCCAGCCAGCAGCCATGTGCTGACCTAGCAACCACCATATTTCTGCTGACACCACACATTGCCCCATCCTCTTCCTTCCTACTCAGTGGCGGCAGATCATACTTAACAGTATGCCACCAAATTGGCTGTTCCTTGAATACTGACCATTAGTCATGAAGGAGGGAGGCTGCTGTTTATATCATCCTTCCACAACCCTGTACCTCCAGATATTTTGGACCACAACCCCAAGCGTCCCTGACCATTGGTTGTGAAGGATGGGACAGAATAGTGTAGTTCAGAACATTTGAAGGGTGCCAAATTGGGGAAGGTTGGTTCAAACTTCATCCCAATTATATTCCGTACAACATGTTACAATTTTGCAAGTATTTGTTAAGGGTAGGATACCTCTGAATTTAGGGTTTTCCATAATTTCTATAACTATGTGTCACTGCCGCTAACAGCTGTTATTTTGCAAAATATACCCTGGATGCCGCCTTAAGAAAATTTTTGTTTACTGTCTTAGGCGAGTGGAAATAAAGGGAATAATGATTAAGCTTGCATCCATTCCAAAAACCACCTTCTCCTATCCTGCAAGATCTCAGAAAAACGGGACATGAGTTTTTGCTCACAAGTAATAGGCATACATTGAGAAAAGCTCTGTAATTTCCTGCAAGTATACCATAGTAGCTACAACATAACATATCATTTTAGAAGCTCAGTGAAAAACCACAAATGTTATGGAACATTAATCTGTAATGAGCATAATTTATGAGAACATTTGTCCTACAAAGGTGAAGGTATTTCTTCATAATAGGGGCATGTTTCATCTGGTTCTACTCTGATGTTGGCTTTAGCAGTTATCTTATGAAAGCAGCTCTTAGAGGAGATATACATCAGGGAAAGGTTCCCTGAAGGGAACAATCATTTGAAGGATGTCTCTTTACATTTAGTGGGGAAGTTTGTCCTCCTTCAGAGTAGCACAACTTAAGCTTTGCAAATGTAGCTCCCAGTGGCCCTTGCAATACCAGCTGACATCTCTACTTGCTGTCTCATTTAATTGTACACGACTGACATAATTCACAATCACATGCAGCTTGCCTGTAAATTTAATCCAGTTTACTCTATTAATCCTATTCATTTTCCAACTAATCTCTCATCATTTATATTGCAGATAAGGATGTGAAAAACTGTCCCATTTGTTTCCATGAATGCTTCCACCATTGGTGAACAATGTGTCGTCACATGTTGAGGACACTTATCAGCAAATGCAGCAATGTGGTTCTTAGGAACAGACAAGGCTGTTGTACAGTCAGACATTGGTTCTTGAACGGAATCTGTTCTGGAACTCCGTTCGACTTCCAAAACGTTCAGAAACCAAGGTGCGGCTTCCGACTGGCTGCAGGAAGCTCCTGCAGCCAATCGGAAGCCACGTTGGACGTTTGGCTTCCAAAAACAGTTTGCAAACTGGAACTGTTACTTCTGGGTTTACAGCATTTGGGAGCCAAAATGTTTGAGAACTAAGCTGTTCGAAAACCAGGGTACGACTGTACTTGCAGACTTTCTAACTGCTAAACAAGTTACTGTTTCTTTTTTCCCATTGATCCACACTAACTAATATTTTGGGGACTCAGGTGGCACTGTGGTCTAAACCACAGAGCCTAGGGCTTGCCAATCGGAAGGTTGGGGGTTCGAATCCCCACAACGGGGTGAGCTCCTGTTGTTCGGTCCCAGCTCCTGCCCACCTAGCAGTTCGAAAGCACGTCAAGTGCAAGTAGATAAATAGGTACCACTCTGGTGGGAAGGTAAACGGCATTTTTGTGTGCTGCTCTGGTTCGCCAGAAGCGACTTGGTCATGCTGGCCACATAACCCGGAAGCTGTCTGCGGACAAACACTGGCTCCCTCGGCCTATAGACAGAGATGAGCACTGCAACCCCAGAGTCGTCCACGACTGGACCTAATGGTCAGGGGTACCTTTACCTTTCTTTTTAACTAATATTTTGCTTCAGAGACTGAAAATCATAGATATTCACAGCATCCCTTACTGTGATCTCCACAGGGGTCTGTTTCTTTTTATAATGTAACATTGTGGATATTTATTTGTGTGTCAAATACAAAATCCATAATGAACAAAATAGATACAGTAATCAGTTCTTAGTATTTTATTGATACAGTCCGCAAACCTGTGAACACTTAGCTGTGACACTGGGGTTTATTCTGAGTAAGCATGCAGAGGTTCTGTTGCAAAGATGTCAAATGAGCATGCTTCCCTGAGAAGCAGTGCTCATCAAAGACTCATTGATACAGTAAAAGTAACACATCTGCACAGATTCAGCAGAAAAGAATGGAATGGATAGGATATTTTAAACCACATTGCTAGTGGGAAATCTGTAAATCAATAGGCATGTGCCAGTGATTTTAATGATAACATTACTGTGTTGTCTAGAGACAGAATCAAAATGCAAATGCGCATGATTATATATATTAACATAACCAGATGCTTACAAGACATTTATTGCAATTAAAGTGACATTAAGTAGTATGCTGAAATACAGCAATCGTTTCCCTGATTCATCCAAAAGAGAAAGCGGTGGAGTTGTTGTTTTTTTACTGCCAAGCATAACATTTAAAAGTATATAATAGCACACCTGAACGTAGTTCTAAAAATCGCTAACTGGCTATGGGCAACTTCTGAAAAAGTATTCCCACAAGTGGCTCAGCATTTTCAATGCATGGCATCCATTGATGTGTCAGATATAAGCAGGCAGAAAGACAAATCCCTTCACATTATAATTTTCATTGTAGGGTTCCTTTGCAACTGCTTCCCAGAACTTTGGGCTGGTGAGATAACCAATAAACAGATGTGGGGGTGTTTTGTTTGGTTTTTTTTTAAAAAAAATATGGGAACTGAAAATATGAGGCCAGGATGTAAGTGTGGCAATGCATCAGTGAAATACAAGGTGAGAGAATTTAGAGCCACAAAATCTGAGGAGAAATTCGTAAGCATCTAATTCTGTCTGCCATCCCGTAAAATATTACTATTAGCTGCAATTTTGTTGTCTTTTAATATATGCTGTAAGCCACTGAGAGTGACTGGAGAAACCCAGCCAGATGGGCGGGGTATAAATAATAAAAGGAAAGGGAGGAAAAGAGGGAAGTTAGGGAATTTATAAAAGGAAGGTGTTTCTATGGAGATACAAGATGTGCTAGGCAATCCAGATAAGACGGCAAACACGTAGAGTACACTCCAACATTTATCCAATGAAAGTAGGGACGCCCTACAACAAAGCGGGACATTTCAGGATGAAATCAGAAACTGGGATGGCTTCTGTAAATACGGGTCTGTCCCTGGAAAGTAGGGACACTTGAAGGGTCTGCAAATATGGGGGGGGGGAATCATGGAGAAATGGCCCATTTTGGGAAGAAAAAAAAAGCTCAGGGAAAAGTCTCAAGGCCTGAATATTTCAAGGTCAAACCAGACATGCCTAGACATTGGCATGCATGTTTTCTGTTATGTAAATTGCAGCCTTCAGGAAGTCTTTCTCTCCCTGCTAGAGTGCTACCATAATACATACTGTATCTCCTCTCTAAAAATGCTATTTGCATTTCAAGGAAAGCCTCCCTTTGCACTACTGGGAACTTCAGTTTAAATCCAAGTGGCAGCTTTAGAGAGATTATCTTTGCCAGGAGCACAGGGAGAGAAAGGGTTAAGCTCTCCCTCTGCACCTCCTCTCCCCATGGCTCCAAGCTCCCCCAAGGTTGCTATTTGCACAACAAAAACCATGCATGCCAATTGTATTCCCCTCAACCCAGTGTTCCCCAAACTTCTACACTTGACAGAATCTTTATGGCATCCATGAGTGTTTATTGCCTACTGTGTGTACCTTTAACCCTGAAGATGCTTCCAAGGAAGGAGCTGCGTTGAGATATAACTCTGCTGAGCATGGATACTGTCACACACAGAGAGTGAAAGAAATCCTTCTAAATCATCCATCAGAGGTTGATGGATTGATCCAACAATACTACCCAATGGTCTCTTTCACATGTCTCTTTTAAACATGTTTAAAATAAACCAGGGTTTAAAGGTGAATGTGCAGCATGCTCATGTACGCTGCTGAAATTGCAAGTGCTTCAGCCCTCCCCCTTTCCTGCTGCTGTGCTGCTGGGGGCTAAGTTTGTGTGGTGTCTGAACCCAGGCTCAAGGTTTGTTTCTCTCCAAACAAACCATGAGCAGTAAGCTAAGAACAAACCTCGATTACAGGTCATAGGTTTTTTAGAGTGATAAACAAACCACGATCCCAGGTTAGCTCCTCTCAGCAGGAGAGAAGCGGAGTGCTCTTGTTTGTTGCTTTTTTTCTGGGTTGCACTAGTACACACGATGGGGTGAGCTCCCGTTGCTCTGTCCCAGCTCCTGCCAACCTAGCAGTTTGAAAGCACACCAGCACAAGTAGATAAAGAAATACTGCTGTGGTGGGAAGGTAAACAGCGTTTCCATGCGCTCTGGTTTCTGTCACAGTGTTCTGTTGCTCCAGAAGTGGTTTAGTCATGCTGGCCACATGACCTGGAAAGCTGTCTGTGGACAAACGCCAGCTCCCTCGGCCTGAAAGCGAGATGAGCGCCACAACCCCATGGTCGCCTTTGACTGGACTTAACCATCCAGGGGTCCTTTACCTTTACCTTTTAGTACAGTTTAAACCAGGCACCCCCAAACTTCGGCCCTCCAGATGTTTTGGACTACAATTCCCATCTCCCCCAACCACTGGTCCTGTTAGCTAGGGATCATGGGAGTTGTAGGCCAAAACATCTGGAGGGCAGCGGTTTGGGGATGCCTGGTTTAAACTGATTTATGTACTACCTAGGTCAGTGCGTACATACATTAAAAAGCAGTATAGTGATCCAATCTATATGTTATTCCCATGGGAAATGCCATCCTTGTGGCAGATGTCTCCTACAAATCATAAAGCAGAACCGACCGTGTGAAATCATCATATAGCGAATTACAGTGCTTGTTTTGTGGACCTGGCAAAACCACCACACAATGCTTACGCATCTAGTAGTTTTATTTCACAAAGATTCATGTTCTCTTTTATGACACAGTTCCCATACCCTATACTAAAGTAGTACATCATTTCAGACAAGGTCATTTATCATTACAGTACATTATGCACTAATTTCTTGCATAACCCGGTAGCATAATTCTTAATCATGCATGCAGCTCACATATTATAAACAACAGATATTAAAGACATTTTGAAAATGACTCTCATTACAAGGATGTCAAAAGCAAGGATAGATTTATTTCCAGATTTCCTCTTGTGGCAGAACACACAGTGCACTTACTCTACATACTAACAAGATCTTTTTATTTTTTTGGTTGCGGCATTTTTTATTTAGTTGAAATGAGCCACTGTTTTAATACAGAGGTGGTGAGTCTCAGGCCTGTGAGCTGAAAGTGCCCCCAGCCACAGCATTCCTATCTCGCCTTCAGGCACAGCCGGCCCACCCAGGCCGTCGGCCTGCCCAGGTTTAAATGTATGATAGACATTGCACGTTCTTTTGTAATTCAAGAAAATATTTGTAAGGGGGAGGGCTTATAGGGAACAGCCGCCCCTCAGCCGCTGGCTGGCCCAAACTTTCCTCTCCCCATCGAGAGTCGAGAATCTCTGTGGCCTCATTGACTGCCTCTTCCCGCTCTGCCCATTTCCAAAATGTCCACATATATCAGAGGTATATAAGAGGACAACCCAGCCTGCTCAGGCCTGTGGCATTTTGCCGCTCTGCCCATTTCCTAAATGTCCGCAGTGCCAGAAGTTGCTTCTATGCATGTCCGGATGTGCGTAGAAGCGACATCTGGTGCTGTGGACATTTTGGAAATGGGCACAGCGACATCGGACGTCGCTTCTACGCATCTCCGGAAGTGCGTGGAAGCGACTTCTGGCACCGCTCTGCCCATTTCCAAAACGTCCGCATATATTAGAGGTATATAAGAGGACGACCCGGCCTGCGGCATTTTGCCGCTCTGCCCATTTCCTAAATGTCCGCAGCGCCAGAAGTCGCTTCTATGCATGTCCGGAAGTGTGTAGAAGCGACATCTGGCGCTGCAGACATTTTGAAAATGGGCACAGCGGCATCGGAAGTCGCTTCTTCGCATGTCCGGAAGTGCGTCTAATTATTTCCCGCAAGAATTAAATGATAACTAATCAGAGGCAGCTGCAGGAGAGCTATGAGATTCAGGTGAAAAAATGAAATGTACCCTGAGATCATCTTCTGCGGCCCTTCTTTGTCTGCCTCCTCCTTCAGAGGTCCGGAGGGTGGCAACATGAGAACAAGGCCTTTTCTGCAGTGGCTCCCTATCTGTAGAATGCTCTCCCCAGGGAAGTTCGCCTGGCGCCTTCATTATACACCTTTAGGTCTTAGGCAAAAATGATCCTTTTTAACCAGGCCTTGGGTTGATCTAATTTACATCTTATGCCCTTGTAAAATGTGTTCTTTTGGAAGGCAGGGCTATTGGGTTGTTTTTATTTTAATTATGTATTTTGTGGGTTTTTATTTTTATTTTATTCTGTGAACTGCCCTGAGACCCCCAGGTATAAAGCAGCATATAAATAAGAAGAAGAAGAAGAAGAAGAAGAAGAAGAAGAAGAAGAAGAAGAAGAAGAAGAAGAAGAAGAAGAAGAAGAAGAAGAGGAGAAGAAGAAGAAGAAGAAGAAGAAGAAGAAGAAGAAGAAGAAGAAGAAGAAGAAGAAGAAGAAGAAGAAGAAGAAGAAGAAGAAGTGTGCACATGAATATGGTTTCATCCCTTTTGAGCAAAGCACACCTTGTATTATGCTGGCAAATCCATTGCCTTCTGCCCTGGAAAACACAATATGATTCATGATTGCTGTAAAGTTTCTCACACCAGTTCCTATGGGAAGCCATATTTCCACAACATGAATTCGGACAAGTTTCTTTTACCTCTCACGCAAGTACATTGATCCCTAAAACCACTCTACAAAAGTATGATTAAATGCTACAGCAGAACTTAATTTAAAACCCACTTATTGGTCCAGAGAAAAAATCAGCCAAAACATAATGCTCCAAAATAGTATCAGGGCTATTTAGAATTTTCAGGAATCATGAATTTGTCGACAGATGCAAAAAAACCAAAAAGGGGATAGTAACTATTTAGAAATGCCCCAACCAACAACAAAAAAACCCACTTCTTTTTTATTTTTATTTTTTAAATCGTTTATTTGCCACAGCATATATTTCAAACATTCTCATAATCTTAAAAACCATAAAATAACACATCATGTGCTCCAATCTCATTAAAAGGAAAGGGATGCATTAATGCATAATGCAATGTAATCCACTTCTTTTTAAATGTGGATTTGTTGCACTAGGGTAATTTAATCCACTTTAAAATGCACATACCAAAATTTCATAATATGTACTTGAATTGCTGCTGCAGTCAGGAGACACCCGAAGTTTTTCTCAACCTAATGATCAGTGGCTTCAGCAATTTCAATTCTCCCTGCCTCCCAGGTGAGAACATCAGGTTGGGAAGAATCTGGCAATATTCCAAATCTGCATTGCCTGCTGTTTTCTGAGTGAAGATCTAAAAAGGCCCCATTCACAAAGTTTTGGGTGATTTGGGTCTTGCGTGAGAAGTGTGAATCAGATCTGCTTGCTGCTAGATCTGTGCTTTCTGCCAGAAAGGTTGGGGCTCTGCCAGGTTTCTGCCTTTCTGCTAAAACAGCCCAGATATCTTCCTGGGAAGATCCTGATATTGCCAGCCTTAAATCCATGTATCGCTAATTGTTTTCCGTCTGTATCTAGATGGTAAAGTTTGATAGTTTGTCTGGTCTGGCTTTCTTCTTGCAAGCACTAGGATGAAAAACATTGCTTTAGAAGAGCAAACAAAAATTGAGCTTTTCGGATAATTAAATTAATCAGAGGTGGTTTTTTTGCAGGGAGAATAGTGCCTACAACCAAGTGCTTAATTGTGTGTGAAGGCACATTTTTGTTCCTTTGACACATGCAATTACAATGCTACATTTGCTGCATGCAGATCTGTTTTTGTTGACTAATTCCACTTATGGGTTGTTTCCTTTCAAATTGTTTCGCGCAACTTTGGCACCTTCAGACATCCGGGAGATGTGCTACTCAATTTTTGGATCTCTCGCATAGCAGTAATTGGGAAGAGAATAAAGTGACATTTAGCAGGAAAATGGAAATCTCATATATTATTTGTCATCTGCCTCTCAAGAGTAGAAAAATTGCCATATTTGCAATATTTATTATAGAGTTCTCCAGAGATTGTCCTGTACCCATTAGTTAAACCCAGGTTTAATCCTTTTTGAGGATTTTTGTTTTACTCCCTGCCATAGAATTTTTATTTTTATTTTTTTCATATTTTAATGAGGGAGGGACTCATTGCAAACCCTGGAGTTTCCCAGAGCTGAGTTCTATTTCTCACTTATGTGCAGATGGTGTCCCTTTGTGTTCTTTAGGAAAGACACTCAGATAATTTGTTTGCTATGAAAATGTCGGGGCCTGCAACAAAATGTTGCAGCATGGAGTGCCATTGTTCAGGTTTCCTCCCACTCCATTGCATTCAATAGTTCGCAGCAGTACGAGCAAGACAAGCAAAATAGGACGTGTAACATTAAAGGACACTACCCCAAACTTGTGCAACTGGGCATTTATTTATTTTTTACAGACTCAACATTCGTTGGGGCCAAATGCATAATGCATTTCCAGTTTGAATCATTTGAGTGGCTAGGAAATAATGCTAGTTGCCAAATGACAGCCTGCTGCCACCTTTAGCGCTTTCCAGATCGAATGTGCACACCAAGGTCACATGTCTGCACTTCTGCCACTGAACGAATGAATGACAAGTCGTGTGTTTGATCATTTAGAAAGGCATGGACGAAACCCAAATAAGAGAAACTAGAAGCATCGGATGCTAAATTATTCTGTGCCACCCTGTTACTCGAAAATACAAATTAGCCTGTGCTCAGGGCAACGAGCTGTTGAAGTTTTAATGTGGAAAGTTCTGCTTATTACCATTAATTAGAGGTGTCCTGACAACTGCTTATCACTCACATGCCAAAGAGGACCATGCAGAGATGCCCAGCAGGACATGAGTAGCAAGTAATTAATGACATCATTTTGCGAGACCCACCTTAGGACAAGCCAAACTCTTGAGGCTTGTGACATTTACTTACAGAAAATGAATTATACATGGTGATAAATGGGTCCCTGAAGGTCCAAATCAGGATTAGCCTCTTTTCTGATGTGCTGGTGTTGAAATGTGACAAAGGCAAGACACATTAAAATTTAGCATATATATCTTAGTGGAGATCCAGCAAGGCAAAGGGCAATTATACACCCCTTCCAAAAGCAGTAACACTATATTAATAACATTGCCTCATACACAAGTTCTCAGTTATTATTTCTAGACCATCTAATCAGGCACTTGCCTTGGGGAACTTATATGGAAAAGTATAGCCAAAGCGTTCTAAACAAAAATGAAAATTGTGTGCGTGTGTGGTAAGGAAGGTGTTTGAGGTTTCTCTCACTGGGGATGGATGCAAATTTTCAAAAGAGAAAGCCTTGTTCTGGTTTTGAGTCAAAAGGAACTATTTAGTAAACATAGGAGATGCAGAGTCAAACCAATGGTTCCTCTAGCACAGTATGTATCATTACACGCCACCCTAATTTTCAAGTGGTGTGAGATTTCAGGGGTACCAGGCGCACCAATCAAGGTCTATGTTTCCTTTTGGACAATGAGGCACCGCAAAGCCTGTAGTGTCTTTATGATATAAGGTTTATTTACACATATATACAAAGGTAAAGGTAAAAGGTACAAGGCCCCTGGATGGTTAGGTCCAGTCAAAGGCGACTATGAGGTGCAGCGCTCATCTCGCTTTCAAGTCGAAGGAGACGGCGTTTGTCCACAGAAAGCTTTCTGAGTCATGTGGCCAGCGTGACTAAACCGCTTCTGGAGCAACAGAACACCGTGACGGAAACCAGAGCGCACGGAAACGCCATTTACCTTCCAGCCGCAGCAGTACCTATTTATCTACTTGCACTGGCATGCTTTCAAACTGCTAGGTTGGCAGGAGCTGGGATGGAGCAACGGGAGCTCACCCCATTGCACAGATTCGAACCGCCGACCTTCTGATTGGCAGGCTCAAGAGGCTTGGTGGTTTAGACCACAGCACCACCCATGTCCCTGAGATGCAGGGGCGTAGGAAGATAGGGGTGGTGGGGGCAGTGCGCCCCGAGCAACGCGATCCCAGGGGCACCATCGCAGCTGCCCGCCCTGCCCCCCAAACGCGCGCCCTGCCCCTGCGTGCAGCACGCCCCGCCCCGGAACATGCGCCACGTCACTCCAGAATGCACGCCACGTCACTGGGGGCAGCGCGCCTGCTCTCCGCCCCCGGTGGCGGAACATGAAGCTCTGCCACTGCTGAGACATGTGTGTGTGTGTGTGTGTACACACACACACACACACAACCTTAGCCTAGATGGAGGGGTTCACAGCCAGGGCCGTCTTAAGCATATCTGGTGCCCTGTTGCTGTGGTGCAAAGATCCCTCCGACCCCCCACCCCACCCCGTATCCCAGCGTGGCTGTCTGGCGGGTGTTGCGCGGCTGCCGCAGGCACAGCCACGCGCACCCCCCTGGCGGCCCGGCGGCCCCCTGGCGGTCGGGCACCCTGCGCCACCCAGCCTTGCCGTAGGGCCGGCCCTGTTCACAGCAATGGTACCCCAAAAGGTCCCTGCTTCTGCTGTAGCCATAGCCTTGCACTCCAGCTCACATCCCAGCTAACTCTAACCCACTGGTCTAAACCCTCAGATTTTTTGAGGGAGAGAGAAAGCCTATTCAATTTGTGCTTTTCACATCTATCCCCAGGGGAAAATTGCTACTTAGTGCTTCACACCGCTGGACCTGCCCAAGTGAGAAATGGCTTGGCACATGGAGACCCATTCTGAATATTTGGTGTCATTTCCTCAGGATAGCACTCACAAATCCAGTTTATCTAGTTTCATATAACATTCCTCCACCCGACACCTTTTGTGCCGATGTTAGTGGTGGATTGAGCTAATTGCTGCCTTTGTCACTGGGAGAAGGTTGCACACAGCATTTTCTCATTTAGTCATGTCATGTTGCATATGAGGCTACCGAAAAAGGCCCTACGGAGATGTTTGGTACAGGTTGGCAACTCTCCAGCTGGTGCATAACAGGGCTTAAACGTTTATGCAGGATGTGAGAAAAGATACTGTTAAATGCTCTTTAGCACCACCCCTTCTGGGTTTAATGCTGTTCTCTCTGATAGACATTTCTGAAACATAAGTCTGGACAGGTTCTTTGAACCGACTGATCCACTTTGGAGAAAAGGAGTAGATACTCACTCTGCATATAAATCCCGGAATTCCTCCTGACCAACAATTTTCTGTAATGTCACGGACATTAGAATCAAAGGGGGAAGCTTCCATCCTCTCAATCTTGCATTCCTGACTTGTGTATTATACAGATTCCAAATAGCCCTCCAGATATTCAGTACAGTCGTACCTTGGATCCTGAATGCCTCGCAAGTCAAACGTTTTGGCTCCTGAACGCCGCAAACCCAGAAGTGCGGTTTGTGAACGTTCTTTGGAACCTGAACATCTGACATGGCTTCCATGGCTTCCAATTGGCTTCAGGAACATCCTGCAGCCAATCAGAAGCCACACTTTGGTTTCCAAATGTTTTGGAAGTTGAACGGACTTCCGGAATGGATTCTGTTCAACTTCCAAGGTTGGATAACATAGCAGCTGACCTGATGCGTGCACAAAACTCTCAGTTAGTGGTGCTGCTAGTGGTGTATCTTGAGGCTGAGATTCAGGGCCTCACAGCCCAATAAGCTCACATATGACCACCCAGAGAGCAGCAGACGATGGGGGCAGCATCATACAGGGCCTGCTGGCCAAATGGGCCTTTTTTTTCCTTTGTAAAAGTCTGTTATAGCCACAGGGTGGTCAGTCAGGCATGCGGATGCTTAGATATGCTCATCTTATTATCTTTACTTTAAAATAGTTTATCATTTTCTACAAAAAAAGATTGCTTATTTCCAAGTAAGGGCTTATCCACTCTTCCTCTTGTCCTCCTTCAGGGAAAGCTGCTCTTTAGTGCTCAATCGGAGCAAATAGACATTCGGGTTTTCCCCAGGTGGCCATTGGATCACTAATAAAGGGTGGTCTTTTGAATCAGGGCAGCGAAAGCAAATCCCCGTCCTTGTAATCACGGCCACGCTACAATTTAGTGAGTTTAAAATATGGGGCTGCACATGCTCAGTTCCTTTTTAAAAAAAAATCTAGGTTGGCAAACTGCGTTTGTTTTTTTGCTCCCCGCATTGTCGTTGGTTAGCTCCAGGAATAGCTAAGAAGCCCTCTTATTGGAGCGCTCCCTTTGGTAACAAACTGGGCAGTGGGGTGGGTGAGAGGCATGCAATGGGTTATCCCACTGGGTGGCCTCCCATGCTCCCCACTGCCTGGCTGATCAGTGCTCAGGGTGCCTCGTAGCTGTTCTCTGGTGTAATCGACGGGATATAAAGGAAGATGCATTGCAGCCATCTGATGTGATGGGAGCAGGGGAGGGGTGCTTGTATGCAATGGAGCAGGCTGTGTGCATCAGTTTGTGCTTATCTGTGCATATGAGTGAAACAAAATGGAGAGGGGGAACCCCCATCCAAGCATGTGGGATGTAGATGTATTTTGCTGTGTGCTGGCTCTCAGCCAGCAGCACATGGGCTCATTCCCATATGGGATGAACTCAAACTCTCTTCTGTAACTACAAGCTAAAGTCTGCCTTCAGGGAACCTACTGTGAACTGAATGTGAGTAAACGTCTTATCATTACTTTTTTTAAAAAAAGTCTGCTGTGTCTTTATTCTTTTTAAGAGGGAAACAAAGGACATTTACCAGGATCAAACCCGATCTGGACAAAGCCAGATGGGATTGCTTAAGTAAAGAGATTCAAATGAAATCTACCAACTAGCTTCCTGCTATATACTGGGGAATGTACTCTGCTACTGACTCACTAGCATAAGTGAGGAAGAATAATATTTAATCAATATATTCTCTCCTAGTATCCACAACATTCCCACACAGCAGACCTGGACACCACCTGCATGCAATTCTCAATCCACTGGGTCCCCTCACATGGGGTCCTCAGGTGCAAAAGATTTCCCAAGCTCTTCTGTTAAGTATATAAGGGCAAGGGGGACTACAAGGTGGTTTGGGAAGTCTGGCTGAAGGCTTCACGTGAGGAAATTACTGAAGTATGGACAGCAAAAGGATTAATAAACAGAACCAGTATTTTACTGTGCTGTTCACATATACTAGCAGCCTCATATCCAATGTTGCTCTGGAATTCTAAGAAACCAAAGAAACAGTGCCGTTTTGAAAGTTGCAGTCCGCCATCTTGATTCAAAATGGCATCCAATTGCATCCAAACATCAACAAAAAAAACCCTCCTTGATATCAGGAAGCAATCATTCAAATCTCATTACGATATCTTAAGTGGTGTCCAAACACATAGAGAACACACTAACAAAGAGCTTTCCAAAATATTTAGCAGATCGATCTGCTACTCAACATAACTTTAGAACATAGGTGCATCTTACGAACAGTGACACTGTGCCATGAACAAAACAAACTGTTAAATTAACATTACTACCAAGTGGCATGGTTATTCTGGAAATGTTTCCTCTAGCTAATCAACAATGACCTGTATATGGCTGTTTCTACGGTCCTTGAGACCTCTTAATTATAGTACAGCAACCATTACGCTGCTGGAAAATGCATTCCATCTCCTTAGCTGACTTCATTTTTTAAAGCTGTTAAGTACATTAACAAATTAGCATCATTTATTAATGCCATAATTCTGTTATACTGTTTGAACACTGAATAATGCATAAACATCATACTTGAGTCTCATTTAGGGACAGATTATCAGGCTGAAACATACTGCATTAGTGTTACTAGCAGTGATGAAATCAAGCTGTTTCTGATATTGCCCCACAATGCAAAAGAATATTTGAAATCACATGTGAGCAATCTGTGGTCCAGGGGCCATATGTAGCCCCCAACCTCATTTTATGCTTACCCACCTCCTGAAGCTATCTCATTCTTCCTCTGTAAGAAGAGGTCTGATGCCTCAGCCAATGGCCCATATCATGGGTTGGCAAACTAAGGCCTGTGGGCTGGATCAGGCCCAATTGCCTTCTGGACCCAGCCCACAGACAGTCCAGGAATTGCTATGTGGTTCGCCAGCAGGCACGTTCTTTCCCTCTCCCTCCCACGGCGCCGGCACCTCCTCCCTCCCTCCTCCTGGCTTCTCCCTGCCCTGCCTAGAGGAGGAAGGGGGCTGGGTTTTGTTGGTGCCAGCAGCAGCAGCAGCAGCTCTTGAGTGGCTGCCATTTTAAGCAGCCCCTCTCCGGAGCCCTTTTGCGCATTGCTCATCGTCCCTCCACCGCTGCCGCTGCCACCAGCCCCTGCCACTGAAAAACTATTGTGCTGTTAATGTTGCTTCAAAAATAATTAAGCCAGAACACGTCTAAAATGTTTAGGTTGCTAGCCACTAAATATCTCTCTCTCTCTCTCTCTCTATATATATATGTATATGTATATATATGTGTGTGTGTGTGTGTGTGATCTTTTTCATCAGCTGCTGCTACATACTCAGTAATCACATAAGTATACAATAAATTTGGGAATTTGATCTTCTTTCCTTTGTACCACATTTTTAATTTGTCTACATTGAGTTCTCTTTTGTTCCTATCTACCCACCTTTCCAAGGAGAGATGATTTTGAATTTATCTTATAAACTGGAATTTGGAGAGGCAACCCTTCAGGGGTTCCTTCAGGGGTAATTCCTTCAGGGGTAATCAGTTGAGGACTGAATGAGACTTTTGTAATCCAATGATCCTACGGAATTTAAACAGGAAATGCCAAGTGCCTACAGATTTATTTTGCTTACAGCATTATTATTATTATTATTATTATTATTATTATTATTATTACCATCACCATCATCACATATGCAATACTCAACGAAGATGCAATACGGTATTTGTCTTCAGTTACCCTTTCAGGCTATGCTATGTTGGTATAGCACACATTTTAGACCAATGCACATGGTAGATACACAGTATCTTGGATTGGCAGGGCTCCGAAGAATGTGTGGTTGTTAGGGACTAGACTGAGGAGGAATGGTGGAGACCGCCCCCCCCCTCCTGAACCTTCCAGAGAAGAGGAAGACAGGTTACAACAGTGGTTTGAGGAAGGTCACAGTTCAGAGGTAGATGAAGGGCAGAGCTGGGAAATAATGGGAGAGGAGGAGGGGGAAGCAGAGCCAGAGCAGCTGGCTGACATGTTACCCCTAGAAAGCATTCCAGACCCACCCCCTTATCCCAGAACCCGGCAAGCATTGAAAGTGGGAGAGCAAAGGGCTAGGAGACAAATGGCCATAAGCGGCCACCATAAGGTGGGTGGTGCTGTTGACGATTGAGGAGAGAAGGGGGATGGAGATTACTCCAAGCAACGTCATTACTCTAAGCCTCTCTCAGTGAATATTGAATAAAAGACTTTGGTAAGAACTCTCCTTGCCTAGCTATTCCTGGCAGCCTACTGACAGTGGCGAAGGCAGGGGACCAGGAGAGTGATTTATGGTATGTGACACTGCACACAAAGCAGGAGCTATGGACGGACGAAGAGTTCGGGCAACCCAAGGCAGAGGAAGGTGCACAGGAGAAAGAAGGGATGGGTCAGGCAAGAGATGGGTCAGTCGATTTCCCAATGTCTCCTATAACCAGGAGGGGCTTGGAAAGGTAAGAGCGGTGGTAACTTCCATGCAGGAGAAGTCTCAGGTTACAGGCACGCAACCCATCAGAGAAGAGTATGTAAGCCCTGCTGCTACAACTGATCTATAGGGCTCATACCTGTGGACCACTGCTGTGTGTGTTTGTATTGGAGCACCGTGGAAGCTGCTGTAAGTGTTTCTCTTTCCAAAAAGTGCTGTCAGGTGTGTGCTTCTTCCTTATCTGGTATGGGCCACGACACACAAATGTATTTCCCTCTGATGTTTGGTCTCGTTTTCTGACTCTGAGGTGTAATTAGCAGAAGAGGTGAAGGAGTCAGTAACACAGGTCTATGACTGCGGCAATAGAAAAAGAAATCTAAGAGGAAAACACGAAGCACCAACATCCACTACTGTGTCTCTCAATCATCATTCTGACCACCGCTACACAAAATGTCATGGCATTGTCATGTGACGGAACTCATGCTGTTGAAGAAACAGAAGATCGTTTCCCACCCCTGTCATTAACTATCAAAGAATTATAATCAGCTTTAAAGCTATAAAATTACTGTTCCACTTTATCAAATGTGACAGCTATCCTCTTGTGTCCAAAGATAACATTTTCTTGTGTGATGATTATACATTCCCATCAAGCTGTTACTACATCTTGCTACTAAGACTTTGTCTTGTTCAGTTTTTGCCCTCCCTGGTTAGCACTCCTTGAGAATCTCATGTTTCAAAGTTATGTCTCTCATCCTCTGATGCTCAGTTCATCTTTATTGTATATTTGCTGTCCTAAAATCTAATATGAAATTTGGATCACTTCCAGATGACTTGCTTATCAAGCATTACTTCTGTTTTTGTTTTGTTTTGTTTTGTTTTGTTTTGTTTGTGGGGAGGTTATGGCATCACATCAAGCAGTTATTATCTCTCACTTTGCAGCACATTGCCTGTAACTTTCCTTACTGCAAAAAGTCCAGATAGTTTGGGAATTTGTTGTGTGCGAGCATCAAATCCACATTAACTGTGTAACCTGAATTTGCCAGCATCTGTCTAAAAGCAGCTTTGGCCTTCTGTAATAGAATTTAATTCTATGAACAAAAGAAGCTATATCTCTGGGTCCTCGGCGCCATTGGACTCATGAAGCACTCTTTGTGTATTTCAGTTTGCAACAAATGGTGGGTTAGTTCAAAACTAGAATAATTCCTAGAAAAGGGGAGAAGTGGTTTTAGGGTAGCACAACTGGTGAGTTGCCCTGGGCACCATGTTGCAGGAGGCACCAAGCAACGCTTTAGAACTGAATGCAAGAGGTGCCAAATTTTAGTGATACATAGAGTTGCCATATGTCCAGATTTTCGCAGGTGTGCCATGTCCTCTTTTGGGGGGCCAGATGTTTTTGGTGCTTGGCTTTGTGCTGTTTCCAGTGGCCACCAGGCCTTGCACGGCCTTCCTGTGGCTGCACTCGGCCTCGTGCTGGTTCCTTCAGCCGCCAAGCCTGGTGCAAACTTCCTGGGGCTGCTCAGCCTCCCATCATCTGGAGATGTAGCATTTCATGAGCTGGAAGCCAAAGACAGCAAAGGTGAGAAAGGAGGGGGAAGGAGGGGGTGAGCAGGTAGGCAAGAAAGAGGTCAGCGGCAGAGAGGGGGGAGGGACAAGATTGTGGCACGATGTGGGGAGGTACCTGGAATGTACCAGGGTTTTTTCTCTTTAGAATATGGCAACCCCAATGTTGCACAGGGCGCCACTCAATTCGAGAATCCAAAGTCTGCCAATATCTCTCTCTCTCTCTCTCTCTCTCTCTCTCTCTCTCTCTCTCTCTCTCACACACACACACACACACAGGCTTTTTTCGGGGGGGCCCAGGGGTATGCATACCCCTAAACATTTTGTGAATCTAAGTTTGGCCTCATTGAGGGGCAGTATTTCAATATGAGTAGGAAAATGAGAGTACCTCTAAACATTTTTTTGGGGGGGGGGAAGCACTATATATATATATTTATTAGTTTTCAATTACAGTCCAGCAAAAGCTTCATTATTACAATACCAATATATAATAAAATCATTAATACAAATCATTCAAATACTGAATTATATAATTTAGATAAAGTGGCCCTCCGCATGCTAAATTTGATGATTTGATGATTTTTCTTATTTCTGCATTCCAAAATCATATTAATTTCCACTAAATAATAATAATAATAATAATAATAATAATTTTATTTATACCCCACCCATCTGGCTGGGTTTCCCCAGACACTCTGGGCAGCTCCCAACAGAATATTAAAAACACGATAAAACATCAAACATTAAAACAGGACTGCCTTCAGATGTCCTCTAAAAGTCAGATAGTTGTTTATTTCCTTGACATCTGATGGGAGTGTGTTCCACAGGGCGGGTGCCACTGTTGGGAGATTCATTCCCCGTGTGCAGTCATAGGTTTATTGTGTATCATATGACTGTATGTGTTTTCATTCCAGAGTGGAAATGACGTAGACAGGATGTTTGTCTTACTGTGTTCCTAAGTGGGACTGTTGTTCCTTTGTTCTTCCTCTTTGCTGTGTGATGCTAGAGAGAGAGAGGGAGCCATGATGAAGAGCTCCGAGTGTGTATTTATATGTAAATAAAGTAGATTAGCCAAATGCTGTGCTACTGAGTCTGTTACGCAACTGTGCAAACCTCTGCCTATCTGTGAAGTGTGCTGGTGTTTGTCTGACACCAGTCGCTGTGATGTTCGGGCTGGAGAATGCTTATGAAGCTCCCTAACGATCACCCGGGAGGGGGAGAACATGCCAATCCATGATACTGTATATCTACCATGTGCATTGGTCTAAAATGTGTGCTATACCAACACAGCATAGCCTGAAAGGGTAACTGAAGACAAATACCATATTGCATCTTCATTGAGAGAATTTCAGAAATAGACTGGAAAGAGAAGTTGCTGAATTGCAACTTATCACCAAGCTCAAAACCATGGAGGGACCTGGTTTGAACAGAGATATCGGATTCTTATCTCATTATACATGATAAGCGATCTTCAGCCATCTCTACCCTTGCTTTTTCATGCAAAACCATTTGCAGTCGTTTGCGGTCATCAACAGCTATCAGTCAGTCAATCACCCATTTCCACCACCCTTCTGAGTGATCCCCCCTCCCCATCCCCACCCCTCCCCACCCCTTCTCTACATAAGTGCCTGGAAACTTCCATTTCACTGTATCTGAAGAAGTGTGCATGCACACGAAAGCTCATACCAAAATAAAAACTTAGTTGGTCTTTAAGGTGCTACTGAAGGAATTTTTTTTATTTTACTTCGATCCAGACTAACACGGCTACCTACCTGTAACCGCATCTTCATTGAGTATTGCATATGTGATGATGGTGATGGTGATGGTAAGGCAAGGCATTAAATTTCTAAAAATCAGTAGAAATAGATTGTCCCTTTGTTTCAAAGCCCTGCCTTTTTCGTATTAAACAATCTTGCTTTTTCTGCATTTTTTAAAATTAATTACTTTGATTTGTACACTGTGCCCCCCCCCATTAAAAGCATCTCGCAACAGAACAACCCAAATGCTGAGCAATGCATTGTTTTTCTTCGGTAGGCTCTCTTTCCAGCCACAATTGCTGCAGGGTCAGGGCTTCTGTCACCATCAAAGAGGCAACAGCTCTCTATGTTGTAGCCTCTTCTGTGGCAACTGGAGTTCCTCTTTGAAACATTCGAGACCAACCTAGATGAAATATACTCGGAGTCACATAGTGATTTCATGCTCTTTATCGCAGCTCGTAAAAGAGTGAAACTGAAAATTTCCCTCAAATCCCAGGCTTTATATACTGTACATTCTTTACACAATGGGTCCTGTCTGATTGGCTGATTCTGCTTTCCTCCTGGAGCCTGATTGGGCTGCTCCTGCAGACCAATCAAGTTGTTGCATTCTAGGATTCTACCTGCCTATTGTTCTGGGAACCAAGCTCAGTACATAACACTAGACATGACTTCA
This sequence comes from Zootoca vivipara, assembly GCF_965207765.1. NCBI lineage: Eukaryota > Metazoa > Chordata > Lepidosauria > Squamata > Lacertidae > Zootoca > Zootoca vivipara. The sequence goes on along the minus strand of NC_142593.1, from coordinate 16,791,147 downwards.
AACATATCATGGTCACACTTGCCTCAGAAGGAGGCTGTCTGAACTGGAGCCAATGCAGAGAAAAGGAGATTATCCTTTTCCCTGCACATTTCCCTACCCAAATTCCGCGCCAGAGCTGCTGTTTTCACCCCAAAATGTGTCATTAGGAGCAGAAAGCAGTTTCGGGAAATGAATGATCTCCTTGTGTGTGGCCCCAATCCAGCAGCTATTTTAAAATGTGTGTGTTTGGGGGGGCGGCGGGAAGAGTAAAAATGCAAGAGTGACACAGGCATGTCCTGCAGCCTTTTTGATTACCTTAGATTTTAATATAGGACCATTAATTAAGCTTAGAAGTATGATGGAAGGCCTGAATAAACTGACTTATAATCACAAAAACATCAGATAATAATGAGCCGCATTATGCTCGGGGAAATTTTATTTGTGAGAAATGAATGAATGTGTCTAATAATATCATGAGCACAACCGGAGAGGCCCTCCTTGAGATTATTACAATCTGCGAGGCTGTAATTAAGGAATGAGAGTAATTTCTGAAATATAGAAAATCGTATAATACTGCTTTCATAACTCTGCTCCAAAGAGTCTTATGAGCAGATGATTTTTAAAAAGAAGTAATCTCAGACAGGGTTCAGTGAAGGACACACACACAAAAAAAAGTGCAGTTATGACAGCATGAGTTATTTGTTTTACTTAAAAGCTACCTGAAGTTGAATTTTTCTCCTAACTAACTACAGCACACAATCCCCTTTTTAGTTTTAGGGTAATTTCACTTTCTGCCAGGTTCTCTTTTCTCTCTCCACTCTCACTTCCCGTATCCTGGGAAGTTCTGGGACTTTTTAGGTGCCAAAGTTATTCATTTTATTTCTACCTGCATAGAAGGGTCAACAAACTAGCGATTCAGATTTATAGACAGTTACTCTAGTGAAAATTGTGGAAACCTTTTGGAAAAAGTGTATCTCTGAGGTTTGATTATTATTTTTTATTTTTGGGGGGAGTAGTACCATAAAATTATGTATTAGTGGAAAGATAATTTAATGAAGAATGTAATGCAACAGAGTTTGTTCAACTATCTGTATTCTATCAAAAGTTACCGCCAAATAACCAGAAAAAAAGAAGCGCAACTTGCTTAGGTTGACGTGCAGTTGCTTTCCTTCATTTGAATGTACTGTAGCCAGGGCCGGATTTAGTTCTGAAGAGGCCTTAAGCTACTGAAGGTAATGGGGCCCTTTATATGTCCAGCTGTCCATTGTCGACAACAAATGGTCACTGTTTTTTGTGTTGAATGTATGCTATATGGTAATTTATGGACCTAATAGGTATCTAAAGCCATTTGCACATAACAAAATATGTATTTTATCAAAGTAATTGTTGAATTGAAATACAATTAAGAAGAAGTATATGGCAAAACTAACCAGGAGATTCAGGATCCAATAAGACAAGAACTTTAAAAAAGAATGGGGGAAATTTATAATTTACTTAGGAGACCATTGTAAGCAAATTAAAACCTTAGCTGGACTTTAAACCTCACTTGTAGTGTAACAAAAACTACAGTATGGACAATTCAGAAGGATAAAAAATTGGATAGCAGACTGATATGAAGTTGTAAACATTGGTATAAGGACCTATGTAGGGGATGGGGGGGAAGTCTGGAGATTCAGAGAATCTCACTAAATATAAATAATTTTGTTATAAACATATATTTGTAAAAGCAAATGAATGTTGTTTTTAAAAAGGAACAATTTGGCATTTAATTATTATTGTAACGATGCATTGATCGGCATTTTGGTTGTTCTGTTGTGAGATGCTTTTTATAGAAAAATAAACAGCGTACAAATCTAAGCAATAAATTAAAATAAACGCAGAAAACAGATCAGATCAGAGAAAAGCAAAGTCATGTGGTTCTGTGTGTCAACTTACTCTTACAATCAAGCTGTTAGTTTTACGATTTGGATCAGAAGCTTCTGAGATTTTCCAGTGCCCTCAATTTCAAAGACGTGCTTTCATAGTGTGACACTTGAAAAGAGAAGTACGCAGTTTGAAGGCTACCACACAGGAAAAATCCACAATGTTTCAAAAATAATATGTTCCTTTCCTTTCATTTTCTCTTGGCAAGGCAGCAGAGAGGTCCACAAAGGACAGGGTAAATGGGAGAAAGATTGCAGGCTGCTGAAATAAAAATAAATAAATAAAAACAAGAAAATGCCAGAATAACACTTCATATCCCAGTAACCAGTTATTTCAGCAATTTTCATCGTCACATGCAATGCTGGGAGCATCTATTAACAACTGGCTGTATTTTTATTAGGAGAAAATCTATAGTATTGAGTACTGCCTAAACTTTACAAAATCTTCAGAGATATTGCTGCCGTGCACTGCTTGCCAGTTGCTGTTTCCTATGCTAAAATTTTAGCTTTCCCCCCTTTTCTGTGTGATCTTTTTTAAAATTCTAAAATGAATTAGGCCACCTGGGTTATTTATGAGACAACTGCATTGTGAAACTCAAATTATTCCTAATACTTTTTAGCAATATTGATATTGCTCTCTGTGTGTGTGTGTGTGTGTGTGTGTGTGTGTGTGTGTGTGTGTGTGTGTGTGTGTGTAGTACAAAAGGCTACAACTTTGAAAACAGGATCTGTCGTTTTCTTTTCTATGTACTGGAGTCTTCAGAAAGAACCTACACACGGGGGGGGGGGGTTGCCATAAATAAGTCAGAAATTAAATCGTTATAACAAAAGAAAAAAAAGCTATGGGAAACTTTTTTTTTGCTCTCCAGCAACATTGGTGTTGCATGTTTATAACACATTCAAATCACTGCTTTATAGATTCAAAAGCTTTATAGCTGAATGGTGTTGTCAAAGCTTGATAGTGCTGTTATTGCAATCTGATATAGCATGTATCATATGCTAAACACTGTACGCAGAAATTTAAAAATAAATAGGACTTGCTGGCTCATATTATAGGAGCTGAAGATGGAATCAATGGATAATGAGTGATATTCTAAGCCGTACCCAGGGTAGATCCATTGAAATAGAACTGAAATTCATTGTTTTCAAATCTTCCCTGGAGCAGGAAGATAAATTTGGAACAGTGGTTTGCAGAGGGACATAGTTCAGAAGGCAGAAGCTGGGAAATACTGGATGGGGAACAGCTAGCAGAAGAAGCACTAGAAGAGAGTAAGCAGATTCACCGTCTCTGGACAGCATCCACCCCCTCCCCTTCTCCAAATACACAGAGAGCTCAGAAAGTGTCAGAACAGAAAGTGCAGAAGGTACAAACTCAGATTACAAGATGTAGGAGAGTGACATAGATTAATAGGGACAGAGGAAGGAGTGTCCCTTAATTGGGAGCACCACCATTCCTAGGAGACGTGTTCTTTGTTCTCTCACTGTGATTATTAAAGATTCTAACTGGAAAGATGTTCCTTCCATTTGATCCTTTATTTACTGCCATGGGGGAGTAAGTTGATTGCCCAAAGCCTGACACCACTTGAGAGGTGCCACGACTGAGTTCCAGTGAGTTCCGACTGAACAAAAGCCCTGAGAACAACAAAGGGATACAGGAACGCAGCAATACCTGGGAAGAATGTGTTGCTTGGGCAAGACTCAACTGCAATAAGACATCTTCATATAATCTCTCCAGGAGGTTCCAGTAGCCAGCGTGGATTGGTGGAGTCAGCCATGGGCCTGAGGGTACTTCAATTCCAAGGGATGGTTGATGCTACAACCTGCATTTGAGTGGCTTACAGGCACATAGATTCATTGACTGTTGCTTCAAGTTTCTGTAACTCCAGAAACTACCCTATGGATCCCATGGAAATAAATTCCATGAAAACTAATACGGGAAACATAAATTTGTGACATGGGTTGGGTACCCAATGCAAGTGTGTGGAATAACTTAGAGCAAAATATTTGTCACTGAAACATTCTGGAAAGGCAACGTTCTTCCTTTATTCTGAAAAGGGAACTCACTTTTTCAGAATCTACAAAGAAGAAAGTAAAAATTTCCCTTCAGCAGTAGGAATATCACCTTGGAGATACACACAAACTCAAAAGGGGAGATTCTTTTGAACAGTGTGAACTTTTCAGGAGATGTGTGAACTTTAGAAAAAACCATCTCTTTTCGGGAAGTCAAGTCTTTAAAGAGTTAGCTACCCTTTCAGTGTTTCTTTATAAAAAGATCCCTAGCAAGATAACACCAGAAGTGACATGACATCTACACCTCAGAGGTTGCCCTTAATTGACACTTCTTTTCCTTTTGGAAACTTGCTGCCAGTTTTGGTTCACGAGAGTCAAGATTACTATTAATCCCTGCACTAAGGCTAAGGAAAAATTGCTGCGCTTGGGCATAAACTAATGGATGATTAGATCTGATTTTTGAGTGAACTCAGAAATTATTGTTCAGTGACATTTTAAAGCTGAGAGAACTTCACAGCATACATCCACCTTAATTGGTGATTACATAATGTTCAGTCGACTGTCAGATTTAAATGCTTCCTCCGTCTTACTTCCAACTCCCCTTTCTGCAAAGGTGGGCTGGATTAAGCCTAGCTCCTGTTTAGTTTCCACACTTGGAATGTGGAATGATGGTGGAGATGAGGCAGTCAAGATACTTATTTGATTTGAACAATCCTCTTCTCATTATAAAGTCTGTTATAAGCTAATTTGGCTCATTTCACCATCCCACGCTGACAGTCTTGCCTAGAGATGTGAAGGCCTGGGAGGGGGAACCAGGAAAATGCAGGGGGGCAGGTGGTTCCCCCCCATTTTCTCTTTTTTTTCCATTTCCCCCCGGCTTTTTCCAAAGCCTTTTTTTCCTGGAAAAATGGGGGGGGGGTGTTTTGATATAGTTTGAATATTCCAGGCACTTTCAATTTTTCTGGAAAAAAAGCTGCTTTGGGGATTAACGGGTAAAAACTGTGTGCCCCCCATTTTTCCTGGGTTTTTTTCCAGGCCTTCCCATCTCTAGTCTTGCCCTATCCAATGTACAGATTTTACTCAGGAATGGGAAACCTGTGGCACTTCAAATGTTAATACTAGGTAAAGGTGAAGGGGCCCCTGACCATCAGGTCCAGTCGTGTCCGACTCTGGGGTTGCGGCGCTCATCTCGCTCTATAGGCCAAGGGAGCCAGCATTTGTCCACAGACAGCTTCTGGGTCATGTGGCCAGCATGACAAAGCTGCTTCTGGCAAACCAGAGCAGCACAAGGAAATGGCGTTTACCTTCCCGCCGGAGCGGTCCCTATTTATCTACTTGCACTTTGATGTGCTTTCAAACTGCTAGGTGGGCAGGAGCTGGGACTGAGCAACGGGAGCTCACCCCGTTGCAGGGATTCGAACCGCTGACCTTCTGATCAGCAAGCCCTAGGCTCTGTGGTTTAACCCACAGTGCCACCTGGGTCGAAATGTTAATACTATGCAAGCGTAATACCAATCATGGACATGGCAGGCCTATAAAAGAGAAAGAAAATAGCATAAATATAGGTTTTTACAATACTGAACAGATGCAATACTGAAATACACATTTTCAAAGAAAACCCAATGCAAGAGAATCCACATCTTATTGTAAGGTAAAGAATAAGGGTGTGGTGTGGGAATAGACAAAAGATAAGTCATGGATGAGGAAAATGAACAGGGGAAATGTTAATTAAAGCTAAATCCAGATGAATTCATCCTTTGCAGAGACTATATTGAGATGGGGTGATGATTAAGAGACGTCATACGGGTCTACCAAATACCAGCATAAGCCTCAGTTTCTGCAGTTCCCCATGATGCCTGATTTTTTTCCTTGTCTGCAATACGTACAACCTTTTTTGAGCCAGTTCTCGATTGCAAAAAAATGAACCATCTTTTTATCCCTGGGCTATAACAAGGCAACTACAAGATGAAGGATAAGTGGTTTTAATGTGACTGAGGAGTTCTGGATATTATTCTTAATGATTAATAGCTCTCTGGAAATGCACATGGTGCTTTAAGAAATATTATGATTAAAAACAGATATATATATATATATATATATATATATATATATATATATATATATTCCAGATTCAGAGAGAGAGAGAGAGAATATTCTCTGACTGAGATTCTAAAGCCAATTTTCAGGACAGCTTACAAGAGCTTTGACACATACATATGAAATATTTAGCATTGCACAGTTTTTGAAAAGGTGAAACAACATTTTATGTATTTTAATTCAGTTGCATGTGGTGGAGTTAGCCATCCCTACATTCCTCCCTTTGGAAACTCCTGGTGGCTGTTTTCAAAGTGGCTTGCAGGTTGGAAGTAGCTTCTTCCAAAGCAAAGACTGCATATGTGTCAGTTTGCACTTTAATTCCTGAGTTTGCTTTTGAGTGAACGTGCTAAATGTTCTTATGATGGCCTGTGAATCACGACCCTACTTTAAACCACAGGGAGAATGGTTTACTGACAGGACAGGGACAGGACAAGCAAACACAGCAATAGAACTGCTATAAATCCGCAGGTTTTCAGACTCATGTTTCTATATATTTAGCATCGTGACTCTGCTGAAATCTCACAGGCATATTCACTCAGTAAATCATGTCAGTTTGGGAGGCATTGCTTTAGTGGAAATAATGACACATAGTGGCAAAAAGTCCCCAGGCATTGTAGCTGAACTGCTACTTGCCACAGTTGTCACAACTCTGAAAAATGTCCAAGCATAAAGTGAAGCACAAAAGTACTAACTGTTTAGAAATTGCTGAACACACACACACACACACACACACACACCCCATGATATCTTATATATTTCTACAAAAAAAAATTGCTTGATTGTGTTCAGTTGGGTTTATGGATTATGGAAGAATATGTCGGGCAGGAACGAGTGTGGTTTTGAGATTTGGAGTGAAACTTTTTTTAAAAAATTGCATGACATTTTAGTTGGTAGCACAACCTAACGTACCTGACTTTAATCCAGTTTAGACCAGTTCAACAAAGGTGATGTTGAATAATCCTTGCTTCCACACTGGTGAACTTTGCTTCTTCCAGTACACTGGCATTAGTTTGTCTGTCTTCCCAAGCGATATGTAAAATTTTTCAGACACACTGTTGATGGAATTGTTTGAGGAGTTGGAGATGGCTTTTATAAGTGCTCCATGTTTCACAAGCATACAGTAAGGTTGGTAGTACAAAAGCTTTGTAAACAAGCATTTTGGTTTCTTTCTGGTCCTCAAACACTCAGGAGAAAGCTGCACTCACAGAGCTCAGATGATGCTGGAGTTTGGCATCAATATCAAACCTTTTGTTAACCAGAACTTAATTATAGAAATGAATTCCAAATATTGATTAATTTGTCCATGACAAGTCTACATTTGTACACAGCTTGTTCATGTGTAACCAGTTTGACCATATCTTCAATCCAATCGTTAAAGGGAGCTGAGTCTTTATTTTTCTAATTCAACAATACCATTTTTTTGTCATAGTAAGGGTGCAGAGAGTCCCTTCATACTGTTCCTACAAATATATAACTTTTACAAGAATGTGTGAGAGATGAAAAGCTAAGCGAGAGTCACATTTGGTGCGGACTTAATGAACAGCTTGCAGCTACGCAACCTTTTCCATAATAAATCACTGGTGTAGGGAAGCCCAATTACTACTGTGTAGGCCAGTGATGGCAAACCTATGACACGCGTGTCTGACGTGATACGCAGAGCCCTCACTGCTGGCATGCGCCCATCGGCCCTTTCGCGCTGTTGTTGTCCCCCCCCATTTGTTCTCCCGCTCCTCCTCACGCTACAGCTTGTCTCTGCTGTTAAAATCGGATCCTTTTTTGTTGTTGTTGTTGCTGGTAGCCAGAGATTGGTTTTTTAACCCTTTCTGTGCTGTTTTTCTGGCGCTTTGGCAGACTACCGTGTTTCTCATATTATAAGACACGTCTTATATTTATTTTTTCCTCAAAAAAACACACTATGGCTTATTTTCAAGGGATGTCTTATTTTTTTTCCTCCTCCTCCTCCTGCCGCGGCCGGCATTGCTGCTGCCCCTATCACTATGTCTTATTTTCGGGGTATGGCTTATATTCCTTGAATGCTTAAAAATCCTGCTATGGCTTATTTTATGGGCATGTCTTAAAATATGAGAAACAGGGTATGTCAGTGCTGCGTGTTAGTTCCAGCAAAGGCATTATTCATCATTTATTTCTGTTCTCTTCCCCCCCCCCAAAAAAAGTGCAGCAGCTTTGGGGCACCCCCCCCCCAAAAAAAGCAAAGCAACTTTTGCACCTCCCCAAAACTTTGGCCAGCAGCTCCCCCAAAAAAGCTCAACAATTCTGGGCACTTTGTGATAAATAAGGGTTTTTTTTTTTATAAATACTTTTTTATTAAATTTTCCAATTAAAAAAAACAATTCAATTATTTCAATTATATCCAATTATACATATACATATCAATTAAGCCAAATATTATGCCAAATCCTTAAAACAATTTTTTTTCGACTCCCCATGCTCCAAAGTCCTGGGATTTTAAGCAGCTGTTAACATTGCCATCCTAATCCTATTGTCAAAATCTTGCTGTTATCCATCATAGTCCCAATCTTTTCAATAATCCTTCTAGATGTTTTCCTCTCTCTTTTATCTTTCGTCGCAGCTTCTGAGATAAGCATCAAACAAGATTTAACACTGTCCATTTTTCCTGTGTGGATTTTTTATCCAGTCCAACCTCCCCATAAATCTCTCTTAGTCCAGTATGCCTTTCTTGCCACATCAACAGTCCGACACAAACCAGCGCCATTTTAGGAATCTCGGATTCTATGCACTCTTCTTCCAAACTTCTTATAGATTTTGCACGAGTCCAGCTTTTGGCGTGGAACAGCTGTTTCACATTATGTATAACCTCTTATGATTGACTTACAGCCTTCCTCGTCCTTCAGCTGGTCCCCGCACTCCGAGACTCCCGTTTGGCTGCTACTATCCATCAATTTTCACATACGCCACAACTCAGCGCCATCTTGAGTGCCTCGGGATATACCTTCTTCTTCCAAACTGATTATGAACTTAGCGAGAGAACAGCTTTTTAGCGAGGGGCCGTAATTGATTTATAGCTTTCCTCACCTTTCTGCTGAACCCTGCAGTCCGAGACTCTGATTAAACCACAATTAGCTCTCAGATTCCAAAGACGCCACAGCTCGTAAATCCCACTCGTCAGCGGCATTCAGGCAATACTGATAAACGTTCCGGGGAGGGAGGGTTTCCAGTTAAAAAAAAACATTTTCTAAAATCATACCAGATGATAATCCTCTATTTAAATAAGATCCAATTCCACACAGTTCATTTCCATTTCTCATTTGTCTGAAATAGTCAGGCAGTCCGTCCAGAAAAGTTATATGTACGTCTTAAAATATAAAAGTAGAAAGTTCGATAAATAAGGGTTTTTTGGTTTGGTTTGGTTAAATAATTAGTTTTTTGTTTATTAAATACAGTTATATGTTACAATTGGGACCCAGGTGGCGCTGTGGTTAAACCACTGAGCCTAGGGCTTGCCGATCAGAAGGTCGGCGGTTCGAATCCCTGTGACGGGGTGAGCTCCCGTTGCTTGGTCCCAGCTCCTGCCAACCTAGCAGTTCGAAAGCACGTCAAAATGCAAGTAGATAAATAGGTACCGCTACAGCGGGAAGGTAAACGGCGTTTCCATGTGCTGCTCTGGTTTGCCAGAAGCGGCTTTGTCATGCTGGCCACATGACCTGGAAGCTATACGCCGGCTCCCTCGGCCAATAATGCGAGATGAGCGCGCAACCCCAGAGTCGGTCACGACTGGACCTAATGGTCAGGGGTCCCTTTACCTTCACCTTTATATGTTACAATTATACATTTTTGTTATTTAAACTATAAATATCGTGAAATTATGTTTTTTTTTCTCGAAGTGACACACCACCCAAGTTATGCTCGGTTTTTTGGCGAATTTTGACACACCAAGCTCAAAAGGTTGCCCATCACTGGTGTAGGCACTGGGTGGAAAGGGGAGAATTGTGTCTTTACTCCACTCTGAGCTTGGAATGGAGAGTTCTCCTTCACCCCAATTCCCTGTCCGGCTGAGATTGTGTCATGCTGAAGGGTGGGTTTAAAATACTTTACCTAAAATCAGCACAAAATAGCTTCCTGCTACCATCTTAAGTGCACATGTAGTTTGGCCCCAAGTGCCTCATATCACTGGGATCTCTGAGGATTTCCACACCTTCGCTGTTACCTGTAAAAATCGCTAATTGAGTGGAGGGGGGGAGCGCACCACTCTTTGTAAAATTAAAGGATGTGAATTTAGAGGAGTCTGTAAAATGGCCAAGGTATTAAACAAGAACTTTGATATATTCACAGGAGGGCCTGCTGAAAACCTTGCCTTAAATATTTAATTCCGTATTCGGCTTCCCAGCTGACCGACTCTTATTAGAGAAATGAAATTTAGATTAACTTGGCACAAAAAGCAGATGGATATCACTTAGGGGTTTCAGCAATAGAGGGGAGGAGATGGAAAATGCTAAGTACCATTTGCAAAAAGAGAGAGATGGCTTTTTACCCAAGGATGCATAGTTAGCATCCTTAAGAGGTCACAGCCTACATATAAATGAGGCGGCAGCTTTAGTTCTTCGGATCTTTAATGAAGTGTTGTCTCTGGATGTTCCTAGTCCTCTCATGTGATTCCTCTTTATCTCATTCAGAAGTTTGCTGCATGCTCCCTTCTACCTAGACAGTGGAATTAGTGGAAGCCTGGAATTTAAAACAGAGTAACGCTGAAGGCCAACTCACCCTAAGTTTTGTTGTTGTTGATGATTTATTCGATTTCCCACCCTGCCCTTCACCATAAGATCCCACTGTGAGTTATATAACGATTACAAGAGTAAAACTTGTTAAAACAATTTGGTTAGAAGAATTGGATGGAGATACAAACTCTCATATACACAGTGTCAAAGTGGAATTAGCTATAATGAATGGGAATCACAGACCTGTGCAGCAGTCCTCACAATAGATTCATTCAGAGATTACTCTCTGGGCAAACATGCAGGAGAAAACGTGTGTATTCCTTTGAAGCAGGAACTGAACACTCTAACCCAAGGACCACCTCTTTCCATATGAACCTACCTGGACCAGGGCCGGCTCTAGGGGTAGGCTGGGTGGCGCAGGTGCTAGGGGGTCAGCAGGGGGGCGCTGTGCAATGAAGCCGCGCGGAAACCACGCTGCGCCCGCCCACCAGCCACGGGAAGAAACGGGGCGGGGCAGGGGCGCCAGAGCGATCTGCGCACCATGGCGCCAGGGCGCCCAACCTGCTTAAGACAGCCCTGACCTGGACCCTGAGATCATCTTCTTTTGTGTGTCTCCTTTTTTGTGTGTCTCCTTTTTAAGATTTACAAAAAAAATATTGACATAATACTTCCTCCCTTGTCTCTGCACTTAAACAGCTGCTACAGCATCTTATTGCTTTTGGATCCTTGAATCCAAGCTCTCCAAATATCCTTTTACCATCTTTGAAAAATAGAAACTTTATGTATTTTTTTATTTATTTGAGCAAGAGGATATGGGATGATGAGATCTGAACTCTTGCTTTTTATTATTGTTGGCCTGGAATACTGTGTCATCTTCTCTCTCCTAAAGCTTCTGCCTGGATGCATCGATAGCTGCACATTCTACAAAGCAACGGCGGGGTTTCTTGACCGTGTTAAGGCACATCAAAACATCTTACTTCATTTGGAGCTGTGGAAGCCTCTAATTTTCTCAGTTTTAACACCCCTGAAAAATGACACAAGGACACATTTCATTCCAAGGCAAAATAGCAGCAGTCTTAGACAGGCAGTATTTCTGTTGCCTTTTCAGCAGCTAATGAAGACTTGCCTTTTTAGCTGATTCTCTCTCCCACCCCACCTCACCCCAGTCTGCACCTGTCCTGGAACTGTTTTAATGTTTTTATTGTTTTATTACTCGATGTTTGCCATCCTGGGGTACTTAGGGAGGAAGGTGGAATATTGTTTTAATTAATTGATAAATAAGATATCTCATGGACTATCCTTATTACAGAGGGGGTTATGCTCCTTTACACAACTCCATCCTTTTGATGATAATGGAAAAGACGCCAGTAAGTTGCAAGTAGCTAGGCAAGTTTAATTTCCCCTTCTGCTTTGCTTAGGTAGGTGGAACTGACAAGGCACCCTGCAAATGCAGTTTTAGGCTGATGGGAGCTGCAGTCAACGTCTTCTGAAGGGAAGATCTAGGACTATCCCATGCAAGTTCTCCAGCTGTTTTTGGACTACAATTCCCATCATCCCTGACCACTGGTCCTGCTAGCTAGGGATGATGGGAGTTGCAGTCCAAAAACAGCAGAAGACCCAAGTTTGGGAAACCCCAGGGCCGGCCCTAAGGAAAGGTTGGGTGGCGCAATGTGCCAGGGCGCCGGACCGCCGGGGGCGCTGCAGTGCGCCTGCCAGATAGCCGCGCTACGCCCACCAGACAGCCCGACTGCCCTCCCGCTCGCCCTGCTCCTTGCCTCCCTCCCGCTGCGGGTTCGAGTCCCGGCCTCAGCCTGGCAGGTTGGGTCGGGGGCATGAGGAGGACAAGAGGCCAGGCGCTGCGCGGCACCCCCCCCCCAGTAGAGGCCTCAGCACAGGAGAAGGCGGCACCGGCGCCTCGCAGGACAACCAGGCAGCCTGGCCCACCCACTGTGGCACCCCTGAGCCCAGCCCACCCTCAGCGCCCGGCCCGCCCATGCCATGTCCCTCCTCTGCGTCCGCGGTGAGTTGGGGGGAGGGGGGAGGGACCTTTGCGCCATGGCACTCGATGTGGTTAAGATGGGGCTGGGAAAGCCTGATCCTTTGAAACAGTTTCTTCAGTAGGTTCATAAGACAGAGTCATCTGTGTAGAATGTGTAGATGTGTTTTAAGACTATCACACACTTTCATTATTATTTGAACATTTTAAATAGCTATTTTAAACTCTCTTCACTGATAATGTTATTGTTTTATTCTTTTGTAAACCACTTTGACATGTTGCCAAATTCAAAAAATCTGCCCAGAATAAAATTTCACCTTCAAAAAAGAGGATTTGTCTGGGGAAAACTGGATGTATAGCAACCCTACTCATTGTTGTTTTCTGCTAACATAAGTGTTGTAACCTTAGATCAAGTGATAAAGGTATTTGGTTGCAAATCTCCATTTTGTAGGGAGTTGCCTGTTTAGCCTTTCTCTGAAGATGATAGAGAACAGATGGATATAAATGCCTCTCTAAGAGCTGTCTAGCCTTAGGCAGGCTAAGGTAGGCTAGAATGGGGGAGAGAGACACGTTTTGATTTCTGGAGTTACCTTTTGATTCTAAGATGCTGATCCTGTGCGGACCAGCATCTTAGAATCAAAAGGTAACTCCAAGACAATGTATGGATATTTTGAATGTATCTTTGATATTTATGTTCGTTTTGAGGAGTTTTACAAGTACAAGTTTGAATTAAATTTTTTGAATCTGGACAATGATTTCTTCCAAAAGGAGGAGTCAGTTCTTACGTTTCAGTCGCTTCAAACAGTGCAATATTAATATCTGCAATACCTGCGACTTTTCTTTTGTGGAATCAGACTTTCATCTTGCAGTGGTTGGTGACAGGTGCCCACTTGCATAAGATAGCTGACTGTAAATATAAAGAGGTGCATGAACCAACCGCATGAGAAGCTGGGTGTCCATAGTGCCTGGTCAAGAGACAAGATGAATTTGATCGCCTCTGATCTGAAATGCGAGGCAACAAAGAGTAATGAAAATGTGCTTCCATGTGGGGCTGGATGCTACAGATGACTTCTGCCCAGGGCTTCCGCATGTCTCCTTCCAGTTTACAAGTAGGCACCATATGGCTGGTAACATCTCTCTGTAGCCACTCTGTATTAAACCTTGTATAACTGCTTATTAATAGGATTGCCTGTAACTTTTTGCAGCTGCAAGAGAAGCAGACTTTCAACATATGTTGCTTTCCTAACTGCTGCATCTCTATGACAATTAAACAAACAAACCAACAGACCCACACCTATTGAATTTTTGCCCTTTGCACAGCTATTAAAGGCACAGAATTTCAATCACAATTAACTGCACTGCTAATGGAGCTTTCTACCAACGTTAACCAACGTTAAGCTTTAAGTGATGTAACCATGTAATCAGCTATGAACTCTGATTCTGATTACTTTAACTGCAACTAGGTGCTGCCACATCATCTCACAAATATCTACACAGCATGTTCATTATCTTCACCGGCGTAAGATATTTCTGGCATATTGTCTCCAGGAGATTTCATAAAACATAGTCATATTTGCCTTCATCACATAAAGACAGCAGAATGACTATGTAATCTCAGGTAGCATCAAAACATTACACACTTCTTGGTATATTTGCTCATTTGCAATGTGTCTCAAGTGTTCACATGGGATGCAGCTCAAGAGAAAATTATTTGTCCACCAGAGCAATTTGCCTAGTGGCTAGAGCAGGAATCCCCCAAACTGCGGCCCTCCAGATGTTTTGGCCTACAACTCCCATGATCCCTAGCTAACAGGACCAGTGGTCAGGGATGATGGGAATTGTAGTCCAAAACATCTGGAGGGCCGAAGTTTGGGGATGCCTGGACTAGAGTGTCTTACAGATACCATCTCGTTTCCCCCTATGGTTTCAGAGGGGCACCACAATTTAAGAAGGATATTGAAAAGCTGGAACATGTGCAGAGGAGGGAAACCAAGATGATCAAGGGTCTGGAAAGCAAACCTTATGAGGAACGGTTGAAGAAGCTGGGTATGTTTAGTCTAGAAAAGAAAAGACTGAGAGGAGATTAGATAGCCATCTTCAAATATCTCAAGGGCTGTCGCATGGAAGATGGAGCAAAGCTTGTTTTTTTTTTCTTACTCTGGAGGGTAGGACTTGAACCAATGACTTCAAGTTACAAGAAAAGAGATTCCGACTAAACATCAGGAAGAACTTTCCGACAGTAAGAGCAGTTTGACAGCAGAACGGTCTCCCCCGGGAGGTTGTGGACTCTCTTTCTTTGGAGGTATTTAAGCACAAAACTGTTCTTCTTCCTGTGATGGAAAGCTCTCTTCTGTGTCTCGTGTTGCTTTTCATTGCTGTGACTTTTGCATTTTGTGTTACTTGAGTTGTATGATGTTTTTAGAGATGTTGATAGGTGATAGATGTTGGGTTTGATATGAGATAAGCAGAATACAAATCATTTACAGATATAAATGCTCTGGCTTGCCAAGAGAAGAAAAGAGCTGATGCAAATTCAGTGTCCAGCTTGTCTTGCAACCGGAGTAAAACCAGATCGATCCATATAAATCATGGACATAGCTCCTGTTTGTGAAATCAAGCTTTTTATTTGTATCAGTCCCCTTTCTTTGCTTGTCCATGATGTTTATCAAACCAGGCCCATGTCTAAGTGTGAATCATGACAGAGGACAAAATGCTTTATCAAAAGAGATGCCCAAGAATGATCTGAACTAAGGTGCCTATTAATCCTCAGCAGTAGACTTCAGCCTTTTCATACCCAGAACCCACCTTTAACCCATTCATTATTTTTTATCATATATATGTCTGGTGACAGTGCTGATGTTGCGACTCACATGACCTAGTAGTCTGTCCTGACTCAAACCGTTGGTCTAGAGCAGGGGGTTCCCAAACTAAGGCCCGGGGGCCGGATGCGGCCCAATCGCCTTTTAAATCCGGACTGTGGACGGTCCGGGAATCAGCATGTTTTTACATGAGTAGAACGTGTCCTTTTGTTTAAAATGCATCTCTGGGTTATTTGTGGGGCATAGGAATTCCTTCATATTTTTTTCCAAAATATAGTCCGGCCCCCCACAAGATCTGAGGGACGGTGGACCGGCCCCCTGCTAAAAAAGTTTCCTGACCCCTGGTCTAGTGCATTCCCTGAAAGTGTTTGGTGGAATCTGAGTCCCATACCCACAGAGACTTACCTTTCCACAACAACTTCAAACTCAGGTCTATTGTTTCTAAACTGGAGGGGAGAAAGCAGCAGTACTCACATTGCCCTCACATTCCTGCACAGACACAGGGAAGGCCTCAAAGACAGTAGGGATATCAGTTTTGTTCCCAAATGAATATGGAACACTGTGAAATTTTAAAACAAACACAAAGTGCAACTAGTAAGTTATTAGTGCACTGAAAACACTTCAATACAAACCAGAGGTTTCTGCCTTTTTTAAAAAAAACCACACAACTACCTAACCTCAATATGGTGTGCAGTATGATGCAATTGCAATTATAGTGCAAGGTATCTGAGCTTGCAGCCATCCACAACGAGCTATCATTACTATAGGGTGTTCTCGTGGCAGTTAAATATACTGTATATGACTTCTTCACAGGATTGGAAGGTAAGCTCACTGGCAGCTGCTAGCAAAAATAGCAACATTGCCTTGCAGAGACAATGTGTTTCTGACTACCAGATGTTGGGGATTAACAATATGAGATGGATATTGCCATCCCGCCCTGCAGGCGAACCTCCTTGAGGCTTCTGTCTAGCCACTGCCAACAGAGCGGATGCTGAGCTAAATGGACCATTGTCGCAACCCAGCATGCCCCTTTGCAAAGGTGCACAGATCCAAATGTTAAACCACAAATCCTATAAAACGGAGCCATCTGATTTAGATTTAATTCAGATTTCCCTTTTTAAAAGTGCCTTAAAGAATATAATTCCTAGACAACAGTGCCACCCAGAGGCCAGCGAGTCACAAGTGTACTGTACTCCCCAAAAAGTTTATTTGACTAATTATCCTAAACAACAGTGCCACCCAGGGACCAATGAGTTAATAGCAGATTTATTTAAGGATATATTAAAGGTAAAGGTAAAAAAATAATTCCGAATAAAGCACAGTAGCCTAGTCTCTATCCTAAACAGTATGAACTGTAAGCAGCATGCAACTTGCATTGCACAGCAGTGCTGCTGCTGTCAAAGGCTTTGCATTTGAAACATCCATATAAACATATACAGCATGGCTTGTATCCAAAATAGCACTCAGCCAGTTGTCCCATTAGCAGGAGGATTTCTGCTTTGCAATGGAACTTCCTCCCTCTCCTCCCCCTGCACTCCCCTAAATCTGTTCTGGAGGTTCCCCCAACCCCCCAGAGCTTATTTAGAGAGGGTGTGGAGTGCATGTGGGGGGAGGAAGTTCCATTCCACAAGTAAAAATCCTTGTGCTAACGGAACAACTGCATGCTACCGTACTGCCCATTTTGGCTTAAAGAGCTGAAAAAGGCAATATATGTTGGCAAAAGAAGTGAAGGAATGCAAACGTTTGCAAACGAATGTAAAATGACTAGAATTATAGCGCTTCAAGAGCCATAATAATAATAATAATTTATTATTTATATCCCTCCCTTCTGGCTGGGTTTCCCCAGCCACTCTGGGCGGCTTCCAACAGAATATTAAAAAACAATAATCTGTTAAACATTAAAAGCTTCCCTAAACAGGGCTGCCTTCAGATGTCTGGATACCACATTGCCTTACATTGAACATAACCAAAAGAGAGGTTGCATTTTCCTTTGTCATCATGAAAATCTTTAATAAAAATCATTTTTTTAAAAAACCACAGAACTGAAGCGGACTCGAAAGCAGCCAGTTTGCCCTCCTAAACTATAGAGGATGAGCTGCAGAGCGGCACCCGGAAAAAGCGCGCCGGAAGGAAGGGCCGCGCATGCGCGTTGTTGTTGTTTCGCTCGCGTCCGTCGTGAGGAGAGACGCGAGGGGCGGCGAGGGTGTGTTGCGCGCGGTGCTGCGCGCGTGTGTTTGGGCACAGAGCCGTCCCTTCCGCGGAGCCCCCGTGCGCGCGATCCGAGGGGAGGCGATGGCGCAGGCGCTGAACCTCAACAACGAGGTGAGCGGGGGGTGTGTGTGTGGAAGCGCCCGGCGGGTTCAGGATGACCGGTCGGGGAAATGCGCGCGCGGGGTGGGCTTGCTGAGAGAGGATCAGGGCCCTTCTAAGGGAGTCCTTGCGGGGGGTTGGATTGGATGACCCTTGGGGAGCTCCGTGAATCTCATCGCACCGCTGAGCAGGAGATGTCGAATTACAGATTTGGGCGTAATTATTGGCTTCGGCTTCGGTCTACTACCCTTAGCAAAAAAGGGGGGAAAAGAATAAAGGTAAAGGTGAAAGACCCCTGGATGGTTCAGTCCAGTCAAAAGCGACTATGGGGTTGCAGCGCTCATTCCGCTTTTCAGAGTGATGAGTGCTGCACCCCATAGTCGACTTTGCCTGGACTTTGCTGTCCAGGGGTCCTTTACCTTTTTGACCTTTTTCCTTATGTATTTTTGTGTTTTTATATTGTAAACTGCCCTGGGATCTAAGATAAATGTAAAGGGCCCCGGGACGGTTAAGTTCAGTCAAAGGCGACTATGGGGTTGCGGCGCTCATCTCGCTTTCATGCTGAGGGAGCCAGCATTTGTCCACAGACAGATTTCCAGGTCATGTGGCCAGCATGACTCAACCGCTTCTGGCGCAGAGGAACACCGTGACAGAAACCAGAGCGCATGGAAACACTGTTTACCTTTCCGCCGCAGCGGCACCTATTTATCTACATGTGCCGGTGCGCTTTTGAGTTGCTAGGTTGGCAGAATCTGGGACAGAACAACGGGAGCTCACTGCCGTCAGGATTCAAACCATCAGCAAGCCCAAGAGGCTCAGTGGTTTAGACCAGGGGTCAGCAAAGTTTTTCAGCAGGGGGCCAGTCCACTGTCCCTCAGACCTAGTGGGGGGCCGGACTGTATTTTGGAAAAAAATATGAACGAATTCCTATGCCCCACAAATAACCCAGAGATGCATTTTAAATAAAAGGACACACTCTACTCATGTAAAAACACCAGGCAGGCCCTACAAATAACCCAGAGATGCATTTTAAATAAAAGGACACATTCTACTCATGTAAAAACATGCTGATTCCCGGACCGTCCACGGGCCAGATTTAGAAGGCGATTGAGCCACATCCGGCCCCCGGGCCTTAGTTTGGGGACCCCGGTTTAGACCACAGTGCCACCCGCTTCACTACCCTTAGTATCACAAGATGGTCACGAGAGCGCTTGGACTAAAATGGTCAACCCAGAGCTTTACATTTCTGGTTTATCACCGCAACAGTTATTAATATTGGGCTTCGGTAAAGCAAATAAGTAAATCACAGTGCCTATATGATATCGAGCAACAGAGTAATTTGGCCACCATAAGGAAGTTTTGTCCAAGGTATGGTTATTTGCCACCTAGTCGTTTTGATCCGTTGGCACCCTATCTGCAAAATGTAATAATTCCAAAATACAGACGTGCTTTCAATTACGCAAGATTTAATATACTGTACTGCCTTTGGCTGTACTTGAGGGTCAGTTTCAAAAAATCCCACTGGAAATGTTTCTTTCCACGTGGAGATGGCAGTATTGAGTCAGTGGCTTATGTGCTTCTGGCTTGCACTCTTTATAAAGATTTGAGGAGTGAGATTATTACCCCTCTACTATTGTCCATGGTGAGTCATTCAACCATTGCTACTGTGTTCTAGCACATCAAGATAATCAGGTGACAGCAAAAACTGCAATTTTTTTTATAGCAGGGGCAATTAGAATAAGATCTATTATTTTATTATTGTTGTAAACCTCAAGAATGTATTTTCTATAGTTAAGTTTTTACCTCTATCTTCAGTTCATTTTATTTTATTTTATTGCTATGGCTAATGGCTGATGCAAATAAAGATTCTTCTTCTTCAGGAGCTCTGCCTTGGCTATTTTGGCCTTGTAGTGCTGCTGCAAAACTCCGGAGCCCGCTCAGTGTCCATTGCCCTGCAGATATCGATAGCAATGCCCATTTGATTCTCCATAGGGTCATAGAGTTGGAAGGGACCCGGAGGGCATCTAGTCCAACCCCTGCACTCTGCAAGGATCTTTTTTGCCCAACGTGGGGCACAAGCCTAAGAGTCTCATGTTCTGCTGACTGAGCTATCCCACACAACATTTCCCAGGTGCTTTTGGAACAGCTGCAACCCCATGCCTCTGCATGTTTACCCTCAGTAGTAGACCCTGCTAAGTGCAGTGGGGCTTAATTTCAGTTTAGGGTGCAGTGAGTTACAGTATTGGCTCCCCCCCCCCCCCAAAAGGGCACTGTGTTAGGTCACATCGAAAGCATACATTTAAAGCACTTTTCTACAACGGTCATGGCTACCCGCAAAGAAGCCCGGGAACTGCAGTTTCTTAAGGGTGCTGACCTCAAAGTCCTACTATTGCCAGCACCTTTAACAAACTATAGGGTTCTCCATGGCTGTTAAACTGGTATAAGAGCATTTTAAGTCTATGGTGTGGGTGTGGTCTTAGTCTTTTACAGCAAAAACAACCGAGTGTCTTGTCACACCTGGAAAAAAAATTCATCAAATTTATTATAGCATACTTTTTTTTGCAACTTTTCAAAATGCATGTTTATATTGATTAAATGACCTGTGGTCCGCAAAAGTTTATGTCTTAATGCTCCTTCTGTCGACCCAACATTTGGTTGAAACATTAACTTTGCCTTTCCTCCATTTCTGTGACTCTCTTTCCTCCTCCTTCCTTCCCTTCACATACACCTGTCTTCATTGTCTTCTTTTCATAGTTAGTTTTGTGTTTCACGTTCTCCCACATCTTCTCTTTCCCTGTTTCATAGTGTTGCTGTGTATTTTTTGTGCAGAAGTAAAAGAGCAATCCTGCTCCCTTCCCTGGGGGACTGCTGAAAGCATGAGTGGGCAGGCACTACTGCCAGTGGTGGCCTTACTGGTGGTAGCCAGCACAAGCCCTCAAAACAGGGAGTTGTTGGAGTAGAGAAGGTGTGGAACTGGGCCTGTTAAGGATTTGCTGGTTCAGCTACTGGTTGGGTCTCTATGCTGCACCAGCATGGAGTGGATGCAATGAAAACTCGAAGCTTGTGGCCATAAGTGGTAGGGCTGTGGACGCGTTGTTCTGCGCTGCTACTTCTGCTTGGGAGTTAGACTTGCTCCATAAGGCTTACAAAATACGTAAGGACACCAGTTGTGAAGGAGAAGGTTGGATTTCCTCCTACGTGTGCATCTCTTTAGTGATTGCATGGAACAGCATCATGTCGTTGACACCTGAAGAAGTAGGTCAATTTCTAAGACTGTAAATGATGAACTGTTCTGTCCTCTGGTGTCCGACTGTAGGTCCAGTTAGATGCCTTGACATTCAATTCTTATGATTCTCTTATTTGACAACTTCCAGTGGGATCACTTTGTCAGTCTGTTACACCAAAAAACAAAGCAGGTGAAGTAAACTCTAGTCCATGAAAGCTTATGCCATAATAATTTTCTTAGGCTTTAAGGTATCACGAGATGCCTTCTTCTCTTTCATTGGGTGTTTGATAAATTGGATACTTGCATCAAGTTCACCCATGCTATCTTTTATTCTTTTTTTAATGCTAGTTTTAATTGTTTCTTAGTTAGTTGTCATGCCTTATGCTGATTTTAGTTGGGTTTGTGCCTTTATTGTTTTGTTGTTTTTATTGTGAATTGCATTTACTATTTTAGGTTTAGATCTGACACACTTGCAAGTGCTAAAAAATACAATAAGTGGTAGAAATTGTTTAAGGTTATGAAAGGGATAATACATTCGGGCAATACACTTAATTTTGCAGTTGTTTGAATATCAGACATAAAATTTAACACTGGTTAATACTATTTTTTATCTATATATATAAAAAAGTACACACTGTACTACTGCCTCTTTATAGTCTGCTTCTTCCTGCTGTCCAACTTGATCATACAGTATGACGGCTGCGG
Source organism: Zootoca vivipara (assembly GCF_965207765.1). Taxonomy (NCBI): domain Eukaryota; kingdom Metazoa; phylum Chordata; class Lepidosauria; order Squamata; family Lacertidae; genus Zootoca; species Zootoca vivipara. The sequence goes on along the minus strand of NC_142593.1, from coordinate 16,769,389 downwards.
TTTATTATGAATTCCCTCCTTTTCATATCCATGTAAAGTACCTTTTCATAAGAGATAGCTGTTATTGGGTAAGAATTGCATGAGTGTCTGTTGCTGACTTGGAATTGGGAGTAGCGACAAATACGTATTATTTTATTCAATTTCTAAACTGCCCTTCATAATCAGTTACGATCCCAGGGCTGTTTACAAAACCAACGTCAAATTATTAAAACAAAGACTTTCAACCAACAGTTATATTTTTAATTGGAACAGCAGACATCGCTCATAATCCCTTCTCAAATTATATTCCCCAAAAGATCTGGGTGAAGAGGTAAGTTCTCCAGCTGGGTGCCAATAATGATGTCACCAGTCATACCTCCAAATGAAGTTTCATAGACAAGATGCCAACACAGAGAAGGCCTTATCCCATGTCATTGTCACATGAGCAGAGTTAAGAACAATGTGTCCTGCAGATCCTAATGCACAGGCAGGATAATATAGGAATATGTAGCCACAAGAAGCCATTGTGCTGTATGTGTGTGAATATTATTGATCTCATTCAAGTCTCTGAACTGCTGGGAAAAGAAAAATAATCTATTCATACATTGGTATGAAGCAGGCTTCATTTAAGGTTAGTGTTGGAGCAGGGATTGATCCCAATTTGCAATTATGCTTGCGGTCTGGAAACAATCATTTCCCAGAGACCTTAACAATCAGTGATGCATCGTTACTTTGTATAATAGAATTTTGTTTCTTCCAGGCATGACATTTTGGCAGAGAATAATCTTAAAGAAAAAATTAAGATGAAATGGTCACATATTTTAAAATATACACGTAAAATGGCTTTATGTGCAAAATATACTTGAAAACGTTGCTAGGTGGCAGCACAAAATAAGTAATAAGCTCCTCTTAACCCTCACCCCTGCACTGCTTGTACAAGTTCTCTTGCAAATGTGCTTAATTTACAAACTGATTAAAGGCTTAAATATATGTAGTATTCCAAACAGAATTGTGAGATGTATTCTTTTAGGACAGAATCCCCCCGCCCTTCAATGTTTATGTATACACTTTTAATGGCACTTGGGTATTTGGGGTGAAATTTCAGGACTTCATTCTGCTTTCCTATAGATGGAGCATAGCAAAGCCCTCTCACCTATTTTGCGAGGAATTTGCTCTAATGGAATAAATATTACCGCTTTGTTTCTCCCATTGCATCTATTATATTTAAGACCACATAACACCCATCCTGAAATACCTACATAGACTCCCAGTACGTTTTCAAGCACAATTCAAAGTGCTGGTGCTGCCCTTTAAAGCCCTAAACTGCCTTGGGTCTGTATACCTGAAGGAGCGTCTCCACCCGCATCTCTCAGCCTGGACACTGGGGTTCAGCGCCGAGGGCCTTCTGGCAGTTCCCTCACTGTGAGAAGTGAAGTTACAGGGAACCAGGAAGAGGGCCTTCTCAGTAGTGGTGCCCGCCCTGTGGAATGCCCTCCCATCAGATGTCAAGGAAATAAACAACTATCTGACTTTTAGAAGACATCTGAAGGCAGCTCTGTTTAGGGAGGCTTTTAATGTTTGATATTGTCACCTTTTTATTATTAATATTCTTTTGGGAGACACCCACAGTGGCTGGGGAAACCGAGCCAAATGGGTGGGGTATAAATAATAATTATTATTAGTTTAGTGATTCAAGCAGACTTGTAAACTAGGTGTATGAAAACAATTTGTGTATATTGTACAGTGGGGCTTACACTGTTGGAAATATATTTAGGACAGTATCCATTGGTCTAGTTCACATGTGCATAAGCAGGAAGGTTCACATGTCACACAAAATTATGGCTTGGTGAGGCATGCATTAGCAGAAACAAAGTATCAATAACTTAAGGTTTGCATGCTCTCTTCTCCTCTTCTTTCCCTGCAGCTGCAACAAGGACTACAGCAGGGTTTTTTCCTGCTTTCCCTGAATCCTGGATTGTCATGTTATCCAGACCAAGGATCATACTTTATAACAAACTTTTGTAGGTTTTAAATCAAGCCAATGTCAAAGTGTGGTTTCTGAAGCTCAGTTGTTTAACAGAAAAGCACGATCCTTGGTCTGGACAACACACGAAGTTGATTTGGTAATGGAAACCAAAACTTAAAAGCTACCCAAGTTGTCCTCCCAGCTGCAAGGAGGAGAAGCGGGAAGGATGGTGGTTTCTTCCTGCTCATGCACGTCTCAGAATACCATTTCTAGGCCACAGAAGTCAAATCTTGAAAGCAGGTTTAGAATTGAAAGGTCATTTCCTAGCCCTTATGTGTTGTAAAGCCAAGTGCATTTTTCCTTTTTCAAATTTCAAAACTACAGTAGACCAGGCATCCCCAAACTTCGGCCCTCCAGATGTTTTGGACTACAATTCCCATCTTCCCCGACCACTGGGATCATGGGAGTTGTAGGCCAAAACATCTGGAGGGCCGCAGTTTGGAGATGCCTGCAGTAGACCATGGGTAGGCAAACTAAGGCCCTGGGGCCAGATCCAGCCCAATCGCCTTCTCAGTCTGGCCCGCGGACGGTCCAGGAATCAGTGTGTTTTTACATGAGCAGAATGTGTGCTTTTATTTAAAATGCATCTCTGGGTTATTTGTGGGGCATAGGAATTCATTTCCCCCAAAAAATATAGTCCGGCCCCCCACAAGGTCTGAGGGAGAGTGGACCGGCCCCCACTGAAAATTTTTGCTGACCCGCTCCAGTAGACTAAATACAAAATTTGCCCTATTGGTAGTTTTATAATTGTCCAGAAAAGCTACCGGCAAGTATGCCTTCTGTTTGTGTAAATGGAGGGCTTCAGGTTTCCCGTCCTTGACATATATTGCCATCTTCTTTCACTGCCTAAGCCGGATAGAAGTCTTTAAACTTTTGAGTTGGACTATTAGTAGACATGGCGTGGAATTCAGTGTTATGATACAACAAACGTTCCTTATATACAAGCATTTCAGCTTGCCAGGCAGAAATGCCCACCTCTCCTCCCCAGCACACTGTTATAGAGGTTCTTCTGCTTCCCCTACAAAGCCAATTTCAGGGTGTGGAGGCATGCAAGAGGAAATCCCCATTGCAGAAGCACCTGGTGGGACTCATTAGGTGAAATCCATCCATAATACCTAAGCAACTGAGCCAATGGCTCTGGAAATCTGTTATGTGAACTGCCCTGAGACCTCTAACAACAACAACAACAACAACAACAACAACAACAACAACAACAACAACAACAACAACAACTCCCTCAGCTTAATACTGCAATGGGTTTCAACTAGGGATGGGCGATATTTGGTTTTCAGCATCAAAATATATCGCCAGCTAAACACCATGATATACCAATATATCATTCTCTAAAATAAGGATGGAGCTATGTAGAGACTTTGGCTGGCTTCACGGTTCTTCCTGCATCGTGATTTTTGGTGGCACCTGCTCTTGTGATTCTCTGCTCCCTTGCAAAAAATGGGGGCAGTTGAGCCAGCAGAGTTAACGGGCTGCTGGAATCATGAGAAGCATTGGCTGGCTTCCCGGTTTCTCCCACATTGTGATTTTTGCATAGCGCGCACACACACACATCATGATTCTCGATATATTGCTGGGTCAAAAATGATAAAACCCGATATCACGATATGGATTTCAAACCAGTTTTGGACAAGACATCACCCAGCCCTAGTTTCAACAACATAGCCTACATTTTTCAGGTTTTATCTGTTTTGGAGGAATTTTGGGCAAACTACTACTATTTGCAAATATATATTAGAATGGTGATGACAGCGCTATCGGTAATCAGTAAATTAAAGTGCCTTATTTTATTATGTTGGTTTGACCATAGCTTTGTCCTTTTCAAAGCTGGATTTGACTTTTGAAAACTGATACGCACAGATGTGCTGTTCAGTCTGTGCTATTTAATACATGGAGACTTGAACAGTGGCTCTGGCTAGATATTTGCTCAGAAAAAGCTAATAATTTCCTAGGGAGAATAGCTGGCCACTTCACACACACACTTCCCCCTGCCCAGAAATATGCTGATTTTCCCCCTTTTAATTTCTAAAGATAAGGATGATGAGCTAAATTTAGACTATTATAGTAAATTGATAATTCGACACATCTACCAAGTATCTCCTACATAGAACTTTGTCAGTGTTTGCTAGAAGGCATTGGCAGACTGTATTCAATTCAATTTAGTCTTTTTGTTCAAAGGCATGAATGTGTGGATTGTTAAGAAGCAAACCATTCTTAGGTTGCCCTGATCCTTTCTTCATTCTTTGAGAATACGTGTAAAAAGTTTGTCTCTTGTTTAAAATAGTTTAATATTCTCTAGCAAGTTCTTTAGTAAGAATTTCCTGTGATGGATTGAGTTCTGCTGGAAAAAAATCTCTTGACATTCTTTCGGGCCATGTCAGTGTTCTCAGCAACCATTCTGATGAAGCTTATGAAATTTCCAAGCTCAGCCTCTGAGATAGAATTTAGAAGAACATTTCCCCCCCCCCCCTAGGATCTCTTCCAGCAGCTATTATTCAAGTTTTGAGTTGCCACATCATCAGTTGCAGAACATTAAAGGCATACTGTGACCAGCAGATTCAAGCACATTTTTTGCAGCAGATTATGAAGAAATAAAAAATGCAGAGACAGCCTGCGTACTTGTTGCAAGCTGAGCAATATTAAATGAATATAGATGAAAATGAGATTTTGCCTTCCCCTTCTGCTCAGAGTGGTTTGTGTGAAGTGCATTTGGTTGGGCCACGTAGGCTAGTTAGAGGTTGCCAGAAATAAAACGTGGCTGCTTACTTGGGCTGGTGCGTAATAAAAAAAATTGCAAGCTCAGTCATGGGAGCTTGCTGTTGACTATATTTAAAGAAGCTGTAACAGAGCTGTGATGAAAACACTGTCTGGTTAACTGGCAAAGCTACAGGTGTCTAAAAGAGATAGTAATTGTACCAGGTGACTTTTAATCAGAACTGATCATTCATATTACTTATTGCACATGACACCCCTTCATTTTCAGTCATTGAACTGCTGAACACATCATTCATTTTTCTTTGTAATTGGGATGAGGCTGTTTTTAGTGTGCCTAAACTCTGAATGTCATTCCTAAACCTGAACAATCGTGTCGTGTATAACTGAAACTCTGATGCGTACAATTCAATTTAATTTGGTGTTTTTCCAGCATACAAAGGGAAGATGCAGGGTTTCCCCCCCCCCTCCCCAGTCCACTTCTCGGTCTCTCTTCTGATTCAATGACTTCTACTGCATGCAACTCATCACAAAATAGACCCTCCTTTGTAGAAATGAGAAATATGTCAACTTTTGCCTGCCTTCTCCTTGCCAGGCTCTGTAGTACAGTATGTTTCATTTGTTTTTTAATGGTTCCCTGTTCCAGTTCTGCTGGCGAAGGCTTTGCAGTATGGTGGTTAGAATTCTTTTTGTTTAACTTTCTGGTCCTGTCAAAAACAAGAGAGAGACAAACCACAACTTACACTCTCTTGGTGTAAACACTAATTTGAACCACTGAGCTTATGTATCTTAGGACCTATGACCCTGAGCTACAAGGATCTCTTCTTTCGGCTTAAATGGAGCTACATGCTCTGTTGCTGATCCTCAGTTGTGTCCTGCTTCACTGCTTTTCTTTAATCCACAGCAAATATTGACCATAGACCCAAACATGACACTCTGCACATGTCCAGAGACCTCCTTGCCACTTACTGTTCCCAGGGCAAGGAGTAATTGGGGCATTAAATGGCCCACAAGTAAATTGGGGCATTAAATGGGACATTCTGCCCCTCCCCTATACTTCCCCAGCTCTATAGCCATCTCTCCATTTCTTTTCCCACAGCTCACCATAAACTAACAAGGAAAATCAATAAATTAGCTTGGAATTCTCTGCCATACATTTATCTGATTGTCCTTTGCTTTTGAAACACTTGCCTGTTTGGTTTAGGTTGCCCTGGGGAAGAGAAAACAACTAACAAATTCTAATTCTAATGATGATGATGATAACAACTTGACCTCATTCATTGCTCTCTCAGCGCCACACTCTACCCATGTACAGCGTGGGGATAATCGTGCCTACATGCATATCTTTTTATGTTTGGAGCATTTGGAATGTGCCATTTAAATGCCTTCTTTACATGAAGCTGGTTTAACCAAGCCTTCGGCTGATTAATATTCTACAGCCATTTGTGTTTGCAGGTGGGTGGTTACTATTTTGTTGCTTCCATTTTGACTATTTGTGCCTTGAAGGGCAGTACAGTGGTACCTCTACTTACAAATTTAATGCGTTCCAAATGCACATTCGTAAGTCGAAAAAAACTGTAAGTCGAATCCCATAGGAATGCATTGGGAGAAAAAATTCGTAAGTCGAAGCAATCCTATCTAAAAATTCGTAAGTAGAAAAAATCCTATCTAAACCGCATCCAAGATGGCGGACGGAGCTCCATTCGTAAGTAGAAACATTCGTAAGTACAGTTATTCGTAAGTAGAGGTACCACTGTATATAAATCAAACAAATACATGTGGGAATGTTGTAATAATGTGTAATTTATAATTTGAAAAGAATGTGAAGTGTGCCATTGGTTCTTGGTATCCTCCTTCAATGTTTCTTCCACATTAACAGGGATTTTGTCAGTCTTCAAGATATTTTTGAGCAAGTTGGCAAACAGTGCTGATGATAGTACCAGCTAGGTTCACAAGTAAAAACTTTTGATTCTTGTGACTTGGCAAATAAGATTTGACATCCAGGTCACTTCTGTTTTATATTTCCTGTCTTTTTAGGAGTGTCAGCTGTTACAAGTTTTGCTTATGAGACCATGTATTTGGCATAAGAAAAAGTTGCTTTCTTGCAGCAACTCCATGATAGATGGTGGAAAATAGGTGGCCAGTACAGTGTTAGCTCGGGTTACAGACGCTTCAGGTTACAAACTCCACTAACCAGAAATAGTACCTCAGGTTAAGAACTTTGCTTCAGGATGAGAACAGAAATCGCACGGCGGCAGCAGGAGGCCCCATTAGCTAAAGTGGTACCTCAGGTTAAGAACAATTTCAGGTTAAGAACGGACCTCCAGAATGAATTAAGTTCTTAACCTGAGGTACCACTGTATTAAACATGCAAGGAATGCCGATTGCCAGTAATGGTTGGGAGGAATAACGGTATACACTACCCTAGAATGAGGTACAGTGAGGGGGGAAAGTATTTGATCCCCTGCTAAATTTGCCCTCTGACGAAGAAATGAGCAGTCCATAATTTTAATGGTAGGTTTATTGTAGCTGTGAGAGACAGCTACAAAATAACAACAGGAAAAAACCCCAGAAACCCAGAAGACAAAAGGCAGATTCAAATACAAATCAAAATATAAAACTGTTTTGTTCCGTAGATGATAGATAGATAGATAGATAGATAGATAGATAGATAGATAGATATAGATAGATAGATAGATAGATAGATAGATAGATAGATAGATAGGAAGGCCTAATTTAATATGTGTGTAATACTAAGCCTTCCCAATCTTGGTTTCTTTTGACATGTAAAGAGAGTGCAGAGTGGAGAAGCAGTGGATGTGGAAAGGAGGTGCTTAGAACCTTTCTGATCATTACAGTGGTACCTCGCAAGATGAATGCCTCGCGCAACGAAAAACTCGCAAGATGAAAGAGTTTTGCGTTGCACGAGGGACTCACAAGACGGCGAGGTTTTCTGTGGCCGCTGCTTCGTCTTGTGAAGTGCAGCCATTAAATGTAGTGTGGCAAGGCGGCAAAGGAAGATCAGCTGTCAGCGCGGGAAGCTGACAGCTGATCTTCCTTTGCCATTGGGGACGGAGCCGAAGCGTGGCGGTGCGGTGGCTGCCCCCGCCTGTCTTCCCCGAACCAAGGGGAAGACAGGCGGGGGTAGCCACCGCATCACCACGTACAGCCGCCATGGGACAGGGCTTCGGAGACCTCCTCCGAAGCCCTGTCCCATGCCGCTGCCAGTCCCCCGGAGCTCATAGGACCGCATTGATTAAGTTTCAATGCATTCCTATGGGAAACCGCGACTCGCAAGCCGAATTTGTCGTAGGACGAATTGAGTCCTGGAACGAATTAAATTCTTACAGTATTTATTGATTCAGATGGGGAAGAGCTTCTCAGGGGAAAGGGTTGCAGGGGATAAGCTGTGGTGGGAACAGGTTAAGTACCTGTTGTTTTCTGCTGCTTCTCCTTGCAACTGTGTGATTCTACTTTGTTTATAAGAGCCAAGCTCCAAACTGGAAATCCTTAGTTGGGCACTGATATTTAGTTCCAATCGTAGATCTCTTTTCTTTCTTTTTTAAGAAAACATTGGTATCCATACCAAATTAGTTGCACTTATATTCCCTTTGCAGTCATTGGGACAAATTGCTCATTACTTAAGTCAAATTGATTTCAGTTCATTAACTTTTTGGTCTACAGTTTTCTAGTGTGTTACTTTTTGTCTGTAGCTTTTTCTCACTGTGATGATTATGCTAATTTGTAAGTGATTATACTGACTTCCATATTATAATCCAAATTTGTTTAGCTAAATGAAGCAATTTAGTCTATATTTGGTCTTTGTACTCCGTCCAAATTGGATTGGCGGCTTATCATATTTGAATTAAGGCAAGCCATGAGAATAAAGCAAAGAAGAATCCAACAAGTTTGAAAGGGAACTTACAGCTTACTGCCAATTTAAGAGAATTGTGGCCATAGCATGTGTGTTCTATATAAAGCTTACTACAGCTGTTTTCATGTCAGTTAAGGAGGCCTGAAAAGGGGGCTAGAATCTAAAATTCAGAAAACATTATTCTCTTAGAACTGACCATTCAGAAATCTTCATTTTATTTGTTTTTATGCAAAATGATTTAATCTGCTAAAATCTACTACTCATTTAAGTGAAGGTTTTCCTTTGTATATAATTTTAAGTTTGCAATGCCTACAATTGTGGCAGCAGTTTTTTGGGGAGGCAGGGGGCCAAGTTTATCTGTGTACTTTTCTTCACCCAATACTCTCTTCATGCAGGAATGCTGAACAGAAGAAGAAATATTGTTTCACAAAAATTCCACAAAATAGACAGACATTTTGTAAGGAAATACTTCTCACTGCCTTCTTAGTTTTTAAAGCATTTTTTTTTCCAATTGAGGGAGGGTAATCTGCTTGTAATTGAATTCACACACACCCATCCACCTCGTACCCTAATTTATGTCACAAGTCACTGGTTATTATAGTCTCTATTTTCTAATGGTTCCACAGACCAACTTGAAAAGCAGGTGCAAAATTTGATGCTTGCTTGAGTAGCAGTTGTTCTTTGGGCAAGCAGGTGAGCGGCTGCATCTGTCTTTCATCACACACCACCACCTTTCAACAAGAAAAAGCATGTTGCTGTCAAAAGATGTGTCTGGCATAATCAAAACTCTACCAGTTGCAATTTGCAAGATGCTTAAGGAAGGGTGCATAATAACGGGTACAGAAAAGCCAGTGCTCTCAACAAGATTGCCCAGGTAAGGATATCCAGAGGGAAGAGGGAGTGAGGATTAGCTTGGGTGGAGCAAAGCAGAGCAGCTTGAGTGAGAGAAAAGTTTTCCTTTACCTGATGCCAGATCACTTACTTATTTCACTAGTTTATCTTGCTCTACAGCCAGAAAAAGAAAAACCCACCCCCATAGTGGTTTACAAATTGTCAGTGAGAAGTCGGTCCCAGGCCTCAGGCTCACAACATAGGAGACACAACATGAAAGGAGAATGGACAGGAGGGGAGTAGGAAAACTGAGCTCAGGCAACAATTCTTAGTTACAGAGATCTTGTGGTGAATTGCAGGAATGGAAAAATTCAAAGAGGAAGGCAAAATTTGCCAGTCTAAAGAGAAGCTGCTCTCACATCCTGATGCAAAGGCTGTTTGGGGAAAATTCACACTTTGATTGCTGATGGTAGCCACTGCCATGTGCAAAGTTAAGTTTTGTGCATGCCATTGAAGACACTTGAAAAAGTGACCTTGGCAACAACATCCAGCAGTTGGATGGTCACTGAGTGTTGACGTCTTGTGGGCTCAGTGGTCATATGCCTTGAAACTAACAGAATTGAGGTGCGGTAGGAATGGTGTCCCGCTGAATGGCTTCTAAGTTAACATTGTTAGAATCATAGTCAAACCTGCATTTTAAGTTGTTTTATAGATGTACTAGCTGTACCTGGCCATGTGTTGCCATGGCTTAGTCAGGGCCCCCGTTTCCCAGGACAGGGGGAGGATGTGACCCACCCCCACGACCCCTGTCTGTTTCCCCCCCCCATATTAAGGATTCGTCGTTTGGGGAGGGTCTGTGTGGGTCCCCCGGTGGGGGAGGGGGGTATCTGTAGGTAATGTTGGGGAGGGTCTCCCGTTTCCCCCGTGGTGGAGGTGTTTTCGGGGAGTAGTCTGGTGGGGGAATCGGGCCTGGTTCCCGGAGCGGCCTGGATGTCGCTGGGCAGTGTTGCCTCTGGGGTGGCCTGGTTCCTGGGGCGGCGCAGTCTCTCGGGCGGCCTGGATGTCACTGGGTGGAGCTGCCTCCAGGGCGGCCTGGCTCCCGGGGTGGCGCGGCCTCCAGGGCGGACTGGATGTCTGTGGGCGGAGCTGCCTCCGGGGGTGGCCTGGCTCCTTGGGTGGCCTGGATCTCGCTGGGCGGCGCTGCCTCTGGGGCGGCCTGGCTCCTGGGGCGGCCTGGATCTTGCTGGGCTGGTCGGTGAGTTAAGAGGAGGAGGAGGGGGCAGGATTACGGCCCTATTGCTACACAATGGTGTCTTTTCCTTTTATGTCCACTGGAGGGTGCAATTTTTTTTGCACAAATTCAGGTTTTAGGTGTGATATCTGTCCAGTCTAAGTGCATGCAAACACTCGCATATTCGCATGTGACGTTGTGGCCAAATTTGAATACGATCGGGCAATCAGTTTCAGAGAAAAGTGGGCTTTAACAAACAGATAGATATTCAGTCCAAGTGATTTAATAGTGTCCGTAAGCTTTTACTATAAATTCAGTGTCAGTTTTTCTTGACTCTCTTTTACTACATGGGTGTTCAAGAACAGAATATAGTTCTCATCCTGACCCAGGTTGGTGTTAATGTTTTCATACTTTGACCTACCGACGGTGATATGCTTTAAGCTATAGATTTGTACCGTTCATGAGAGCTCTTTCCCCTTTTGGTCAGACTTTCCTATGAATGTTCTTAAATTCTTGGCTGTGGATTCGCTTAGGTTGGACCCCTTCTTTCTCTCCAGATTTAAAGCAAGCCCCCAAAGTAGCCAAGCATAACATTTTATTCTAATGTAATATTTCTTTCCAATATTTGCCACCCCTTACAAGGTCTTTACAATGTATAATCTTTGGTTGTGGTCCAGCGAGTCCTTTTAATACACCCTCTTGGCATTCCATCACCCTCCGCAATCTCTAAAGCATGCCTTAAACTTCTCTGCAGTTTGTTAGTTAACTGAGCTCTGCTAGATTTTTTTCTTTCTTAAACTCACTGCACCACAGTTGTCATGAGTGGAATAATCAGATGCTTGGGATTCCATTGGGTGTAGGAAAGGAAGGAAGGAATTGTATTTGATTAACATTCTCAACTAAGTTTAATCTGTATGCCTTCTCGAAGTTGGGTTCATTTTGGCTGCATGGGAAAACATGATTACAATTGAGTAATTACGTGAGAGCCGAATGAAGTGATATTTGAAAATGACGCAAGAATGACCTACACTTGTGAATTTGCTAGAGGAGGCATGGTGGACACATGTACCGCCGAAGTGCTGCCGTTCCAATTTTCAAGTTCAGAACATGAATTCCCATTTTTTTTCTTCCTTGGTTCTCATCTGGCTCTAATCCAGTTCAAACCTTCCCTTACATGATGCTGTCCTTCCTCTTCCCTCCCCCTGCGATGCTCTGAAAGTGCTATGTTAACCATCTTTAAGTATCTTCAGTTCCAAGCATGGATTTCCCAACCATCTGCTACATATTTCCCCATACCCAGGTCAATATCTTGCATTGTTAAGAAAATAACATTTACATTAGAAATATTAATGTTTACATTTCAAAGCACTGCGGTCTGCGCAAACATCCCAAGCCCAATGTGTTCCCACCATGCGCACAGTTGATATCTATTTGCTTTTGCACTTTACCAGCCCCCTTGGATGAATAGGGTCCTGGCTTTTGCCCCAAACCACACAACAAAGGAAATTGCATGTAAGTGAAGAAGTAAACACTTTTTATATCAGCCTAGCGATACAGACTCGGTAGCTAGGAAAGAGCTCTTACAAAGGCAGACAAGCAGCAACGAAAAATTCAGTCCGACAGCAAAGGCCAAGGTTACTGGCAAGAGCACCAAACTTCAGGAGAGCTGCTACGTTGTTTCAGTAAATTTCCCCGCCTCTCTGCCAAGCTTTTAAGCAGGGAGAAGAGGCAGATTAGTAATGAAGTCCAAAGACAATTACCATATTTTTCCGCGTATTGGACGAGGTTTTTTGACTCAAAAATTACGTCAAAAAACTGGGGTAGTCCAATACACGGATAGTGGCGTGGGGGGTGGGGAGAAGCGGCAGCCAGCTTGTTGGCGGGAGCACAGCTTCCCCTGATGCCACACGGAGCAGGGAGCGATCTTGGGGGTGTTTCCTGCGCACAGCTACAGGCGGGGGGGGGAGGAGAGAAGCTGCACACCGCCAGCCACCTCAGTGGGAGCGCAAATTCCCCCGATGCTGCGTACGGTGGGCACTCCCTGGATTGTTTCCCGCACAGCGGCATCACAGGAGATTGTGCTCCCGGGAAATGATCTAGGGAGTGTTTCTTGCCCACAGCTGTGGGGGGGGAGAGGCTCAACAACTTTGGGCCATCTCCCCTCATTTTCCTAAAATTAAGTCCCCAAAAATAGGGGGGTCTCATACAAGAGGCTGTCTTATAGATGGAAAAATATGGTATTTCCAGGACTCTGAGGGCAATGGTAGGATCTGCAGAAGCTGGTTGGTTTGCCAGACACATTCTAGTCCCTTCACATTTCCTTTCAGGCCACCAGATACCCAAGTTGTTGCATGTAAGGTTATGTATTGCACAAAAAGGCCAGCTGTTCAGCTGTCACGGCATCGTTGACGTGCCTGAGCTCCTAATGATTCAGGATACATGCGCAGTTAACAGTAGCCAAGCCCACTCGCATGGAAAAGGGAGAGTCTTTGGCTCCTTTCCCTTCTGCTATTTCCTGCAATTTGGTGAGCACAAATAGGTCTTGCAGTTACAGAATCATACAATGGTATTCATACAATTTTCACTGTATTCATGCTGTTAACCCAGAAGTGGCTTCAGCTAACACCCCACCGAAGCTCTTTGAGCCCGTCTTTGGCATCTAAATGCAAAGTCAGATCTAATAGCTCTGTCAGGCTGTGGGAAATCCCAGTAAAGAACTCCATCTTGTCTGGATTAGGCGTCACTTTATTACCTTTTCTCTCTCTCATTGCTGATCCAAACACGTGTTCAGAAGATTAATACCCTGAGTAAGAAGAAAAACTAGATGTTGGAAGCATATTGGTTGAAAGAAGCTTGCTGGAGACATTGGACAGCAGCTGATTTTTCCACATGATACTGTACTGATTTGGACTAATGTGCCAAATCAGTATAAGATAACATGTCCATATGTTCTTATGCCACAGGGTGTGTCCTCTTTCTTGCATCCATGGCCAGCAGTTAGTTGACCCTTGGGTTCCTAAAAATATACTATGTCTCCACACATAGTCCTGGAAAGAATAAATTAAATATTGGATAGGAAGTTGAAAATATATGTTTGAGTACGTAATGATCTGCTGTGATTCTCTAAATGGTAGGCCTTGCTTGTGCCTGGTTGTTGTTGTTGTTTTATTATAGCTTGGGAACTTTTCATCTATATCAGCTAACATATCCATGGAAGTAGGTGGGTTTGCCGTCAGTTTGCCAGATCTGTGACAGGCAAGAATTGAACTTGTGCCGCTAAGGAGAATGTATTAACAACTGCAGACATGTCAAAATCCAAGGCACAGTCCCTTGTTGAGGAGCAATGTTGTAGTGACAAGTCAGATGTACAAGTCTGAGCACCTGATTCCTTAGGAGAAGGTTGGAAATCTGGTGGGAACAGGTTGGATGGGCAGGTACAGGATAGACGATGGGCCTTGTTTGGCCCTGAAGTTTTGGCAGAGAAACATTTATATAGGGTGGCCAAAAACAACTGATGGGAACCCCAAATTTAGTTTGAGTACTTGTGATTTATAAACTCCATTTTCATATCCGTACATAAAAGAGTGACCTAGTGAGTTCCGATTAAAATATTTTTATTTTTTACATGATAGTTTATTTTAAGATTTGTGCACGGAGCCTTTTTCCTTATAAACACTATCAGGGATAATATTTATGGACAATCATTTGCTATTACAGGCATCGTTTATTTTAATTTTGACTCTGCAGAAGTATTTTTGCAAGCCAGTGCTTCCTGTTTCCACGGTAGTAAGATGGAACCGTAGCGTGGCATGGTCACTCTGGCCAAATTTCTAATTCCTGACCCAATTGGTTTCAGATATGCAAACACTTCTACCTTGCAGTAAACTGTTTTTAAAGGGTTTTAGTTTTAGTACCGTTTTACATCAATATTTGTTTCACATGGGGTGCATTTTCCCAGAGGGAGGCTGTCTTTTGGGAGACCGTCACCAGGAAAAGGAAAACAAGCCTTGTATATTCTCTTGACTCTTCAGGTCAGGCTGATGGTTTGGAATTGCTGCTACACTTATACTTCCCACTACTAAACAAATAGGAAGTGTCTACAGAGTCGGAATTTGAATAATAAACTAGTTGTATTAATAAATATTTTCTCAGATCTTAGGAGAGGAAATAGTGACATTTTACTTACAGTATGTGTTTTTTAGTAAATTTCTAGCCTGCTCTTCCAAGGGCAGCAAGCAATACAATTTACAATTTAAGGCAATGCAATTTAAAATAAAAACATTTTAAAACATTTAGAGCATCTAAAACATTTTAGAGCAATCACATAACTTCATAGTTGCTAATTTCAAGGTTGCTATGGTCACCAGGTGGCGCTGTGGTTATACCACTGAGCCTAGGGCTTGCTGATCAGAAGGTCGGCGGTTCGAATCCCTGTGACGGGGTGAGCTCCCGTTGCTTGGTCCCAGCTCCTGCCAACCTAGCAGTTCGAAAGCACATCAAAATGCAAGTAGATAAATAGGAACCGCTACAGTGGGAAGGTAAACGGCGTTTCCATGTGCTGCTCTGGTTTGCCAGAAGCGGCTTTGTCATGCTGACCACATGACCTGGAAGCTATACGCCGGCTCCCTCGGCCAATAATGCGAGATGAGCACGCAACCCCAGAGTCGGTCACGACTGGACCTAATGGTCAGGGGTCCCTTTACCTTTTTTTATGGTCAGTAGTATCCCATCCAATACCTAGCTAGAAATAGATTTTTTTTATTTTCTCCTGAAAGTCAGCAATGAGGGAGGCAGAAGCAGCTCGCCAGGGAGGGCATTGCACAAATAGAAGCACCCCCTAACCCAGTCCCTGGTCCATGCCAACTCGGCAGCAGCTACAGGTAGCACCATCAACTGGGCTTCCTATACCCGGAGGTCTCAGGGCAGTTAACAGGAAAAAATCAGAATATAAAACCACAAAATATATAATAAAAATAAAACAACCCAGTAACCCCCCCCCCCAACACACACAAAACCACATTTTAAAAGGGCATAAGATGTCAATCAAAGTAAGCCAAGGCCCGGTTAAAAAGGAATGTTTTTGCCTGGTGCCTAAAGGTGTATAATGAAGACACCAAGCGAACTTCCCTGTGGAGAGCATCCTGCAGGAGCTTCCTGCAGCCAATTGGAAGCAGCGCCAGAAAAAAGTTCGAGAAACCTTTGCTTCCAAAAAAAGTTTGAAAACCGGAACACTCACTTCCGGTTTCCGATTGTTCGGGAGCCGAAATGTTCAGCAACTAAGCCATTCAAGATCCAAGGTATGACTACCACATTTCATGTTCTCAAAGCAATTGACCTGATCTCAAGTATGGCACCACATTGTAAGAGAGGCTAGTGTTGGTATTTTTGGTTATTAAACATACTTTAAATAACTTGGGTAGGCTAGCATTCTATTTTTAACTTTGGAGTGTGGTGAGTTCTGTCTTATTTTATTTATATGGGTTGCTTTTTTAAAGGTGTTATCCCTGTCTTTGTGCTTCAATTGTTTTTTTACCTATTTATTGCATGCTGACCTCATGTTGTAGGACATCATGGAAGTCCTGTAGGGTTGCCTAGAAATGTTTGATCTAAGATAAAATTTGGGCCTGGGGCTTCTTGACTGTCAGTGCCCATTTAGTCCATTCACTGCACCAGAAAACAGTCTATTTCTCTGTGAAATGGAATTTGAAAGAGTGTTTTTCCAAAGAATGAGTCAGGTTTGCATTAACATCATCTTAAATTAAAACATTCATGTGGTTAACTGAAGGAAGTCTTGTTCTGTAGAAGGCTTAGAAGAAAGTACAGGTGTTTTGTGGTAGTGCGAGTACATAAATGAACAAGTAACACAAATAAGCCGTCTTCACCTATAGCCAAGCCTAGGTCTAAGAAAATTAAACATGACTGCCTAGGAATGTCCTGGCTATTTTATGGCTTGTTTCTTTTCAGAACTCAGACATGTTTTGAGACTTGGTTTGTTCCTCAACTGGCTGGCTGTTTTTGGAAGCAGTTTTGACTTTTAGCAGCAAAAAATGAATTCAATCTTTTGTTAAGCAAGGGAGCTAACTATGCTCAAAGCTGTTTGTAAACTTTGAGTGTTTATGCAAAATATGCTATTGATGTTGTTTTTTACAATGCATTTTCTTTCCCCCCCAAAAAAACAGGTTGTGAAGATGAGAAAAGAAGTGAGGAAGGTCAGAGTGCTGACAATTCGCAAGCTAACTAGACATATTGCAAAACTGAAGGCAAAAAAGTAAGCTTAACAATTACTCTTTTTATGGTTTTCTGCAGTCCCAGGGCAACTGGTAGTAGGAGCTACTGGCTCTTTCTAGCAGGAAGGTGGGAAGCAAGCATCCTGCCCCTGCCCCTCTCTGACCAAAAAATATCCCTCTTGCCATGATGACATACTTCTTCCTATAGCCTCCCCAGTGGTCCTAAGTCTCCTGATTAGTAGTGAAGGTCACATCCTTTCATTTTCTATAAAGTGTTTTAGAATTTCCGGGTCAGTTTGGTAGCTAAGCCAATGGACTGTCCAAGCCTGGAATCATGGTTAAGGAATCTCCTCCTTAACCAGAGGCATAGTGTGGGGAGGGCCAGGGCGACCGTGGCCCTGGGCGCAGATTTTTGAAGGGGCACGACGAGGGGGCACAGCCAGGGGTCCTCATCAAGTTTGCAGCAGTGAGAAGGCAAGCCAAGCTGCACCTGCTCCAGGCCTTGCGGGCTGGGGCAGCACTGCCTGCACCTCCTCTGGTGAAGGGCCATCTGTGTGTGCCCCACCCCTGAGCCGCCAAGAGGGAGTAAGGGGGAAGGCCCCACCACCGAGGAGAGGTGAGTGGCTCTGGCAGCCGTCTCCTCCTTTGCTAACAGGGGTCCTCAACCCTCAGGTCTGTCCTCATAGGGTGGCTTTGAACCTCTTTCTTCCTCCCCTCCCCTCCCCTCGCTTCACCTCCCTTGCTGCCGACTCAGACCGCCGTGGCTCAGTTGGCGGTGAGGGTTTGGGCTGGCATGGCTTCCACACGTATACACACACACACACACACCGGGCTCCAACAGCCCATGCTACACCACTTTCCTGTAGCCAAGCTAAGTTAGACCTTGGATTAGCTGCCATTCTGCACTCATATGATGTGCAAACCATTCCACTATGCTCCCAGTGCAACCATGGATAAGAGATTGCCAAAAAAAGGTGGGGGAGAGAACTGCACTAGGCCTTGGTAACTATTACCATGAATTATTTTACAGTGAATAATAACGGAACATAACATATGTAGTATTGCAATATTATTTAAATACCTTCCTCTTTCAGGGGCACAGAAGATGCAGTATTGAAAAACCATAAGCGTGCAGAGAGGTTACTGGAAGAAATTCATGCCATGAAGGTAATGCTATGCATATGCTTTTGAATATCTAGTCTACAAACTGCTTAAATTACAAACATCTGTACAGGTCTTTTTTAAAAAAAAAACCAAAATCCACTTCAAATAAATTTGTTTCAGATTTTGTATGGACTAGTTTTGGCTGTAAATAGAACATATGAGAGAGCAACAGACCACAAACGTGGTGGGAGACTATTTTTAAATTTATATTTTACTTTTTATTGGTGCAACTGTCAAGGTGCTAGACTAATTTGACTTGTATGTGTTGCCAAGCTAAACTAGCATTTGTTTCCAACAGACCAGTTTGCCTCAATTTTTAATTCCTGAACTAAATGATGACTGTTCAGTGCCTCTGCTGCTCAGAAATGCGATGGACATTTTGATGGTTGACATCATAGTTCCTAGTCTTCCCACTTGCCAACTCCTTACATTTTTCTGCAATGCTGTCACTGCTCTAATGTGCAAAGCAGTAACGGACAAAATGGATTGAAACCAAAGTATTTTTTTCTCTTCTGAAGCCAGGGTATTCATTAGCATTTGCAAGGCTCTTTTACTTCTCTTACACTGACATGCTGAGCCAGTAAATGTCTGGCAGGCTCTTGAATAACAGATCTTTTTTTGTAGCAATGAATAGCTTAATTACAGTCTCTTTTCTTCACACAATATTTATAATTTTTAATGTCAAAGTGCAAGACTGGTCTTTCAAACTTAGCCATAAGATTAAGCTGTAGGAATGCTGTTTTGCCCTGCTAATGAATGCATAGTTTACTGTTCTAAACAGGTGAGCTATAGTAATTTTACACAATATGCTGGTTCTTGGAAGTATTTAAGAACTCATTATTAATGAAAAGTAGATTAAACCACTTCCACTTAGAAGGTGCCTATAGAAGTGCCCTAAAATGTATACAACAGTTTTCAAAGCACATAGCAAATGCACTGGTCTTTGTATGCTTATAACTTTAAAAGGGGAAATAAGGAAATGTTATTTTAAGTCTCTAAGACAGGCTACAGCCAAAAAACAAAATAATAGCAGCACTGGGATGGATCCAGAATTTTGCTTAGCAGAGTTTCACTGGCACTGGAAGGAAGAAGTGATTTTAGTTTATTTGTTCTTTTCTCTGACAACCTCTACACCTTCTGAAAACTGCTCCATAGGGTTGGAGACCTGCAGGAGCTCTAGAGACAGCATGGCAAAGGGGGAAGTCAGTGGAAATCATCTTCCATTCCGCTGGACAGAACCAGAACCCAATGCCTTCTATGAATGAACTCTTCCATTGAAGGAATAGCCACTCTGGATCCAACCCTTTCTGCCCTTTCTTCATTCCATCAAAAATGAAGGCTTTGGGTATCTGTGTAATTGCAGGGCACAGCTATGTTTTTGGACAAGCAAATGGACTTGCATTACAGAAACTTGATGGTGGTCTTTCAGGTATCCCGCTCCCTGCAGAAACCAGAAATACTGATTACTTGTGCCATTAATATAGCTATTCCTATTCCCTTCAAGTTCACTAGAAAACTCCCTGTATAGGAATTTCTGCATGTTGCTGTCCCTGAAAGGGGTCAAGCCTTTGAAAACTTTGAAGCACTCATAAAGTGAACCGTTGCAAGCTTGCATTTGGAGCACTTTCAGAAAGCTTAGAGGACACACACAAAGCAGCCCCTGCCAAAATTGTCAACCTCCTTTCCCTGCTCCAGGGCCTGGGAACTTTCCTTGGTGAAAGGAGGGGAAGTGCCTGAGGCAGTGAGTGCGCCTTGGGCTCCTCCGGTTGTCTTTTCCTGCAGGTGATGGGACTGAGACTACCAAGCAGAGGCTCTCATATTTTACACTCTCACTTGTGGGGTGTCTCACTTGTGGGGGCTCTCACTTGTGGGGTGCCTCAGGGTTCTGTTCTCCCCCCCCCATGCTTTTTAACATCTACATGCAGCCACTGGGAGAGATCATCAGGGGGTTTGGGCTGGGTGTTCATCAGTATGGATGTTCATCAGTATGCGGATGATACCCAGCTCTACCTCTCTTTTAAATCAGAACCAGTGAAGGCGGTGAAGGTCCTGTGTGAGTGCCTGGAGGAGGTTGGAGGATGGATGGCGGCTAACAGATTGAGATTGAATCCTGACAAGACAGAAGTACTGTTTGTGGGGGACAGGAGGCGGGCAGGTGTGGAGGACTCCCTGGTCCTGAATGGGGTAACTGTGCCCCTGAAGGACCAGGTGCGCAGCCTGGGAGTCATTTTGGACTCACAGCTGTCCATGGAGGCACAGGTCAATTCTGTATCCAGGGCAGTTGTCTATCAACTCCATCTGGTACGCAGGCTGAGACCCTACTTGCCTGCAGACTGTCTCGCCAGAGTGGTGCATGCTCTAGTTATCTCTCGCTTGGACTACTGCAATGTGCTCTATGTAGGGCTACCTTTGAAGGTGACCTGGAAACTACAACTAATCCAGAATGCGGCAGCTAGACTGGTGACTGGGAGCGGCCGCCGAGACCACATAACACCGGTCTTGAAAGACCTACATTGGCTCCCAGTACGTTTCCGAGCACAAAATGTTGGTTCTGACTTTTAAAGCCCTAAATGGCCTCGGTCTAGTATACCTGAAGGAGCGTCTCCACCACCATCGTTTTGCCCGGATACTGAGGTCCAGCACCGAGGGCCTTTTGGCAGTTCCCTCGTTGCGAGAAGCCAAGTTGCAGGGAACCAGGCAGAGGGCCTTCTCGGTAGTGGCACCCTCCCATCAGATGTCAAAGAGAAAAACAGCTACCAGATTTTTAGAAGACATCTGAAGGCAGCCCTGTTTAGGGAGGCTTTTAATGTTGAATAGATTACTGTCTTTTATTTCTCTGTTGGAAGCCGCCCAGATGGGCGGGGTATAAATAATAATAATAATAATAATATATTATTATTATTATTATTATTATTATTATTATTATTATTATTATTATTACAAGGATCTCCGCCCAAAAGATTCTGTAACTCCTATTTTCAAGCTTTTCTCCAAGTGAAGTTCATTATGTTTGTACCTCTGTCACAAGTAAACATGATGTTTCTTTGCGGAACAGATTTTGAAATGGATTCAGGGGCAAAACCAGCTTTAACTTGGAAAATAAACCATTTCTATTTTGCAATGTAACTTGCATTATATGAAACTTGAAATACAGACCTCTGTGTGTTGAGCACTCTAATCTCATGTCAAGTTGGGGTGTGAGTTTACCTGGTTTTTTATTTTAATGTAAAATACTTTTCAGGGTTAAAACAATCTGCTACGTGCTAACAGTTACATATGAAGAATTGTTCAGTAGTCCCTGTGTATGGTGCCTAATAAGATTTGGGCACTTGCGCTTTAAAAATGACTACCAGCCAGAGGATGGTATGTATTTGATGGAACTTGAGAAGTCCTGTCACTAACTGTTAAAAAGATTAAAGTTTTTATCTATGGCAGGTTTGTTCTTAAAGTATATTACAGCAATGTGGTCTGGTCCAAGGGGCTTTCCCCCTTGATATTGTCACTTTATATTTATTAAAAGAGGACTAATAGGCATATGTTGTAATCGGATGATTCAGTAATCCCAAACATTCCAAACTCAAAAGCTAGAAATATCCTCTTTGCAGGGAAACAACATTGCTTAAAAATTCTAGCTACGTGGATGAAAAAACTGGGTTAATTGTTTGCAGGAGTTCTTGAAGCTATTGGAACAGAAAACTGTTTTTAGATTCTTCAGGCTTCATTTTGCCAGAACTGTATAAAACATTTATTTTAAAATACAGGAAAGAGACAAAGAACGCTATGAACCTAGCTAGTTCTTCCTCTGTACGTGATTTATTTTATGGATGTCCAAACTGGACATATAATATGTATCTGTAGAAAAAGAAGATGGATTACAATAATACTACCATTTGGCCTTCATTGATTCAATTTATTCTATTTCACAAAATATTTATATCACGTGACATGTTACAAGTTTTCATGTAAACCCGTGACACTGTTCTGAAATGAGCATTCTGGGCCAGTGTAACAGAGCTGGGGTGATGCCCAGATAACCCCTACTCACGGTAGACCCATTGAAATCAGTGGACTTATGTTACTTAAGTTCATTGATTTCCATGGATCTACTGTTAGTGTGGATTAGTTGAATGTTGCCTATGATCCGTAAACCCTAATTACGAAATTGGGAACTTGCCATAAGATTCCATGGTCCCGGCAAGGAACAAATTCCCTCTTCCTGCCTTAACAGCAGTTAAGACACACTTCAGTATCAACACAGCTGACCATTAAACCTAAAGAAATGTCAAGAATAATATGCCTCCTATGGTTCAGAGTTGGTTATGAATTTGTCTGCATTCAAATACAGTGGTACCTTGGTTCTCAAACAACTTGGAACCCAAACACTGCAAACCCAGAAGTAAGTGTTCCAGTTTGTGAACTTTTTTCCGGAAGCCGAAAGTGCTCCGTTTTGAGTATTATGCTTCCGTTTTGAGTGACACATCTGTCGGTTTTGTGTGACACACTTCTGTTTTGAGTGTTACGCTGAGGTCTGTCTGGTTTTGCTATTTATTTTGCTTTTTTGTGACTGTGTGAAACCCAGTTCAGCTACTGATTGATTGTGTGACTGCAGTACATTGTTTATTGCTTTCATTTTATGTATCAATGGTCTCGTTAGATAGGAAAATTCATGTTAAATTGCTGTTTTAGGGGTTTCTAAAAGTCTGGAATGGATTAATCCATTTTGCATTACTTTCTATGGGAAAGCGTGGCTTGGTTTTGGAACGGACTTCCGGAACGGATTAATTTTAAGAACCAAGGTACCACTGTATGGACCTTATAGATATAAACAGTTTTCTACATAAATTTGTATATGTGTTTGTATACCAGCAATAGTTTTTTGGAATTGTTTGAGTGTATTTCTTCAAAGTGTGGTGGCAAATGACAGCGCATTGATCAAGTGACAGCGCATTGATCAAGTTGCCCTGTTCATTAGCTACACCTTGGATAATAGTTTTACTTTAGCCACAGAGGAAGTGGGGAAATCCTTCAACACGATGAGAATGGGGCTGAGCTATTATGGCCAGCTCTGAACAGCAGGCGGGTACCCCTTTATTTTCAAACATGATTGAGGCAGTTCATTAACATTAATTTCTGAAATAATCGCCACACGCCATTTAACAAAACTGAATATGCCTTCTTGTGCACTCTTTCATCCGCAAGTCGTTTGTTCTTCCATAAGGGGATGAAGTCTTTAGGGATCAGCTGTCAGACGGGAGTAGTAAGTTATGTTGAAATGCTATCAGTCAGAGTGCTATTCGAGGATGTCAAGTACAAACACTTAAGAATAATAGGATGACTGTTGGGGGATAGTACCTGAAGAAAAATAGCCCAAGAGACAAGGCTACCCTTGGCATTTAATCAAGGTGTGATCACTCACTCCTTGTTCTGTTCGTTGTCTCCACTCTCATCGATTTATTTTCCTTGCAACTCCCTTGCCCGCTTTAGAATGGCTACAGAGTTGTACATGTATGCATATTCACTGTTTGTGCCTATAATGCGATACATGCAAGACAAAGAAAGATATGGGGAAAGGCAAAGGACCCCTGACAGTTAAGTCCGGTCGCAGACGACTCTGGGGTTACGGCGCTCATCTTGTTTCACAGGCCAAGTGAGCTGGTGTTTGTCCGCAGACAGTTTTTCCGGGTCATGTGGCCAGCATGACTAAGCCGCTTCTGGTGAAACCAAAGCAGCGCACGGAAACGCCGTTTATCTTCCCGCTGGAGCGGCACCTATTTATCTACTTGCACTTTGGCATGCTTTTGAAATGCTAGGTTGGCAGGAGCTGGGACCGAGCAACGGGCGCTCACCCCATCGTGGGGATTTGAACTGCCGACCTTCTGATCGGCAAGCCCAAGAGGCTCAGTGGTTTAGACCACAGCGTCACCAGCATTGCATTTTAAAAAATGTTTCTGGAATGAGTTGCAAGCTTTTGGGGGGGGGGGGGTTACGTGATTCTCTCCTCCCAGCAAGATGCATATGTTCCTGGTATGAAGACGCTTCCTTCTGCTTTTTGAAGTTGCCACAAGTTGCCTTTTTTCTATATGTGTGCTGCTGTAGCAGGATGGCAAAATATAAGCAGATTAGAATGGCTATGGCAGCTTGAACTTGTGCTCTGTGCAAGGAAGAGTATTAATATCACACAAGAGAAGAACAAATGGCTTCAAGATGAAATTTTTATGCACCACATTGTCTCTTCTGATGTCAGTTCAGGGAGTAGGATCATAAATAATGTTTGTTTTTCTTAATTATTGGGTAATGACAGCCAATACAATCCAAAACAGCTTAATGGCTTGCCTTGTGCCCAAAATGGAATTTTAAAAATCTGCTCTGTGTTCAGACTGCTTTTGCTGCTTTTCTCTTCTCTCTGCTTGAATCTCAACCATTTTAAGCATTCTTGCAGTTGTTTTTCAGTGCCTGTGCCATGTTGGTAAATATGATTGCAAGAAAATGGCTCATTTATTTACACACACACACACACACACACACACACACATATACATACATATTTCTTGAACTTGAATTCTAAATTTGCTACCAAATGGAGTTTAGAACTTTCCTGAAGAATTTATAAAGCAAAAAAAGGAGATGGAACTATGTGCTGCCTGTGAATTTACAGCTGGGTTTTCGAGCGAAGGATTTTTTTTTCTACTTTACTTTTACAAAGTGGCATGAATACTTCATAGGATGTACTTGTAAGAGCAGTGGCTAGCTAAATTACAGTTATACCTATGCCAATGAAATACCATAACATTTAAATTTTAGGACTTCCAACTGTAATACCGTTTTGTGCCAGAAAGGGTTTTAGTGGACTGTTCAAGTTCTAGGTCATGATGAGTTTAGATTGGCTTTACCTGCAGCCAATCGGAAGCTGTGGAAGCCCTGTTGGATGTTCGGGTTTCAAAGAGCGTTCGCAAACCGGAACACTCACTTCCAGGTTTGCAGCATTCAGGAGCCAAAATGTCTGAGTACCAAGGTGTTTGGGATCCAAGGTATGACTGTGTTTGAAAATTAAAGAGAAAACTGCTTATGATGATAGTTACTACCTAAGTACATGGCCACATATCAAAACTAGGAAAGCTTATTATTGCTTTAATCCTGATATTGCTTATAATTGAAATTTGATTTTGACTTTGGGGGAGGTGATGTGGAACACATTTCAAGTAAAAATTAGAGGATACTATCCCAAGCGAATGCTGACATACACAACTGAAGAATTGCTAAGGAAATGGAATGTTCAAACATTGCAATTTTGGTTTTTGTGATTGCCCCACTAAATGATGTTATGACCCAGCTTTTTCCTTTTGTCCAACTTGGTTTTTGTAGCATCGATAACCAAAATACTTTCTGCAGTAGCTCGCAAGGAGCAGTTTGGAGAGCTACTGCTTTTTAAACCACCACAAAATTACGGTCTTGCAAATGAATGTTTTCATCCTAGAGAAAAGACAGTTAATTATATTTCCTATATGTGACTACTGACTTGAATGGGAACCATGGGGCTGAAACCATGCCTCTAGTTACACTGTCTAAAATGCTCATATCATAGTTTCCAGTTTAAACTTTAAGCTGAAGTCATTGCTTCCATTTTGTCTTGGAAGCCTTTTAAAATCATGAAAATAAGTTTAGGAGCATGTCATTGCATTTGAAAAGTTAACTGTGCCAACACTTTTGTACTTAGGAAGTCCAAATCATATCTCACTGATTTCATTGTTGCTTTCCCCAAATACAACAACAACAACAACAACAACAACAACAACAACAACAACAACACTTTATTACAGTTGTAGACCAGAATAAGGAGGGAGGGGTACAATCATTTAAAATCTAAAAAACAAAAACAAAACACTGAAAGGAGTTAAAACAGAATATATACTGGTATATATAAAAGTCCAAAAGAAGCTTGGCTATATATATTCTGTTTTAACTCCTTCTAAAACAGAAGTATATAAAACAGAACATATATATATATATATGTTAGGAACATCAGACAAGAGTGAAAGAGTGCAAAAGGCTAGTATATATAAGACCACTGCCCAACTTTTATCAGTTACACACTATTTCTGTGCCATCACCCAAGATGCACGCTAAATGTTTCTTTGTTAATTCAGTGTTGCCCTTAAATATGAACTTGGAGATACAGTCGTACCTTAGAAGTCGAATGAAATCCGTTCCGGAAGTTTGCAATGGACATTTGGGTTCCAAAAAACGTTCACAAGCCAGAAGAATCACTTTTGGGTTTGCGGCGTTCAGGACCCAAAATGTTTGACTCGCAAGTCGTTTGAGATCCAAGGTACGACTGTAGTGGGTATCAAGTTCAAATTAGTTTTAACTGATTATTCTTCCTTTAGGTTAGGTGGAGGTGGTGTTGGAACTCCTTGTGGGTGAAGTTTATTGTAAAGCTAGTAAGTGGGGTGGGTGTGTTTTCCCTCAGAAGGCATGAGGATGTTTTTCCCCAATTGGCACCAAAACTTCAAATGACATTCCCATCTGCAAAACCTGGTGTGAATTTGACCACAGTAGCAATCAGACGGCTGGAACTTTCATCACTTTGCTATGACCAAAAGGGGAAAAATGCCCTTGCTATTTTAAATTTGCAATTCCAGATGTGATGTGTTGCTTGCATTTCTTACCAACAACCAGACAATAAACAACAAGTTTTAAAATAGAATACTGGAACGAAAGTCCAACATACTGAATTAGCCTAAGCCATTCTCCATATTGTAGCATATTTTGGATGAATTAAGAACATTTTAAATGAAACTGCATAAGGATACCCGTGAACTGCATGTTCAATCCACTGCTCAATGCATTACTTGAATTGTGTCTTGTCCATATGGAGTTGCCAAGATACAGAGGTATGCCAGGGTACCATAGGAACCAACTCCCAGGGGCTGTGGGGGCTTTGACCCCCACAATGAAATATTGGGGGGGCAGACCCCCACAAAGTTGATGGGCATTCCCATTCAAATGGTGTGTGTGCGCTGTATCATGTGATCGATTATGCAGGGTGGGGCTTACCTGCCCCCCTATATTTTATTCAGGTTGGCACCCCTGCATTATACAGAACATCACTAAAGAATGCAATGCCTTATATCCGTTATAAATCATTTACATTTCCAGGTTGACCCAAAGTGGAAGCTGTGTGGATTTTTTTTCTCTAAATCTAACGATTCAAATGCAGATTCTAATCTTGAATTTCATGTACCTTGGTTCTCGAACGTCATCCATTCCAGAAGTCCGTCCAACTTCCGAAACATTCGAAAACCAAGGCATTATTTCCGATTGGCGCCAGCGCCCTGGAAACAATAGCCAACAGCCACATCGGATGTTTGGCTGCCGAAAAACGTTCAGAAACTGGAACACTTCCAGGTTTTTGCCATGCGGGAGCCGAAATGTTCGAGCACCAAGGCGTTCGAGAACCAAGGTTCCACTGTATTTCCTAAATAAGCATGTGTACTACTTGTTAAACTAGCTGCTGTTACTCTGTATTGTAACTCTACCTCATAACTGTACGTTGTATCTCTACCTAGTGTAGCCATTTACACATCACCAGCCCAAAAAAATTTGCAACAAAATAAGGCTATTGTGGCCAACCTGCTCCGAAAGAAAACTGTACAGGAGGTGGAGAACTGTAAATGCCGAGTGGTTGAAATTTGGGGACATTGTTAACTGCACTATGCAGCCGGCATTATCCTAGAAGGGCTGTGTTATAGGTCAATGTGTGTGTATGCGGTGGATTTGTTTTGTTTTATTAACATACAAAATCGAGCATAAAACAAAGCCATCACAGAAAACAGATATGAAATATGAAAACAGAAACAAGGAGGAGGCCAGAGACATCAGTAATGCCTTCCAGATTTTTGGTATAATAGAAATTAAAACAAGTCTATATATATAAAAAAACACCATTAACATAGATATCTTATTTTTCAAGAGGGATGAGTTGCATTTCCAGTTAGATTTTAATCCAAAATAGATTTTAATCCCGTTTTGCTAAAAGGGTGGAATGGAAGCCTTTAGCTAACTCTTTCTCTCTCTCCTTTTCCCCCCCACAGGAGATAAAGCTTGACCACGTTACCAAATTGGCACTCGAACAAGAAATTAATTTTGAGATTGTTTGCAAAAAGGTAGGATTCTTTGTACATTTGTGTGAAGTCATCATATAAGCATGCTCGCAGGAAAGAACCCACTTTCGACCTGGGCAAATATATTTACTGTACAGTGGTACCTCGTGTTACGTACCTAATCTGTCCAGGAGGTCCGTTTGTAACCAGAAACTGCTCGTAACATGAGGCGCGCTTTCGCTAATGGCACCTGCCGTGCTGCCGGAGCGCGACTTCCGCTCGCATCCCGAGGCAAAGTTCACAACAAGGGGCATCTACTCCCGGGTTAGCGGAGCGCATAACCCGAATCATTCGTAAGAGGGATGGTACGTAACACGAGGTACCACTGTACAGCCATCCCAAAGGTTTGTCACAGGGTTTCATGTTGTGTTGGTGCTGATGGCGTATGTCATTGTAGATCCTTCAGAACACTTTTCTAATGTTCTGACTTTTCAACAACAAAGGCATGTTCAGATGCCTGCTTTGGTCATGATGGATGCCTTGATGAGATTTCTGCTCTCAGTTGCAAATGTCTCTGTCCTTCGTTTTTTTCCCCCGTGCACTGCAAGTTTAGAAGAAAAAAGCTCCATGGGATTGTTTTTTCCAGCAAGTTCATAATTTGCAATGAAAACCTCGGTGTTGGAGGTTTGTTATTGCTTGAAATGGTCAACATTTGTTTCAAAAATCATATATTTCCTACAATCAATGGATAACTTAATAGCAAGGATATCATATCACAGGACGGAGCAATTTATTTATTATTGAGATCCATCTTGTTAATTAATTGATATAGTTAGAAAGAGCCAAGTTTCTTGTGCCTGCCGGTGTCCAGCTTACAGCTGTCTTTGAAAGGGAGGCATTCTCAGATTTCTACCAATGCCCTACCTTTCCTTTCAGACCTTGCCAAAGCAGAATGAGCCGATGTAGGCAGATTTGCTTACTCTCTGTAATATAATTTAAGCATGTAATGTGAGTTTCTTTGGTGGAATTTCTGTTTCTAGCAAAACCACAACGTACATACTATTCACCAATATGGTAGTTTAGGGTTTGTTGTGATCTCTTTTTGTTGTCATTGGTTGATGTTTTAAAAGGAAAAACCAATTTATTAATACAAGGTACAGGAAGCAATGGCATTCCTCCTTTCAGTGCTGATCAGTGCATTTCGTTTGGGCCACCACATTTTAACTAGTATGCATACATTAAAAGGAAGCGGAAATGATTTTCAACGCTTCGGGAAGATGAAGAATTAGAACGTAGAATAGGGTATGTTTAATTTAAGTGGAACAGTGGATTGTGGTCAACCTAGCACAAAGTTGGCCACAATGTTCTGCACTCTCCTACCCCATTTGTCCCCTAAATTTGTTCTGGGAGTTCCCTCAACCCCTCGGAGCAGATTTCAGGATGGTTTTAGGGCATGTCCTGGGGGAGAAGAGGAACCCCATTGTGCTAGTGCTGATCATTGCGTCAAATATTTGTGGGGTGGGGAATCTGCTTTAGAGAAGTACATGAAGGGAGAGTTTCTCTCTTGTGCCCCTCAGTAATGGGGAACCTGTGGCTCACAGGCCTTATTAAGCAGGCCAGGCTTCTCTGTTTGGGTCGTGAGGCCATTTCAGCTAAGTCACATCCACCTGTACTATACCTGACATCATAGATATATGAAATAAGGTACAGAGCAGGAAATGGGGCTTGACAGCACCTGCAAGCTACACTGTTCAATACTCAGCTGTGCACTGGGCTTTAGAAGTTGCAAAACACCGACAGTCAGCTTATCGGCAGTGCCTGCAAAGTACCATTCTTCAGCTATGTGGTTTGATTTGAGACCGCACCGTCAAAGGGAAACGGGTCATCTGATGTTACTGTGATATCAGGTGACTGACAGGTGGATGGCTCCACCCACCTGTCAGACACGGCACCTAATGGAGAGCAGAGTCCAGCCCACGGACCAGCCCTAGTTCCCCCACCCTCCATTGCAGCGATCTTATAAGGAGACCGTTTCTCCATCATCAAAAGCGTGAAGGCAAGAGTTTTCTTGGTCCAGATGTGGAACAGTCTGCCTCGACCATCACTGTTTTTGTAAAAAAAAAAAAAAAATTGAAGATGGGTGAAAACAGGTCTTTCCCCAATATATATGTGCCAATAGATTGTCAGTTACCGTGTTTCTCATATTATAAGACACGTCTTATATTTATTTTTTCCTCAAAAAAAAACACTATGGCTTATTTTCAAGGGATGTCTTATTTTTTTCCTCCTCCTCCTGTCGCGGCCAGCATTGCTGCTGCTCCTATCACTATGTCTTATTTTCGGGGTATGGCTTATATTCCTTGATTGCTTAAAAATCCTGCTATGGCTTATTTTATGGGGATGCCTTAAAATATGAGAAACAGGGTATTTGGGACTCGGTATAACTTTGGCAAGCTTTTATGGCTAATGATTGAATAGTATTTTATTGGTAATGCTGTGTTCTTTGTGAGCCATTTATACACTTCAAAAATAAATTAATAAAAAAATTATTTAAAAAATACTTAAGCAATGAATGCATGAGAAAGCCCATTGCTTTTATGCAGTGTGCATTACAGCCACTTGAAATTTATTGATTCAGAAGTTTTGGAATCCAAATCATGATGCTGGCTCAAGGCCATTCACTTTGAAAATGTTATGTTTCCTTCATGCTAATTATACATTTATGTTGCTTGATAGAAGATGCTGGCATTTGTTACGTCATTAATAACAGAACACATAATTATTTACTTGGATTTTTAACATTCTTTGCTTTATTTAAAAATAAACTCTGTGTGCAGTCCTTAAGCCAAGAAGAAACAAACTTCTGTGAAATCTCTGCTGTCGTTTTTTAGCTAAATAAGTCATGGTATTTGTTGGTGACATCTTATACTTGATGTGTACTTTGTAGGAAGTGTGTGCTTGGGATTCTGTCAATATGCATCTCATCCTAAAGTCAAAAGATACATGTGGTGAGCAGGTATCGTTGCTTTTGTGATTTGCACATCTTCAGGGCCAGACCTTATACAAAGATATCCCAAATTACTGCAGTGGGGTAGCCCTGTTAGTCTCTTGTCGCAAATAAAATAAAATCAAACCCCAGACTGTTGTAGCCCCTTAAAGGCCTTTATGGCATTATCGTTTGTGAATTCAAACCCACCTTGTCAGATCTCTGCCCAGTAGGGCTTTTTTCTAGTAGGTTAAAAGGCTGCTCAGAGTTCCCTGGGCACGAATGCAGTAAGAAGCAAGTTTAATGTTTCTTCATAAGGCACAAGATAAGATATCCTAGGAATAACCTTTATAGAGCTTGAACAGTCCCCCGATTCTGTCTGAAATGGAATTGACTGTGGGTGTTTAAAAACCACTGTTTCCTGATAAATTTCCATGGCAAACAGATGCTAACTTCAAACACAAATGGTTGTGGTTACTCTTAAGAACATTGGCGATGTGGGAATGTTTCATGAAGGTGTAAGATTTGTCTCCCTGTGACTAACTCTGTTCCTGCAATGCAGATGATTCAGCCTTGTGGTCTTCAAAAGATTTGTACGTTTGAACTATGTTCTTAAATATTTTCACAGCCTTAAGAATTTGTTGTCTAGCTTAACGTCTCCTCGGTGCCAAAGGTACACTGTCTGCCCGGTGATTTTTGGCTTTTGAACGGAAATGAACTAGCTCAAAAAAAGTTTCAAGAGTTGTAATATCCAGTCCTGGTGCCCGGCCGTGTATTCTTCCTGTTGGTCTACCTCCTCTAAACGCTGTGCAAAAGCATAATGGATAGTTTCCATGTGTACTATAGCCTGCCAAATGGCTTTCCCCGTCACATAGATTATTTCTTCACCGCTAGGAGCATGGGGAAAATTTCAATGAGAACAATCCATTTAATGGGGTTTTTCTGTGGCCACCATATAGAACAGCTGCTACAAATAAGCTGTTTAATGGAGCTTTGCAATGGCAATGCAGTGTTGAGACCCTGAGAATCCTGAGAAATGAAGGGTTCCCCTCCACTCTTGACTACAGAGGAAGTGAGTTCAGTTCC
Organism: Zootoca vivipara; assembly: GCF_965207765.1. NCBI lineage: Eukaryota > Metazoa > Chordata > Lepidosauria > Squamata > Lacertidae > Zootoca > Zootoca vivipara. Next base: position 16,737,161 of record NC_142593.1, on the reverse strand, counting down.
TAAATCAATGTCTTACGAATTTTGTCCCATATACCAGTCCAAAATCCTGCCTCATTGTTGAGTCTCCTACTGATGCAAGGCATGCACTTCATACAAGGAGTATGGGCAGCAGAGATCTGGATGAGATCAGTGGCTACAGTCACTGTGGGAAAGACTTTAAAATATTTTTGTTTTGTTTGGCATTTTAACATCTATGAATAAGCGAGCCTAGGATAATTGTTATCCACTATGCAGTTGACTTTTGGTTTGTTTTTTACATTTTTAATGTTATAGCATCAGAGGTAATTTTTAAGCTAAGATTGAGAAGTGAAAGAGCAGGGTTCCCCAAACTAAGGCCCGGGGGCCGGATGCGGCCTGTGAGGCTCATTTATGCGGCCCCCAGCAATCCCTGCCGCCACCCACTCTTACCGGCGTGGCGCGGCACAGCCGCCCACTTCCAGGTCACCGGGAGCGTTGGAAATAGCTTGCGCGCATGCGCAAGTGTCATTTCCGGTGCAGTTCCGGGCTGGAGGAGGCCCATGCGCACAAGTGATTTCCGGTGTTCCGGCAACCCGGAGGTGCGCCAGAAATTGCATGTGCGCATGCGTATGGGCGCGCGCTCTGGCCCACACCACGATCGGTGCTGGCCGCACCGGCCCTCGGCAAGGTACGTTCGGGGACCCCTGTGAAAGAGTAATGCAGCCTATACATAAAGACTTTGGACTAAGCCCCAATCAACTTGGTGGAATGTACTTCTCGGCAAACATACAGAGCATCAGGTTTTAACTTGATTCATCTATTCATGCAATCCTATATATGCTCATCAGAAGTACATCTTACTGAGTTCCATAGGATTTAGGATTGCAGCATATATGTACTTTAATCTTCATACCCTTGGATGCTTTGAAAGACGGGCCAATATTTTTGGCATAGTGTCATGAGTGTTCTTATTTGAAAATATGACTGCTACAATCTTTTGCCGGAGATATATGTGCAGAAAAATACTAATAAGCTATAAAAATGTGGACGTCACATTGTATGTTTAGCGACCCTTTTTCTCTCAACTGTAACTTTAAATGGGAGGAAATTGAATTTGTTGTAAAATGAAAGATTTTAGTATTTTCCATTCGTGCATGAACTAAAGGTATTCGGTACTCACACAGAAGCTATGGTTGCTCTTTGGTCACGAGAAAGTGTTTCCTAGTCCCACAAATTGGCACAAAGTTAGATTAATTTTTAGAAATACAGATTCTAGCTGTTCCTAGGTCTCTGAAGATAATAGTATTTGATCTTCAGAAATGTCGACTAGCGTGTAGTTTGCTGTAATACCACTGCCATTGGTAACCTTTCAAGCCCCTCATTACAGGATGTGCAGATTTAGTCTTGATAGGGTTGATTTTCCTTTTTGTTTTGTCACTCAACAAGATGCTTCACCATTTTTCTAATACAGCCTAATTCTACAGTAAGAGAAAGAGCCATTGCTAGATTGACAACTCACCCACTACTGAAGACAAAAATTGCCAATATTAAAGGTAAGCCAAAATTTACCCAGCTAATCTTCGTACACTGGAGCATGTACAGCTTTTTTTTTTAATTATCATTGTCTTAAACTGAAGTGTGTCTAGGCATTGATTACCCTCTCAAACTGAGCATTTGCAATAGTTGAGTAAGCTAAATGTATTGTATTCTGTGTACCTGAAATAATGGGGGAGAGAGATCTCACAAGGAAAGCAGTGCATGTACAGATGCATAGCATGCTCATAAGCCAAATGTTTCTGGGTGTGTCTAAGATTTACAGGACTATTCTACAACCATGTACACTATTGCACATATGTATTGTTACTCATACCAACAAGTTGAGGGGTTACGCTAACTCATAATTATCCACTCTTGCTTATTTCCATAGTTGCTAAGCTAGTGAAATTAAACAATGATTCAGGAGGTTCTGGTAGAACAAAGAATACATACTACCGTATTAAAGCAAGACACGTGCAGCTCAGTTTTTATTTAAAGGCTTTTAGAATGAGACCCTGATGAACTGCTTAAGTCTGTGTGTGCTCGAAAGTAATCTCGCTATGCTCAGTAGGACCAATTTTTCTTGGTAACTTATCTTTTCATCTTTGTTTGTTTTTTCTGAGAGCCCTGGAAAAGAAAGGGTCTCTAATTCCCCCACCTCTGTCTTTACTCTATTACTTGGAGAGTTTTACAGCCTTGTATCACTGGGGTCATCTTTAACTTACTTGAAATTTTTCAGTTGTCTTTCTCCAGTAGCTGTAAGAATATGCTTAAGTGCCTTCTAATGACTTTCTAATTAGATAAAGAGTTAGTAGCTTTCAATTCTATGCACACTTACCTACGAGAAAGTCCCATTGAACTTAATGAGAGACTTGGGGTCATCCCATGGCATAATTGTCACCGGGAGCCATTGAGTAAAAAGTCCTATACTCCTGGCTAGCTTTCCAGGGCTTTCATGCCTCTTGGTGCATGGTTCAGTGGACTGGATTAAGAATCCAAATTGTGCGAGAAGGCTTCATATGTCCTGTAGCAGACATAGAACTCAGCTAGAAGGGTAAAGAAAAAGTGATTTACTGGGTATGTGTGTTGGATGTGCGATATAACATTGTGCCACCAGATGGCAATGTGGAGTCCCATTTTTCCGTACCTGCTTTCCCTGTTTAAATTTACAACGCTTTAAACTGAAACGCTTCTTCGATCCAGGCTTAGTAGTAGGTATGACTTTAGGCACACTTGCCAAAGGCGTTGGTCGGATGCCTTATACTTGATGTAAACATATTCCTCTAGAAAACTGCCTTCCCAAACACAGACCTTGTCTGGACCATGTATTCTCCACCCCCATCTTTCAGCCTGGACACTGAAAGGCTCCAAGGGTCTTCCGGCGGTTCCCTCACTGTGAGAAGTGAGGTTACAGGGAACCAAGCAGAGGGCCTTCTTGGTAGTGGCACCCGCCCTGTAGAATGCCTTCCCATCAGATGTCAAGGAAATAAACAACTATCTGACTTTTAGAAGACATCTAAAGGCAGCCCTGTTTAGGGAAGTTTTTAATGTTATATCACTTTTTTGTTGTTAATATGAATAATCTCTTCACGTGAGGTGCCACAGAGAATTTTTTTTCTACTACTGTACTACGGGGGCCCACTCCACCACCCTCCACAATGAAATGGGTTTGCTTTAGAACCCCTTTTATCATTTCTGTTTGTATTTTTACCATTTATGCTTTTTTTTTAGCTGCTGTAAAAGCCTTCAAAGATGTGAGACAGAAGCCAGCAGGACCCATTTCTTCAGAAGAACATAAATCGGAAGAACAACTTACCAAACAATCTGAGCTAACCCAGCATTCCAGTAGCAGTCTACATAACAAAACAATTAAACAAGCTGGGAACCAAAGCAAAATAAAGGTGAAAGAGAAGCCAGGCTCTGACATGGGAAAAGAACAAATTTGTGTGAGAGAGAAGCTGAAAATGGCAGACGGTGAGAAAATATGCGTGTTGGATGATGTTACAGTGCAGGCTGTAGAGCATCATAAATTAGCTCCTCAGGCTCAAGCAGAAAAGTCAGTATATTCCGAAGTTACAAAATGTTTGGATGACCTCCTGAGTAGAACAGAAGTTGATGCATCTGATAGAGAGACGAGTGAGGAAGCTGGAATGGAGAAGGAATACTTTGATGACAGTACTGAAGAAAGATTCTATAATCAGTCTTCTGGCTCTGATGAAAATGATAGCAATGATGACTTCTTCATTGGCAAAGTAAAGAGAACGAAGAAAAAGAAGGGAACAACTGATATTTCATTACCTACAGACCAGAAAGGCAAATGTATCCAGCTCAAAAAGGGCTCGCAGTCTGACACAGCCCAGGACACAGACGCAAAGGGCAAAAATCAAAGCTCAAAAACAATGAAGCTAGAATCCATGTTTTACTCTTCACTGTCAGACACAAATAAGTCCAAATCACTGAAAAGGTAAGCCATCAAAACCCATAATCTAGTTTACAACCTTTTTGGACAAATGTTTTCACCCTTCAGGTGGCTTACACGTTGTGATAAGTCTTTGCATGTTTTCTGACTAGCCTTCTCTGTTGAGTCAATTTTCGTATTAGATTTTCCCTAGAGGAGCTACCATTGTCAGATTCAATAGCTTTAAGGAAGCCATGGAAACCTGAGCCTTATTCATGATGAGACCTTAGGCTTGGCTTGGCTATCCAAACCCATTGGTGCAGAGCAGGGGCAAGGAAAAAAATTGGCCAATTGGGTGAGGTTCTTATCTTCCTCAACTCCATAGATCTACTGGCAAGCGGGCAGGGTCACTGCTTGTCAATCATCTGACGTAAAAATGATGCCCAGTGAATAAAGTTGGCCTGCAGAGGTGGGGACAGAGAAGTCTCACTCATCAGCATATGGACAAGGGGGTTCAGTGTGACTTTCTTTAAGGAAAGCAGCCACATCTCTGCCTGCCCTCCACCTCATGTCGCATATGATGTCAGATGTGGAGTAGGTGGGTGTGGTTTGGAGAAAGTTGCCTTGTGGGACAAATGGGGAGGCCTGGCTGGCCATATTTAGCCCATGGCCAGAGGTTCCTACCCCAGATATAGATAATTCTCAGGTCTACTTAATGTGCTTTAGGTTTCACAGCTATCACATGTTTGTCGCACTCAGTAATGTCTTGACTTCTGAAAAGAAAAGTGAGCATTGCTCACTTTTTACCAATAATATCACACTTTTTTCTGTTCTAGAACTGTAAAAGACCACCTTCCCAGAAGTAAAGCAAAAGGTAAGTCAAGTTGATGTTGCTACTTGGATTCATGCAGCATCAGAACAAAATCTCATTTTGTATTTAAATTGTAGCAGTACTTTTTCAAATGCTTTTAATTGTGTTGATTTTTTTTAAGCATTGCACTTGAACTTTTTAGAGGCTTTTAAATTTTTGGGAAGGACGTTATTACAATCTAGATTTGTACAGCTAATTTTACTAGCCCGACTCCAGGTCAAGCAATCACTATGATTTTACTGACGTTTTGAATAATGTGCTATCCTGGTTTTCATGTTTTCCAAAAGGGTTTATAAGGCACAGGAGTCTCATTTTCATATTTTATTCAAATTTTGGGAGGAATTCAGTGTTGCACCAAGAAGATCATTCCATCAGGGAAAGAAAGCACTTCAGCTTGTCAGATGTAATAATCCCCTTCTCTCTCTCCCCCCCCCCATCCACTGTTCTGCAAGTTCTCCCTGTCCCACCCCAGGGCTAATTTGGGCCTCTGATAGCCCAAAACTTTACCAGTGCCACATAGTTCAGTACTATTTTATACGCAATCAGAAGAAATTACTTTTGAAAACCATATATCTCTGTACCATATTTTGCAGTTTTGCTTGTCCTCCAAAACTGCATGAAATTCCACTTTGCATTGTCATGCCTGGAAGCTTTCCATAAGATAAATCAAAAGAATGTCAGTGGCTTCTGTTTAATGTGTCAATGTAACCGGGGGTGTTGCATCATAAATATATAATAAATAATCCCTAAAGCACATAGGATAGGGGGGATCCCGACTTGTGCTCAGTGGAGCTCTGCGATCTCCCCTCATCTTTTCCCAGGTGCCCCCTCACATGCTGCTCAGGAGGGATGGGAGACATTCTGAAATACCATTGGAGGTGGTGCTGGGGGGCTGCAGAGGGAAATGGGAGAAAATTACAGCTTCACCCTCTTTGTATATTGAGAAGTCTACTGCGTTCTAGATGGGAAATATCCCATCTGGATCCAGCTTCTTATCTCTGAGGCACCAACTAGAAGCTGTATACCTCTATAGTGCCCGAATTGTCGATGCTCTTAATGTCCTATGAATTCTTGTGCAGGTTTTGAAAGAAACGGTCCACAGAAACAGATGTCCAAAGGTTTGAGTACGAAGCAAGGTATCAAGAGAGAACAATTGGAGCAGCCACTTCATCCTTCCTGGGAAGCAAGCAGGAAACGTCGAGAGCAAGCATCTCAAATTACAGCATTCCAAGGGAAAAAAATTAAATTTGAAGACTAAGGGGGTGTTATTTCTTCTTAAGGACTCTTTTTCTTTTCCTCCCTTTTTTTATCTCATCTGTTGACAACTTGTTGACACAGCTGTATAAACTAAAAACAAAGACATTTTCATTTATATATTTCCAATATAACTGTAATATATAAAATAAATTGTTGGTTTTGAAGTCATTTGTCGCAAGAGGCTTTTTTTCTATAGAAACTATTCTACGTTTGTCAGGAATTGCTCCATTTGCCATGTTTTTAACTTCTTAATGGGAACTTGCATGAAAGATCATGGGTATCGACAATTGGTGAAGATACACCTCTTTGTTCAGGTCTTAGATTCAGTGGAATCCTTTTCCTTCTCCTGCATGACAGTTCTGTGCTCCTGTTTTGTTGCTTTGCCATTGGTTGTTTTGTGGTTTTCTTTTATGATTTGAATGCAAATTGTACTCGCTTACATTGAGACATTCAGTGAAGGGCTGGCTAGCTGTTGTGGAAATCCCATAGGCAGAAAAAACATTTTGCTGTACATCGTAGTATCTTAGAATTGTAGCTGGAAGCAACCCCAAGGGTAATCTGGTCCAATACTCTGCAATATAGTAGTAGTAGTAGTAGTAGTAGTAGTAGTAGTAATTTATTATTTATACCCCACCCATCTGGCTGGGTTTCCCCAGCCACTCTGGGCGACTTCCAACAGAATATTAAAATACAATAGTCTATTAAACATTAAAAGTTTCCCTAAACAAGGCTGCTTTCAGATGTCTTCTAAAATCTCAACAAGATCATACATGACTGATGGCCATCTAGCCTCTGCTTAAAAACCTCCAAGGAAGGAGAGTTCACCACCTGTGGTGGGAGTCCATTCCACTGTCGAACAGCTCTTGCTGTCAGAAAGTTCTTCCTGATGTTTGGTCGGAATCTCCTTTCTTGCAATTTGAATCTATTGGTTCGGGTCTTAGCTTCCAGAGCAGAGAAAAAGAAGCTTGCTGCGTTGTCCATGTGACAGCCCTTTAGATCTTTGAAGATGACTATCATATATGGCAAATGATACCATTCTATGCACCTTGGTGGTGTTTTGTTGCTTTTTAAGATGCCACAGGCCTTGGCTGTTTTTCCTTAAAATGTCAGAGTTTGTATTAAATTACTAGTTCTGGAACAAATGTATAAACAGAAACCCCTGGAAAACAGCATGTGTCTTGCAGTGTGAAAAACTGACATGTGCTGTCCAAAAAAGGAAGACTCTACATCAGAGGTCAGGAACCTGTGTCCAAACGTTGGATTCCAGCTCTTGTCAGCCCCAATCAGTATGGCCAATGGTCAGGAATTATGGGAGTTGTAGTCCCAACAACATTTGGAGGGACACAGGTTTACCATTCATGCTCTAAGTGAATGAATCTGTTGTTAAATCATATATTTACCTCCCTACTACAGTGGTACCTTGGTTGTCGAATGGCTTGGCTCCCAGTTTGCGAACGTTTTTCGTAAGCCGGACGTCCAACATGGCTTCCGTGCCTTCCGATTGAGTGCCAGAAGCTCCTGCAGCCAATCGGAAGCTGCGCCTTGGTTTTCAAACAGTTTCGAACAGAATGGATTAAGTTTGACTACCAAGTTACCACTGTACTGTTAAATGAAAGTTGAAAATTTGTATCTATAAATGGTTTCATTAATTTGTGTTTTGATATTCTGAGATTAGAAGGGCATTTGACTGAATTGAATGTCATTATCTATTTTCAGGTCAATTAATTCTTTTGGTTATCTAGAGTGCATTAATTGAAAAAGTAGGGTGTTGTTTTTTATTTTTTTATTTTATTATTATTATTATTATTATTTGCTTATAATACTGCAGGATTTGTCTTTTACGTCCAAAAGGAATTATTTTCATATGGTCCTTCATTACTCTTGGGATTCAAGCTTCGTGTTAACAAGCTGCAACTATTAGTGGCTCCACTGCTTTAAAAGCCTTTCCCCATTTTATGTGCATGTTGGAGAGAGAAATTTTATATATGTTAATGCTAGCCCATTATTAGGTTTTTCTATCCCTTTATTATTTAGTCTCTCATTTTCCGAAATTTACAAATACTACACAACATGCCCTGAATCTCTCTAGTTGATAAAAAATCTTTACATTGGGGAAAAACAAGTTGTGAATGGCTAAAGAAAACTTGCACACTACATACAAAGTAATAAGATAATGCCTTTTCCTGTTTTAGTTGAAAATAGAGAAACTTGAAAACTTTATAGCTTGGGTAGCATCTCTTTACATGTCTCTGGACTGCCAAGAGTGCTTAGTTTTTCTTGGCAATTGATGAACAGGAGAGAATTTCTTACTGATATAACTTATGACCCTAGCAGTATTCCTATGGGGTGTCTAGCACATCAAAGCATTTTTTAAAGTGCTGGATTTACAGCAAAGCTTTTGATCTAAGAAACGAGCTATGTAGACTTTGTCTACATAGGAGGGCAATACCAGGTGAATGTAAATCACATATCTTGTTTTCTTCTATTCAGATAAACCAGTGTTTTTAAAAGAGACATACAGAGAAGTAGCACCAGTTGAAAAGCACCAACATGGAAGGAAAGTCTAGCAACTTTAAAATACATTACTGAATGTTTTTGTTTAGCGGCGTTTTGGACGCATGGCGGACTAAGATTCCGCTGTGGTCATACTGTATTGATACAAAAGTCTCTCAGTCTTATACTGTACTGTATTGTATTTTGTAGAAATAGAAACATTCTGAACTCAAGGAAACATTTGAGTGAATTTACTAGGCAGGCTTACTAAAATGGTGATACAGGAAATTAAACTAGCCTACTGAAGACGTGTTGACTATCTGTCTAGTCTTGTGGCATGGTCCTGATCATGAACATCACTGTTATTTTTATCCTATGAGCTTTGTCCCATAACAATCTTGTCATCATGCATAATTAGTAGCATTTTTACAAGCTTTCACTCTGGAAAGTAGAGGCAGCCCTGTTATAGACTGTTCTCCAAGCTCAATATGGTCTGTCAGCTATTAGCATTAACAAACTTTCTGCTTATATAAGAACTGTGACTGATACATACAAATTTCCTTATCCATGTGTGATGACTTCTATAAACTCCTTTAGCTCTTTACGTTGACCCTCCTTTCCCTAGCAGGGTAATTACAAAATTATCTAAGGTTTGCATCTGAAGTGTCATGTTTGTATTTTTTAGAGAATGAAATGGTTCCCCCATAGAGAAAAACGATACAGTCATGTATATAGAGATTGCTCTTAACCTGTAAGAAAGATTTTGGTGAAAGCTGGAGAGACGTTCTGAGCATTTGAAAAACAAATTTATTCAGGTCATTTTCACATAAATCTGCAACCACGATACAAGAATTAAACGAGAATATGGAAGTGCAATGAAGAATACAAAGCTAGTGTATGAATAATTATAAATAACTTCTCAGAGAAAGATGCAAAGATTTTAAAAGCAAGGCTCTTTGGGAAAAAATGAAGTAAATATTAGAATTCCTCGCAAGAAGTTAGAGTGGCTCTTCACTAAATTTGTAACATTTGGTTGCTTATAAATTTCCTGGCATAAAACTCTATTTCAATTCAAGTTAAAATATGTAAGCACCTTTGTGGTATCTGGAATGTGAAAATGATGTTTTTGATGTAAGGCACAGGGTAGACCACTTGTAAGAATATAGTACTTCAGTTATCTCCAACTAAACCTATGGGGAGGTACAAAAAGGGTGGCTGGGGAAAAATCAGCTTACCATTTAAAAATCCCTTTGATCTAAATGTGAAATATTTGAATTAGAAACATTTTCTGTGCTGTAGTCTGAATAAGGGCCTGCCAAAAAAAGTGCAAGAAAATCTGTGTCATGCAGCTGGAAGGGAAAAGGATTAGTTTCTCGCAAAAAGATGTAGCCCATTAATTCCTCGTGTGTTCCAAAAACCACAAGAAAATCTTCCAAGTTGCCATGAATCTTCATGAATTAGTACCTTTCTTTGTTAGAACAGATCTTGGCAAAGTGAATCTTGGCTGAGGTCTGAATCCAAAAGTGTCAGATATTCCAGTTCACATCATATGTAACAGCAGATAACCTGCTTCCCGCCTGATAAATGGAAACCCAATTTTGTAACTGGAAATGCTGCTAAATGTGGGATAGTGGTCCTACGAAGTTGCTCAGCCCTGTTCCTTGAGATGCCATCGTCAAGCCATCAGCTTTCCCGCTCCCCTGCTCTTCTTAGTAGTCACTGACTCCCCAATACCAGCCCACAGTTTTTCCTGCTGCTACTAAAACACTTTTAAAAAGAAAGAAAAATTTCTACATATAAGCAAGCAAGGCTGCTTACACGCGTATCATGTGCATAGTTACAAGTAGGTAGCCGTGTTGGTCTGCCATAGTCGAAACAAAATAAAAAAAATCATTCCAGTAGCACCTTAGAGACCAATTAAGTTTGTTATTGGTATGAGCTTTCGTGTGCATGCAGACTTCTTCAGATACACTGAAACAGAAGTCACCAGACCCTTATATGTAGTGAGAGGGTGGGGAGGGGTATTACTCAGAAGGGTGATTGGCTGATAGGAATGGTAAACCTGTTAACGGCTGCAATTGGTCTTGTAGGAAAAAGCAAGGTGAGATGGCTAAAAATTATACATTTATCATGTATAATGAGACAAGAATCCAATGTCTATTCAGACCAGGTCTCTCCATGGTTTTAAGTTTGGTAATAAGTTGCATTTCAGCAACTTCTCTTTCCAGTCTATTTCTGAAATTCTTTTGCAATAAGACAGCTACTTTGAGATTTTGTATAGAATGTCCTGGGAGATTGAAGTGTTCTCCTACTGGCTTCTCTGTCTTGTGATTCCTGGTGTGAGATTTATGTCCATTTATCCTTTGGCGTAGGGTTTGGCCTGTTTGTCCAATATGGAGAGCTGAAGGGCACTGTTGGCATTTGATGGCATACACAATGTTAGAAGATGAGCAATTAAATAGTCCTGAGATGGTATGTTTGATGTTGTTGGGGCCAGTAATGGTGTTATTCCCACCACCCTGCTGAGTAATACCCCTCCCCACTCTCTCACTATATATAAGCGTCTGGTGACTTCTGTTTTAGTGTATCTGAAGAAGTGTGCATGCACACAAAAGCTCATACCAATAACCAACTTAGTTGGTCTCTAAGGTGCTACTGGAAGGAATTTTTTATCAGGTGGATAGCAATTGTTGACGTATGAAAGGGTGTTGCTTATGATCATGTGCGATATTGGACATACTACACATGGTAGGACTGGTGATTTGAAAATCCACCAGAACTATCCAAGCTAAGGGGAAGGCACTGGCAAGCGAAATAGGCAGAAGCAGGTCTTGTCAGCCTGGACAGACAGTGGTGTGGAGGACAATTTTTTGTTTAAATTTGCAAAACAAATTATAGTACTAAAAGTGGAGGAGCTTGAACATCTTCAAGACAATCTGAAACGTGTATTCCAAGCCATCAAACATCTCCAAGAAATGGTTATTGAAAATGTCCTTATATTCCCCATGCTTAATGTATATCACTTCTTTCATATTTAATGTATGGAATGCACTCAAAATGCAGCAAGTTTTAGTTCTAACAGCTAAAAAGCATGGTCAACAACTGAATATTTATAGGGCCTTTCAGAAATCTAGTAGTGGGAAGGAAGACTCCCATCTGCTAGAAATTATTTCACAGTTTCTGGGGGGTGGAGAAACCCATCTATTTCACTTTAGCCAAAGGAGGAATGATTCTTCTACCTCTAACAACCAAGTTAGAGGAGTTATGATTTTCTTCACTTGAATTATTTGCATGCTTGCCTGTTGAATCTTGCATATGGCAGGTATTGTTATCATATAATACAGTACTGCATTATTTAGTATGCAGCCTACTGAATATCCTGCTAGTATGGCTTTTTTTAAAAAAAAACTTCATTCTTTCTGACTGCCTACAAGGTTTAAAATACAGTATTCATGAAGAACATCCATTAGCTCCTTGTGAATCAGTCTTTTAAGCCTTATTTTGTGATGCTACCAAACTATATTACTCCTAACCCTTTTTTTAACCAATTAAAGTTTGCACTAAATACTGGAATATATTGAGAAATTCCACCTTTGTAAATAGACTATTTTTTCCTGCTGAGTGTATACATCAGCTTTAATCCACGTTACCCAAATTCTATGAAGGGAGAATAGTTTCTAAATACTCGTAATTGAAAAGCTTTAGAGCTGTATGGAAGGAAGAAAATGTGCAAAGCAATCTGCAGCAAACATTGGAAATGGGTAATTCACTATTTCATAATTCTTCTGAGAAAATGGCTTGTTTCAAAATACCAATAGCCATCTGGTTTAAGAAGATACTTGCCTGCTAATACGTCTAAAATGCAAACACTTTCATCTGAAAAGGTGTAACGAACAGCCACTGCTACACACTAAGCATGAACGGTTCTTAAAAAGTGAACAATACATTTTGTCCCAAGGATAGAAAAGTATCATGCTGGGTGTTTAGCTCTGTTGGAAGTTTCATTTCCCCAGAGTTTGGTCCAGATTTTGCCCCATGACCACTGAATTTTCCTCCTCCTCCTCCTCCTTACTATTTATTATATGGCTGCAGACCAAATAATTGTGAAATTAGTTCCATGACCTTTGGACAGCACTGCCCTGGACACTTGCCACATAGCAATAAACTTCCAAAGAAAATGAAAATGTAAAAAGCATAGTTTTGATATGGAGGAGTTGGAGTCTGTTGTTAAAAAGTGAAATGTGTAAGATTCCATTGGGCATATATGAACCTAAAGTAACTCTTCGAATCTCAGCCTCTTTGAATATCCTTTAAATTGTTCCTTAAGCGCATTCACAAATAGCATATTGATTTTCCAGTAGTCAGAGAAAAGGCATTTCTGTGAATGGGTTAAAACTTCCTGTAGAATTTGAAATACTGTATATAAAGCACCAATCTTTCACTGTCCTCAAAAGTTGAACACATGAATTGAGCGACAGCATCCATTCTGAAGGAGGTCTTAATGCTTCAGAGTCATTAAAATTCTTTTTGTATATACTCTGGTCCTTTTTTTTTCGTTTTCGCTTTCAAAAGTTTTTACATCCTGTCTCAAGTTTATAAAATAATTTCACCTCAAAACCTTGGGCACCGTCGCATAAATTTTCTTTCATCTTAATACCTATTGAAGAGAAAAGAAGTAAGTCATTAAGTATAATATACATCAAAACAAAAGTACTAAATAGACCTTCAGATATCGTCGCTGGATTTAAAATTCAAGCAACATTAGCACAACACTTTTCCTCTGCTTAAACTGCTCCTATTGATTGACCTAAAAGAGATGGAGTAAAAGGCAAATCACTATTGACTGTACCCTGTAACATTAACAAGTCTTGTTAAGAGTTTAAACACTCGTGCACTTAGACAACATTTCATTACTTCCAAATGGAATTGTGCCAGGTTCTTAAAGAAAAGGGGCTGCTCCCAGAACTTCGCTTTAAATTATTTCTTAGCATGGTGAGAAGCTGCGACAAATTCCTCTTGCTGCTCTGCTGATGTCACAGTTGACCTCTTAAGAATCCTGCTGTTTTAGCTCTTGGGCTCTTAGAAACTCACACTTGCAAGAATCCATAAAAGCCTGTGGTGAGGCCTCTTAACGTGTCGATTCTGTAAACCAACTGCAACTTTGGGCTGGTGGTGGCAAAAGTAAGTTCAGTGGGTTGTTGGGATGAATAAATATAATTGCCTATTCATAGGGCTAGCACTGGTGGCTGGTGTTCCCTAGAATGTGTCTAATAGCTCGTTCCTTAATGCAAGCTGAAGAATAAACATGGACATTGGAGCAGGGGCATTAAAGACAAATGTTACATTGTTATAGATAGATGAGCTCATGCTAACGACTGAACACCAGAGTTGCAACTTCCTCTGAAGCACAGATCCCCACCCACAACAGATATCTCCATGCAACCATGTTAACAAGCCTATCTCCCCAGGCACACATTTACATGGAAAAACAGCAAGACCAGATACAGTGACTCCTATAATTGCTGGGGAAAGTCCTGTCCAAAAGACCTCTTGGCAGTGCTATCAGTGTCCAACATAATCCATCTATTTATGCAAGTGTGGGCCTGGACGATGGACCAGACCAACTGTATATGGGCAATCCCCATGGGGCTTGGTAAAAACAGAGTCTGCTTGGATTTGTTTGAACTTCCTTAGCAATGTTCTCCAATGTAAGGATGCTCTATATGTGGAATGCATAAGCAGCATCCGGAAAGTTGTGCGAGCCAGAAATAACAGCTGACGCTTGCTAAGTCCTTCTGCCGTAGGAATGTACAAATCCCTTTAAATCCTCAAAACAAGATTTCTAAAGAAGTATTTCAGAAAGAATCTGATTTGAGTGTCTTGTACTGGCAAGCAGTTCAACACTTGCGTTACTCTTAAGTTCATTCTAGGCCAATCTATCCTATAGATTTGATGAAAAGCCAAAGGATAAAGCACATCATTTCACTATGAAGAGGTCCAAATCTGAAAGCAAAACAACTTGAGTCGAGGCAAAATGACATAAACTGGCCCTGTTCACACATTATGGTAAACCATGGTTAATAGTTTACTCTTAACACTTAAGATTTTTCCTGCTTTGCTCCCCTGCGCTTATAGGAGTGGAAGCAACAAACTCCAATCCCTGGCCTAGGATTACACAGAAAGCAGGGATCATTTTACAAAGAAACCAAGAGCAAACCTCAAACTAGCCATGGTTTGATTGGAGTAACGCAAACCATGGTCCTTGAGGGTAACACTGAGCCAGGGATTGTGCTCACAGTAACTATGATTTATTGTGATATATGAATACAGCCATTGTTACAATGACAAGAAAGGAAGCATGCATTTTATAGAATTAGCCTTTTTAGTCAATAGCACTAAACTATATGTTAGCAGGTGGCGCTGTGGGTTAAACCACAGAGCCTAGCCCTAGGGCTTATCAGAAGGTTGGCGCTTTGAACCCCCACAACAGTGTGAGCTCCCATTGCTCTGTCCCAGCTCCTGCCAACCTAGCAGTTCGAAAGCACGAAGTACAAGTAGATAAATAGGTACCGCTCCGGCGGGAAGGTAAACGGCATTTCCGTGTGCTGCTCTGGTTTAACAGAAGCGGCTTAGTCATGCTGACCACATGATCCAGAAGCTGTATGCCAGCTTCCTCGGCCAGTAAAGCGAGATGAGCGCCACAACCCCAGAGTCGTCCATGACTGGACCTAATGGTCAGGGGTCCCTTTACCTATATGTTAGCATAATATGCACATAACTCAGAATCGCACAATTCCCCCTTCCACTGGAAGCATCTGCTCTCACTTTTAACATAACCATAGCTCCCCATTACATTTGAGCTCAGGAATTCCAATTGATTTAAACCATGGTTTGTTCAAACAAGTGATGGTCATAAGCCACGGTTTGATCCTAGCTTGTTTGAACAAAGCCTATTTGAACTAGCCGTTGATCCCCTGTGATATGAGCACAAATGAATGCTTCTTGAGCTCATCATTCTACCAGATAAGAGGAGGAAAGGAGGGAATATGTGGTTTGGCACTATGTGGTTGAGATAAGACCATAAAGTCTCATTCTATAAAATACATGCCGCGCTTCCTGTAATCGCAACACATTTTTGGAAAGACCATAAAAATGTGTTAATTTTGGTGTGAAACTGTATAAACAGGAAATTACTTACGGTGAAATTGTGCAGCCAGACGCATATGCATGGTGACCTGTATAACGGATGTCGCAACGCACTACATTGTTGGAGTAGTCCGATTCTGGTACCAAGTAGCTTGGGTTTACACTAACCTGCAATAGAAATGCATGTTGTACTTTGTGAGTTCATACGTTGCGATCTTATTTATTAATTTTTTTATTATTATTAAATACTTTAAAATGTAATTTCCATACCTTTAAGATGTAATTTCCAGGTTTAACATCTGTGATATCAATCCATTGGCAGTCTATGTCAGCATTGTATGTGTCGTAACACCCAGGGCTCAGTCCCTAAAATTGAAGTGTAGCAGGATAGTGAAGTGAAAGTCTTAACTTTCTTTTTTTTTAAAAAAAAAAAAAGGCACAGTGTTGACAAATGCCAAAAAGCTTGCCTAGATAGTTAACATTTCTCAGTGATTCATAGCACCTTACTTCCACCATTACTTCTATCAAAATGATTGCTCTCATGCTATATGAATAGAATGGCCCTTATAGAAAAGGTCTAAATTCTAGCAAAATAATTTTGCCTTTCAAACAAACAAAAGATCCAGTATTTTCACATTCAAAAGCAAAGGAGCCATTTTCATGAAAGGCTAGGATATCAATGCTGCTAGTCACAATCACTATATTCTTTCCCCCACTATATTCTCCCCCCCCCCAGTTGTTGCAAGTCACAAGGACAGGACCTCCTTGTGAGCTTCCCATTAGGGTAACTTGGTAAAACAGAGGACTTAGGTTAGGCTCTTTCCATGTCTCATTGCTATTTTGCTAGATTAAAAGGGAGGCTTGACTTTAGGAAATGTATTTTTGTCCTGAAATGACAGCTCCTCTTAAGCCATGAACTCGCAGTCCTTTAGGTCTACGTAATATGTGTTCCTTTCCCTACCCTGAAATCATTCTGAGTGGTGCCTGGCTGCCCCTACGAAAAGTACAATGTTTTGCCACAGACTGTGTGTCACTTGGCAAGGGTTGCGTACTTGCTGCAGAGAGAAAGCTCATGGGTATACTGAGAGCTGGCAGCTATGCACATTTTTAAAAAATAGGATGCTGTCTTCATTTGCTGAAGGAAATACTTTGCAACAAGCACAGGTCTCAAAACAGCAGATGAAGCTGCAAGAATTCTAAAAGAATTCATAGTAGCAATCAGATGCTATAATACTTGAGAGACTCAGCTAGCCAGTTTGCAGAAAAGTTAGGAAAGCATTCCAGGAGCTAAATCTGTAGGGGCTCACAAGAAGGTAGTTGCCTCTAAACTTAGTTGTACCCCTTGCAACCAATATAGGGATCAGAGCTGGAAGATATCACAATACATTGTCTGAAACTGGTTTGAAGTTCAGATTGTGATACTGGTTTTAATGTCATTATCCAAGAGACGGCATTTCTACATCTCTCTGTGAATACTGAATAAAAGACCTTGGTAAGAGCTTCTTGTCTTTCCATTACTGGCAGCCTGCCGTGAGGAAGGGGAAACAGATTCCCTGAAGCCTATATGGTGCTGTTGTTTCAGGGTCAGTCAAGACTGATGTTTGAAATCCATCTATATTCTGACAGCAAGAGATGAAAAATTATCAGCGACTACCTTACCTGCGTATGTGATGTACACGCATACCTTCTATAGTATCCATAATCGCAGGACGTATCTTCAAGACAAAAGCTTGCTTTGTGTCCTTCAGCTACTCTCCTTTGGGAGCTTGCTTCAAGCAAGTCATAATGGCTGAATTCATCCATACTGTGGTAGTGTCTGTTAAACCACAGGCAAACTTTTTTATTAAGTGTTAATCCAACAACCATAATAACAAAATTAATAATAATAATAATAATAATAATAATAATAATAATAATAATAGTGGCCCAGCAAAACAACATTGGCATAGAGCCTTACAACCGCTGTTTATTATTCCAAACTAGTGGGCGAATATTTTGTTGCTCTATGATACTGTTCTTCATATAGTTCCATTATTCAACAATTATATTACAAATACAGCTCTTGAGAGTAAATTGTTGCATAGCATTTAGTTTGCTTAAAGACTAAGCAAAATCGTTGTTCCAAAATTTCCTGCTGCAAGAAGTAGGAAACACCTAAGTGTCTACAGCAGGGGTGTCAAACTTAAATTCATCGGGGGCCGCATCAGCAGTTTGGTCACCCTCAAAGGGCCGGTTGTGTCTGTAGGACTATGTGTCCACTCTTTATTATCATAAATTATTGTCACTGCATTCAATTATTACTGTTTTTTGTAATAATGTAAGCTCATTCCCGCCCCCACGCGGATCACATTCCTGCGTCGTGGCGCGTGTGTGGGAGGGGATGTAAACGAGGGAAATTTGAACAAAAGGTGGGGGATCGACGGCTTCGGGGGGGGGGCTCAACTAAACCTTCGGCAGGAAGGAGAAAGCCACTGCTGGGATTAAAAACCTGCAGATGGAAAGAGGGCTTCCCTCTCCTGCCCTGCGCACACCCAAACCCCGCTAGGCAGGATGCCACACGCTGCAACCCACCCCATGCTTTGGAGAGGGGCAGGAACATGTGGTGCAGCGCCAACTCCCTGCTTTGCTTTTGCATCCTCCCTCCTCAGCGCCAGAGTCCCTTCCCCTCGCGCTGAGGGAGGGCAGCGGATTTCCCGAGGAGGAAGGCGGCGGCAGCCCCAGCGGACGTGCATCTTTGCCTCAGAGCTGCTCTTCCCCCCACCCACGCTGTTGTCGTCTTCGCCGCCGCCTCTCCCTACCGGGACTGCAGGCAGAGGAGGCTTGAAAACCTCCCCCCCCAAAAAAAAATTCCCCTCCCACCTACTCAAACCGTGAGGCGACTCCATCTGGAGCCCTACATCACGAGGGGCTGAGAGGAGGCGGCGGCAGAGCGGGAAGAGCAGGAACCCGTGCCGTTGTCGCCGCCTCCCTCCCGGCCGCCCCCCGGGGAGCAGCTCCGCCGGAACTGAGAAGCCAAAGGGCGGCTCGGGGGTGAGGGGCAGAGCAAAAGCCAGGCACCCTCCCGAGTGTCTATGAGGAGAAAACGGGGGAAGAGGGAAGAGAAACCCGGCTCCATCAAGAGAGCGGCTGTTGTGCTTCGCCTACTTCCCCCTCAGGCTCACTCCGCGTCCCTTTCGCCCGCTCGCTCGCCCACCTCCCGGATGCAGCCGAGGAGAGGAAGGGAAGCGGCGGGCGGCGGCTCCCCAGTGCCGCCTCACTCGCTCTCGGAGACAACAGCAAAGCCCGCCAAAAAAAATCCAGCGCTGCTCCGTCCCGGCACCAACTTTGCCGGCGACGCCTGTAGGGCTTTCCTACCTCCTCGGCGGGCTTCCTCCTCCTCCTCCTGCATCTCACTTCCCCGTCTGGCCGCTGTGCCACCGCCCCCCTCAGCCTCATTCGAAATTGAAATTCCCTGGCCAAGGCCGTCAGCACAGCTCCAGTGCCCCGGCCTCCGCCTGCAGCCCCGCCCCCGGTTTTGACCCTCGGCCAATTGCAGGCTCCAGAACTACTGTCAACGGTTAATGTCGGCAGCGGCTACGCGGGCCACATGATGAGGTCTGGCGGGCCGGATTAGGCCCCCGGGCCTTGTGTTTGACACCCGTGGTCTACAGTATATTGGATTGTCCAATTGTTACCCTTGAATACTGTTCATCTGAATTAAAAATGCTTACTTTGTATACTGTAAATTCCAAGGATACTATGGATTCTGATTCTTTTTCTATCAGCAGCTCCCAAGTATTTACGCAAAATATTTTGAGCACTGTGTTAAATATGTTCTAGTTTTACACACATTGCCTTATTATGCTTCTGATTATTCATTGGTGGTATTTTGAAAGGCCTGTTCTGTTGCTACCTTATATTTCTCTCAGTAGAGTAGCTGGAGGGGAAATTCAGGTAGGTAGCTGTGTTGGTCTGATGCAGTCAAAATAAATAAATTGTCCAGTAGCACCTTAGAGACCAACTAAGTATGTTCTGGGCATAAGCTTCCATGTGCATGCACACTTCTTCAGATACCTTCTTGTGTGCATGCACACAAAAGCTTATACCCAGAACATACTTAGTTAGTCTCTAAGGTGCTACTGGACAATTTTTTTACTTATTTGGAGGGGAAATAGGTTAACTTTAGACAGCCACCTCAACATCTTCTCTCCATTGTATTTTCTTATTGTTGATTCCAACAGAAGATGGAATCAAGCAACACGTTTCAACACAAATGTCCCTCTTTGGGTCTAAAGCTGCATTTGCAGGTCCTCCCAAGCTGATGTGAGTTGTGGTACCAAATATCTGGAGGGCACCAAATTGGCAAAGGCAGGTCTAAAATTGTTGAAGGTAATAGTTGCCCTATGTGTGGCCTAAGCAGCTGAAAACCAAAGGCTACCTTCTGTCTTACAGCAGTCTTCAGATCATAGAAACCATACCTATGTTAGCACATCTTTGAATCTTTCTCCTATGCAGGAAATGCTCGTTGAGTTCAAGAGCTCGGGTACCAACATTACCTTGAGTCAACCGATTTCACCCACCTAATTCATCCACTAATTACTGAATAAGTATGCTCTGAACGTACAAAATGTATACATGGAAGATGAACAAGTTACATTTTCCAGCTCCTATTTTCTACAGTGGAACCTCGGTTCTTGAATGTCTTGGAAGTTGAAAGTTTCAGTTTACAAACGCCAAAAACCCAGAAGTAACTGCTTTGGTTTTCGACTGCTTTTTGGAAGTCGAACGGTCTTCTGAAATGGATTATGTTTGAAAAGCGAGGTTCCACTGTATTCCTAAAGCAGGGTCGTAAACTTGAGTTCAGTGGGTAAGGGATCAACTCCTGCTATCTTCTGCATGGCAGCATGAGCAGGGGAAGTGAGGGGAGGGGAGGAGAGGAGAGGAGAGGAGAGGAGAGGAGAGGAGAGGAGGCCACATCACAACAAACATAGCAAGTGAACATAATTGGAAAGTACCATACTGAGCCCTTCACTCACTGATGACAACTGTGCCACTCCCAAGAGTATCGTGGTCGGCTTGGCAAGAAATCCGATGTGCCTTGGTTTTTCACTCTCTGGGGGAATCTTAGAAGCATTCTATTATCATAGTCTCTGACATCCGACCTGTAAGCTGAGCTGCAAATATGTAAAGCATACATGCGTATGAAATAGGCTTGAAATTGCTCGTTAAACCCACTTTGCCTTATGGTGCGACATTTGTATTTATTATAGTTGAAACGATCTCTTGGGGCTTTTTAGAGAATGCAACGTAACGAGAGCTGAAGCTGCTTAACAATGTCCAATGCGGTATACATATATCAGTGTTTTCCCATCTCTGCAGACCCTCTCAAGTGTTAAAATCGGCAGAGGGAGCCCTCTTGGTAGTTTCCCCACCCCTACTGTGAGAGGGGTAGACTGGGAGAGGGAATTTTCTATGGCAACTCCTAAACTGTGTAATTCCTTCCCCATAGAGGAAGAAATCTTCATTGTGCAGTTTCCATTATATGCTGAAGATGTCCCTCCTTACCCTGACCTTTGGCACCTGAAAGATGTATTTTAGGAGCCAGCCACCCTATTCTACTGACTTATTTGTTTTAACTGATTTTAATACTTTATTATTAAATTGTTGAAACCTGTCCTGAAACCTCACGGGTAAAAATAAATAAATAACAATTTACTGTTGTTGTTATTCCAGTTGCTATTAATGTTGTTTGACTCCTTTTTTTATTATGCCCAGCACATGCCAAGCTGATGGGCGTAACCAATTCCTCTCCTCAAATCAGAGGAAGTATGTATTATTTCGATAAAATATTTAGAAAACTATTTTTTTTAAAAAACTAAGAAGAAGTAGGCCATGGCTGAACGTCAGATAAAACATATCCCATGCCTACTTTTATTTACTGAAATTCTATTTAACTTCCATTGTTGGTGGTGTCCTATGAAAGGTAGACTTTCTGTTGTTTAAATAGGCCAAAATTTGCTTTGCATACTGGGCCACCAAGTCCAATTTTTTTAACAGATTTTTTTGGTGTCTGCCGAGTCAGAGTAGGAGTCCATCCCTCTTCCTGCTGATCATGTCCATGTGCTCTCCATTTCCTTCCACTCCTGCCAATTTCAGCAGAGTTTCTATATTTCCACTTTAAAATGTCAACTAAGAATACGATGGAGTTGCGTAACATTAGCTACCGTGTTTCTCCTAAAATAAGACGTGCCTCTAAAATAAGCCATGGCACGATCTTTTAAAGGCAAAAATATATAAGACATCCCCCAAAAATAAGACATGTTGGGGGTACCGGTACCTACCCGACCCAGCGGGAGCCGGCAAATGCAGCAGCACGCGCCAAGCCCCAGCCCAGCGGGAGCCCCAGCACAGAGACGCGCCGAGCTCCGACTGAACGGGCCCCAGGACCCGGCAGCGGGTGGCGCACGAAGCCGCAGGACCCAGCAGGAGCCGGCAGCAGCCCCAGCCGCGCCGCGCCGCCCGAAACCCAGGGACCCGGCAGCGGGCTCAGCGGGCGGCGCGCGAAGTGGCAGGAGCCGGCAGGAGCCGGCAGCAGCCCCAGCCACGACGCGCCGCACTGCCCGAAGCCCAGGGACCCGGCAGCGGGCTCAGCGGGCGGCGCACGAAGTGGCAGGAGCCGGCAGGAGCCGGCAGCAGCCCCAGCCACGACGCGCCGCACCGCCCGAAGCCCAGGGACCCGGCAGCGGGCTCAGCGGGCGGCGCAAGAAAGCCTCGTACCATGCTCAATAAAAAAATAAGACATCCCCCGAAAATAAGCCGCAATGTGTTTTTTTAGAGAAAAAATAAATATAAGACGTGTCTTATTTTGGGAGAAACACGGTAGCTATTTTTCTTTCATCCTCAAGTACAATATACTCTTAATCAATTTGCTGGCACTACTGCAAGTGTAAAAAGCATATTACCAAATCTTGGCTGGCATTGCTATGAACTAATTTTTAGAGGCTGTTTTGCATAACAATATTCCATCAGATCTAAAATACATTTTTCATATATTAGTATCTTCACAGCCTCATCTTATGCATATTTATAAAGAAGTCTCACTGAGTTCAATGGAATTTTCTCCCTGGTAGATATGCATTGGTTGAAAAGCCATAATAATAATAATAATAATAATAATAATAATAATAATAATAATCCAAAAGCAAATGGTTTATTAAGAGCTGACTGTAAATTGCAATCATCAAATACCAAGATTTGGCCTTTTTAAAAAACAAACAAAAACCCCCAACTTATTTCACAATTTGTAAACGATGTGTTCAAGGGGGACTTGTTTTCAAAAATTAGCAAAGCACTGACTTAATGAAAAACAGGCACTTGTTAAGGCAGTAATTCCCAAACAATTAGGGCATGGAAACCTTGTAGCTTTGTCATCCAGCTCTCAGCAGAGGGTAATAGAAACAGTATGTTTCCTCAACTGAAATGGAGGCAGAACTCTCCGCTACTTTTGAAATTAACTCCTCTTCCCTCTTGTTAAGCTGCCAGTGTGACATTTTGACATTTTTGTCAGTGTGTCCTGAGCTGTGATGTAAAAGCAATGTTGTGGTTCCACACAAAGTTGGTCATGCTTTGGTCCTACTGAAAGCAACGGTACTTTTAAGGTAATGACAACCAACTTATCCCACCAATTTCAAACCCTCGTTTTAAGACTCCAGATCTTCCCATCAGATTCAGTTAGGAATCCAATGCCAACATAAACCAAGGGGCAGGAGTGACTCTTGTTTACCTTGCTAGGCAGTTCTCTTCAGCAGCACACCTCAGGTTGTACATGGAAGTCCTCTGCACATAAGTGGATGCTTGGATGTAATACGGATCTGGTACCAAGTCTGGGAGACCTGCAGTGTATCATGCCACAACATACAAACAAAAACCAACAACAGATCAAGCCCAGAACATGTTTGCAAACTTCATTTTGCCTAACTTAGAGGAGCCACAAACTAAATCTTCCTAAACACTACATACAATCCACATCTCTCACACCCATGGCTGGTTAGCAAGAACCAAGAGTCATTTTTCTCAAGAACAAAAGGGGGGAAAACATGAAAAGACAACGTGCCTTGCAGATTGGCAGATACTGTGAAACACAGCACTCTCCAAGGCAATTTTTCACATAAATCTTCAAGGCATTCTTCCTCATAAGGACACCAGCTGAGCAGGACACTTAAGTCTGCCAGATCAAAATACCAGAAATGTATCCGACACTGTGGAGCTTTGCTCTTTGTTATATGGACCTGCAGCTATGCCGAAACAAATGATGCTCGGCATCCATTAGGCAGGTTGTGGTTTGAATTAACCCCATTCAAAGAGCCTGAAGAGAAAGGGCATCTTCCAGCCTTACTTTAAAGCAAAGAGACAGAGCATTGGGTTCCTTTGTTCTGGGAGTGGGGAATTGGGGGGGCAGGGGTGCTATAACCATAAGGCTTCTTTCTTCAAAGCCTGCGGTAGGGGTCTTAATTGATCCAGGGTTCAGCCCCAGCAGTTTGGGCACAGGAGCAGATGTAATAATAGCAGTGCCTCTGAGCATGCACAGAGAGCTTTTTTTGATGACTGGTGAGGGGCTTGTGGGCTGGAGTTAAAATGTCAGTGTTGCAGTAGGACAGAACCCCACTTCCTCCAGCATAAAGGAAATGAACCAACGCTAAGATAACAGAACTTTTGTCCTGAAAAACCACCTTCCCACTCCAGCTAGCTGCACTGAATTGTAGGAGAAAGTTGATTTGTGGGTGGGTGGTGGTTGTTGTTTTTTAACATTAGGCTACTACTTTTTAAAGTACAGAGGAAAAACCCTTGTTGGAAAAAAATATTCAAGTTTCCAGTGAATAAGGGATACTTCTCCTGCAACAAGTTCCAGGCTGACAACGCAGACGCGGTGAGGGGCAAGGGGGGAGAGCTGGAACCAGATGTGGAATAATGGCTATGGAGCCGGCCGCCTTGCCAAGCGCTCCGTGTTAAACGTGCCGTCTGGCGGGGAGGGCAGGATTTGCCACGTGGCTGCGTCGGGGTTGGGTTATTATTATTATTATTAATTGAATTTATATACCGCCCTACACCCGGAGGTGTCAGGGCGGATGGCAGAACAAAATCCAAATAAAATCCCCCCCCAAAAAACCACCACGTTTTAAAAGGGGTGGTTGGGGCTTTTTTTAGGTCACTGCAGGGGCGCAATTCCTCGCCCCTCTTTCTCCAGCGCCCGTCGCGTGGCGAACTGCGCGCTCTTACCGTACTGAAAGTAACCGGTGCCATAACCGGGCCGCTGTCGGCTGTCGGGCCTGGGCCGCTCGTACGTGTCGTAATAGTTATAGTACGGGTTGTCGTCCGAGTACTTGTACGGGTTGTAGGGGTCATCGCCCACCATGCGGTCTACGCCGCGCGCCCGAGGGAAGTTGCTCAGAGGAGGCGCGCCACTGCTGTTGCCCAGCCTGGAGGGGGCGCTGGCGAGGGGCGCTCGTTGAGAGCTGCTGCTGGCAGAGCTGTCGGCCCCGCGCTCCCTGTTGCCGGCGGGCTGCTGGTAGCCGGCTTGGAACCAGTGCTGCGCCTCGGGTCTCCGGGTGGTGCCGTCGGCGGCGACCGCTTGCGCCCTGCGCGGAGCGGTGCCATTGCCCCGGAGGAGCAACACGTGGCCGCCGTGCGCGGGCTGCTGGCTTGCGCGCCGCCGAGGCGGCTGGTACTGGGAGCCCACGCTGAGCAGGCTGTATAGCTGCCCCTGATTCTCCCACTGAATCCTTTGCCTCCACACGGCCGGCGGCGGCGGGTTCCTTGGCGGAGGCAGCGCGCCCGACGGCGCGCACAGCAGGCAGCTCCAATAGACGCACGCCTGCAGTTGGGCCACACGGAGCAACAGCGGCGGCCGGGTGGAGAGGCGCATGGCGGCGAGCGGGGTACCCCTTGGCACCCCTGGGTCCTGGAAGGACCGTCGAGCCAAACAACAGCCCGATGGCGAAGAAGCAGTTCTTGCAGGCGCTTGGGCGCTCTCTTCGTACACAGGTGGCAGATTTCTCCTTTGCAACAAGCTTCCCCTCTCCTCCTCTCCAAGATTGCTAAAAGGAATGCGCTCGGCGCGGGACTGAGCGAGCCGCCTCTCCCTCTTGCTTTTGCTGGTGTCTGGAATGAAGCGGCAGCGGAGGGAGGGGCGGAGGGTAGGTGGGTGGGAGGAGATGAGGGCTTTTTAAACTTTTCTGGCACGTTTGCAAAGTTACACAAGCCCATTCTGGCAGGCGGCTCCTGCGCTATTTGTCCGCGTAATGCACTTCGAAACGTGCCGGTCCCACAGTTCCCGGTCCGGTAAACAAAACAACAACAAAAAAACCCTCTTTTCGCATCTCTGCCTCCTCGGTCAGGCTTCCAGCCTCGTGCACCCCTAAGGCTGCGTTGCCACCTTTGTTTGGCAAAAAGACAGGACCGGGTGAGGCGGGGCGGTTGGTGAACCGTTTTTCTTCTTTCATCTATTACTGAAGGGGCTTCAATGCGTTACAATCGAGCTCAGTCGGGCAAACACAGTCATGTGTTCGAGCCCCCAGTTGGGCAAAAGATTCCTGCGTTGCAGGGGTTGGACTAGATGACCCTCGTGGTCCCTCCCAAATTCTATGATTCTACAGCCTAACAAGATGGCCCTTCTGGAACTGGCCACACACACACACACGCGTGCACACACACGGATTTGCAAATTTGTCTGTGCTTGGCTACCCAGGGTTTAAATACAGGACCTTGCCATTCAAAGACATTCATTTGGAGAGGATCCGTAACTTGGCACAGAGGGAAAGAGAGAAAGAGAAGGAGAAGACGTAGCGTTTTACATTGAAATATGGGGCAATCTTGTATTATACAGGGCAGGGCAGGTGGACTGGCAGCCCTGCGCTACCCCTGGCTCTGATCGCCCAGAGAGACAGGACCAGACAGTTTATCTACTAGGCGCTCGGTTCAGCAGGGGCCTCCCTCTCTCCACAATCTGCAGGCACCTCGCCATCCAGGGTTAACTGCATGCAGGCCTTTCGCTTCACTCAGACAACTCAGGCTGCCAGGTGGCAAAGGACTGCCAAAGTATGCAGAGAGAGAGAGAGAGAGAGAGAGAGAGAGAGAGAGAGAGAGAGAGAGAGAGAGAGAGAGAGAGAGAGAGAGAGAGAGAGAGAGAGAGAGGGAGAGGGAGAGGGAGAGAGAGGGAGAGAGAGGGAGAGAGAGGGAGAGAGAGGGAGAGAGAGAGAATATCAGCCTAGCTAGAGAGACGAGAAAGCAGGGTAAGGGAGAGACGTGGGAGATGGCTCCGGTGAAAATACTTCCCAGAAAACATGTTTCGTTTCAACTGGAGCTCTGGCAGGGGAAACTTGGTGGCGGCTGCAGGGTGAAAAGGGAGGCGGGGTGATGCCTGTAACGCCCTTTTCATTATAGCCCAAATCCTCCTCAAATAAACTCAGGCATACATACCAGGTTTTGTTTTCCTCTCTCCGAGTCACATGATGCGAACTCCGCGTCTGGTGGAGAAGAGGCTCACTTCAAATCAAGTTCTCCGGGAGGGCTGCCCCACCGTCCTGAGAATATCAAGGGGGCAAACGTAAGGAGTGGAGAAGGGGAGAAATTGGGTTCTCACTTCTCCATCCTTTAGACAGAAGGGTTACTACCCAGGATATGAATCGAGGTAACCTGACCCATGTACATAGCCTGAATTTAGGTTAGGGGGTGGGGCAGGACACCCACCTGTCATCCTCTGTCTGGCTCCGTTTAGCAGATTCAGAATGAAATGTCTCTACAACAGTTTCTTTCTTTTGATCCCAAGGGCTCAGGAAAACCTGTCAAATTTTGTCTATGATTTCTACTTTTAGTTAAGAATTTTTATTTGTTTACTTGATGGGGGGGGCAGCTGTTACACCTATGACCTGACTGCACTCCCGCCCCCACAAAGAGGGCAATTAAAAACCCTATTAAGTACAGACTCCAGATATTTTTGATGTATCTGCATCAGGTTAAAAGGATGTTTGTTAATGAAATCATTGAAAGGGGACCCCTCAGTCTTCTCTAAGCTAAGCATACCCAGCTCCCACAACTGGTCATCATAAGGTTTGGTTTCCAGACTATCACCTTGGTCATTCTCCTCTGCACATGTTCGAGCTTGTAAATACCCTTCTTAAACTTTTGTGCCCAGAACTTGGCACAGAACTCTAGGTGGGGTCCAACCAAGGTAAAATAGAATGAGACTATTACTTTCCTTGACACAATACTTCTGTTGATGCCGCCTAGACCCCTATATCCTGTTCACATGTACTGCTGTCCACATGCTGTTCACATGTACCATTTGTCCCCCATCCTATATTTGTGAATCTGATTATTCCTGCCCAAGTGCAGAACCTTGGCATTTGTCCCTATTGAGATTTATTTTGTTAGTTTGGCCCCAGTTCTCCAATCTGTTAAGGTCATCTTGAATCCCGATTTTATCTTCTGAGATATTAGCTATCCCTCCTAGTTTCGTGTCATCTGCAGATTCAATGAGCACCTCATATTCCTTCATGCACATCATTTATAAAGATGTTGAACAAAACTGGGTCCAGGACAGAACTCCATGGCACTCCATTTCCCCCCTGAATGACAATGAACCCTGGGTTTGGTCCGTCAACCAGCTACAAATTCACCTAACGGTTTTGCTGTCAAGCCCACATTTTACCAACTTTTCTGCAAGAATATCTTCAGAGACTTTGTCAAGGCATTACTAAAATCAAGATACATTACACTCACAGCATTCCACTGATCTACCAAGCTTGCATCTCTGTATTAAAGATAACAGTTTAATCTGGCATGACTTGCTCTGAAGCAAGCCATGGTAGCTCTTAGTAATTACAGCATACTTTTCATGTGTTAGCAGAAAAGGTGGGTGTTTTGGTCCTAATTAAATAGGCACATGTTTCGGTTCTAACTAAAAAGTAACACACAGTTCTTGTTTTGATCAAATTAAAATGCAGGGGCGATGAGGCTTCGTAGAATTTGTGTGCACAGTGTATAGGGGAGTTGGGCACACACTATTCCATTTCAACAGAGGGAGCCAACTGAACCTGCAAATGTATGCTATCCAAACATGTTAGAGACCTTGCCAGTATTCCAGACAAAATGGAAACTAGTGAGCCAAGTTTACACTGGGGTGACTGAGAACAGAGAATGGAGCTCTTTGGCAACACCGCTTTCCTGTCTGCAGCTTGAAAGCATGCAGGTGTGAGCTCTTACCCCTTGTGTCTCACCCACAATGTGCTATTTTATATGCAGCACTGAACCCTTTCTCCTCCTTTCCTTGGTCAGCCTCACCTCTATTTTGCATATCTGGAAACATTGTTACTGCTGCTTCATTATGAAGCAAGGGATTTCACGCAGCCTAATGTTGCAGAGCTCAGTGGAGGGAGAAGCCAGCCAACCAGCCGAGTCTCAGGGGGGGTACTTACCTGGAGGCAGAGTCTATATATAAGCTTCAGTCCAGTCCTAAGGTCAGGAGTATCTCACTTCACATAGTCAGACAATCCGGGGGTCAATAAGCAGCAAGGTCTGCCCAGGAATGATGAATGTTGTTTCCAGCAACTGACTGAGGCTGGAAACCCTGCTTAAGAACGCTGGAGCCAGCCGGTTCACATCAGGAGCAAGAAGAAGACTAATGAGCAGCAAGTGGAGTCACTTCACCTTCTGCTCCTTCAGGCTGCTGCTCAGCAGGTGAAGCCGACTCCTGACCCACGACACCTAAATGCGGCTGCATGATAATGCTCTTAGCCAGGGCCAGATTTAGGTTTGATGAGACCCTAAGCTACTGAAGGTAATGGGGCCCTTTATCTGTCCAGCTGTCCTTTGTCAACAACAAATTGTCGCTGTTTCTGTGTGTGTTGAATATATGCCGTATGGTAATTTATGGACCTAATAGGTATCTAAAGCCATTTGCACATGCAGAATGTAGGCACCCTACATCTAGAAATGAGCAAACCAGTGATATTTTAGGGAGCAGGCTAGCAGGCAGGGCCCATTACTTACATCATAGGAGCCTACACATCACAAAACACTGTTGCTCTATGTTTTATTTTATTTGTTTGTTATCTTATATTTTGGAAATGTATGTCCAGTTTTTTCCCTTTACTTTTTTTTTGGGGGGGGCCACCAAGAGAGTGGGGCCATAAGCTATAGCTTGTTTAGCTTATATGTAAGTCCAGCACTGCTCTTAGCTATCATCAGCTATATAATCAACAACCATTTTGTGTGGGGGTTCCATTCTTGGCTCCCCCAGTGTGTTAGTGAAGTGCGTAGAAGTGTACCCCACCCCATTACGCCCCCACCCTTTTTGTGACACGTGGATTGATGCTTTCTATCACTTCTGGCTTCTGCGCCATTCACATGTGCACAAGGGCTGCTTGCCCAGTCAGGAGTGAGTGGCAGTTGTGGCGCATTGCATCGGGCTCCAAGACCCCCAGGAGCGGCACCTATTCAGGCTGTTGGCATATGCCCTGGCTGGCTGCAGGGCACTTTGGGAATTCCTGGCAGCCACCAATTTGAATTCTAGCCAATCTGGCCAGGCCAGAGGGGAGGGGCCAGGGAGCAGTCCAGAGTGTAGCAGTCTTCACTCTGGTCCGCTCCCAGCCCTTAAAATCAGAGTCTTTTGGAAGTGCATTAGTTGGTTGCTGCCTTCTAACCAGGTTCTTATTTTCTGCACTTACTGCAGTAGGAAAATCAGAAACCCTTCTCGACAGTCGAACCCTTCTTGCTATTAATTTGATGATGATGTAATAATAATAATGATGATGATGATGATGATGATGATGATTTATTTATTTATACCCTGTCCATCTGACTGGGTTCTTCAGCCACTCTGGGCAGCTCCCAACAGAATTAATAATAATAATAATAATAATTAATAATTAATATTTATTATAATAATAATTAATATTTATTTTAATATATAGTTTAATTAATAATATAATATATTATTATAATTAATAATAATAATAATTAATAATAATAATAATAAAGCAATAAAACATCAAACATAAAAACTTCCCTAAACGGGACTGCCTTCAGGTGTCTTCTAAAAGTCAGATGTACACTATACAGAAAAATAAGCACTATCAATCCTATTCTAATATATTGCTTTCCATAAGTGTGAGAACTCCCATCTGTGGCATGTATACTGACTGCAGAGATTGCCTTCTATTAGTTTCAGATACGGCATCACACGTCCCTAAAACTTTTCCATTGCGGTTACTTGGTTTTGTTCTTCACCCTGTGTCCCTAAGAGCAGCAAACAATGAATAAGTCAGAGGAAAATGGGAAAGTCTGGAAAAGCTGGAAAACATAGCCATGAATCAAAGGAGCCTTCTGTCTTTCTAATCTTCACATAAATCTCACTAGCTTCACAAATAGCTTGTTGTTTCCCAATGTGTGATATTAGAAAATGTTTCCACACACTATGGGAATCATGCCATAACTTTTTGTGACTTTCCTGATGACTTTACTGTTTTTATGAAAACAAAGAAAGCATGAACCGAGGACACTGCTGCCCCCTAATCGGAAGAGCACATTTTTACCATTTTTTTCCAATGTACTTTGTGTGATGTGCTTTTAATTTATCTGGACTTTGTGAGTCACAACAGTGCTAGGTCAACAATCCTGAAGACTGAAGTATTCTAGTGAAGATTGGGTTTATTTGTTCATGCAGTGCTTCTAATCTTTGTGGAGTCTTGCCAGGTGGAAGGAGATAGGCTTGCTAGAACTTAGTATAGAAATCACATCGACCTCTGCTGTATTTACACAATGAGATGCTTAATGCCAAAAGCAGATCAGACTCACCTTGACCACTGCCACTACCATGATGCTCAGAAGAGCCAACAAATGGTGGCTTGCGCTTTCCATATTTCTCCAAGGAGATCATATGTGACTGGTAGTGTCTGGGGCAGAGGAGTGACTTTGGTGCCAACCCTCTGGCAGCATGCACACATGGAAGTGATCACAAGAATCAGGGGAGTCACAGGAATCTACTGACGAAGGTATCTGTGGATAAATGCAAGGTTGCGGTCTTTACACCCAAACCACTTCCCCTAAGAGAGATGAGGTATTGCAACATGTTCTCCTCCCAGGTGTGAGGGGAACGTGAGGCTTCAAAGGAGGACCATGCCCTGGAGTAGTAGTGGTAGCAGCAGCAGCAGCAGCAATTTATTTATACTCTGCCCATCTGGCTGGGTTTCCCCAGCCATTCTGGGTGGCTGCCAACACAATAGTAAAAAAAAAACCAATAAAACATCAAACATTAAAAACTTCCCTAAACAGGGCTGCCTTCAGATGTCTTCTAAAAGTCAGATAGTTGTTTATTTCATTGACATCTGATGGGAGGGCATTCCACAGGGTGGTCGCCACTACCGAGAAGGCCCTCTGCCTGGTTCCCTGCAACCTCACTTCTCATCGGGAGGGAACCGCCCAGAAGGCCCTCGGCGCTGGACGTCTGCTCTTGTAAACCCTGTGTTGGCATACCCATTCATGACCAGAACAAGCATAGGCGTACATTAGGAATATGCCAGGTCATCTTATTGGTCCATGTAGCCCAGCCTGGTCTACTCTGAGTAGAAGCGGCTCAGGCAGAGGCATTTGACAGAACCTACTAATCGGTGTTTTAACTTGATGCATGGAATTGTTTTATCTCTGGGGGATGTTTAATTAACGTCTTCCTGTCTTTTTGCATCTGTGTTCTGTTGTCTTTAATAATGCGGGCTCTGTTTTTGTTAATTATCATTCTGAAGCTCAGAATCAGCATACATTATTGTGTATGAAGATAGTATTAGAAGCCTGGGCTTCAGTATCACATTCCCTTTGTTTTTTTCATCCATATGCTACGCATTATAAATGCTTTGAAATTTGATTTGTTGATTTAGAAGAAAGATAAAGTAAATTAAATAGGATGGGATAAGTCAGAGGGGGGAATGTTGTCACTGATTTTTCCATTCCAATAGCTGATAAAGAGAGCCCATCTATCTCAATAAATGGGTTGTTTTGCTGATCAATTAGTGCTCTTTTGTTATTTTGTTCCTTAAGGAGACTTCCCATATGTTCCCATATGTGCATGCACACGAAAGCTCATACCAAAATAAAAACTTAGTTGGTCTTTAAGGTGCTACTGAAGGATTTTTTTTATTTTACTTCGACCCAGACCAACACGGCTACCTACCTGTAACCATATGTTCTTCAGTTAGAGTTTTTATTTTGCTTTGGAAAAGTTGAGCAGTCCAGATTTTTTTTGCTTTGTGGGTAAAGTCGTAAGCATTTGTCAGTCTGTATTTTCAGCCTCAGATTTTAACACACATAAAAGTATTGTTTCGGCATTTCTTGATATATTGTGGCCTATAATTTATTGTACTACTTTTGTTGTTGTTGTTGTTTAGTCGTTTAGTCGTGTCCGACTCTTCGTGACCCCATGGACCAGAGCACGCCAGGCACTCCTGTCTTGCACTGCCTCCCACAGTTTGGTCAAACTCATGTTCGTAGCTTCGAGAACACTGTCCAACCATCTTGTCCTCTGTCGTCCCCTTCTCCTAGTGCCCTCAATCTTTCCCAACATTAGGGTCTTTTCCAAGGATTCTTCTCTTCTCATGAGGTGGCCAAAGTATTGGAGCCTCAGCTTCACGATCTGTCCTTCCAGGGAGCACTCAGGGCTGATTTCCTTAAGAATGGATAGGTTTGATCTTCTTGCAGTCCTTGGGACTCTCAAGAGTCTCCTCCAGCACCATAATTCAAAAGCATCAATTCTTCGGCGATCAGCCTTCTTTATGGTCCAGCTCTCACTTCCATACATCACTACTGGGAAAACCATAGCTTTAACTATACGGACCTTTGTAGGCAAGGTGATGTCTCTGCTTTTTAAGATGCTGTCTAGGTTTGTCATTGCTTTTCTCCCAAGAAGCAGGCGTCTTTTAATTTCGTGACTGCTGTCACCATCTGCAGTGATCAAGGAGCCCAAGAAAGTAAAATCTCTCACTGCCTCCATTTCTTCCCCTTCTATTTGCCAGGAGGTGATGGGACCAGTGGCCATGATCTTTGTTTTTTTGATGTTGAGCTTCAGACCATATTTTGCGCTCTCCTCTTTCACCCTCATTAAAAGGTTCTTTAATTCCTCCTCGCTTTCTGCCATCAAGGTTGTGTCATCTGCATATCTGAGGTTGTTGATATTTCTTCCAGCAATCTTAATTCCGGCTTGGGATTCATCTAGTCCAGCCTTTCGCATGATGAATTCTGCATATAAGTTAAATAAGCAGGGAGACAATATACAACCTTGTCGTACTCCTTTCCCAATTTTGAACCAATCAGTTGTTCCATATCCAGTTCTAACTGTAGCTTCTTGTCCCACATAGAGATTTCTCAGGAGACATCTGAGGTGATCAGGCACTCCCATTTCTTTAAGAACTTGCCATAGTTTGCTGTGGTCGACACAGTCAAAGGCTTTTGCATAGTCAATGAAGCAGAAGTAGACGTTTTTCTGGAACTCTCTAGCTTTCTCCATAATCCAGCGCATGTTTGCTATTTGGTCTCTGGTTCCTCTGCCCTTTCGAAATCCAGCTTGCACTTCTGGGAGTTCTCGGTCCACATACTGCCTAAGCCTGCCTTGTAGAATTTTAAGCATAACCTTGCTAGCGTGTGAAATGAGCGCAATTGTGCGGTAGTTGCAGCATTCTTTGGCACTGCCCTTCTTTGGAATTGGGATGTAGACTGATCTTCTCCAATCCTCTGGCCATTGCTGAGTTTTCCAAACTTGCTGGCATATTGGGTGTAGCACCTTAACAGCATCATCTTTTAAAATTTTAAACAGTTCAGCTGGAATATCATCACTTCCACTGGCCTTGTTATTAGCAATGCTTTCTAAGGCCCATTTGACTTCACTCTCCAAGATGTCTGGCTCAAGGTCAGCAACCACACTACCTGGGGTGTACGAGACCTCCATATCTTTCTGGTATAATTCCTCTGTGTATTCTTGCCACCTCTGTACTACTTAATTGTACTACTTAAAGTACTAAATTGTACTACTTAATTGTACTACTTAAAGTACTAAATTACAATCATTGCTTGTTTCCTTACAGCTGTAGAAGATACAGAGATAATCCACTATTAGCCTTCTGTATCTCCAGCAGATTATATTTGTCTGGTATATTTTATTTGACTGCTGCGGGGTGAGATACAACTGGTAAATGGATTCAGATATTTTTCTTTATGTTAGCACTTATCAGTAGTCTTGGTACTGCTTTAAACACGTAATTCCACTCTGTTGTACAGAGAGGTTGTAATAGTTTAGATCTTTATCCTTTTTCCTTTCATAAACTGGCTGTATTTGGGTTAGATCTATTTCAGAAAGCACTGCATATATTTCACTGATTCATTTATTTGGTGAGGAATTTACAACGAAGGTTTCAAATGGCGTATAAGCTCTAGGCACCCAATATTGGTTATTTGTTTGATGATGTATCATAGGTGGGGGGGGGCTAGAAGAGTGGTGATCTGATTTGATTGAATTTGGGGCTGACTTGATTGTAGGAGATAATATATCATTCACTGAAGCAATTTACATAATACAGCATTTTCCCCTAGGCTGAGATGTTTATAAAGCTGCACAATCTGATGCCTGCAAATTCATTTATTAGAACTGAGGCTATAGTTGAAAAGCTTGGAGCTATCTTTTGTGAAAACTTATTCTAGAGAACCTTGAACAGAGATTTGATCGAGGTTAATAAATTTGGGTTTGAAATTTATTCCTTCCTGGTCCATAACATAGGGTCCTTGAGGATAATCTTACTGCATGATAGTGATGGGTAATATAAGGTACCCCCAAACCTACTTTTAAGACATACCCATAAAATAAGCCATAGCAGGATTTTTAAGCATTCAAGGAATATAAGCCATACCCCGAAAATAAGACATAGTGATAGGCGCAGCAGCAATGCCGGCCGCGGCAGGAGGAGGAGGAAAAAAATAAGACATCCCTTGAAAATAAGCCATAGTGTGTTTTTTTGAGGAATAAATAAATAAATATAAGACGTGTCTTATAATATGAGAAACACGGGTATGTGTATATATATATATATATATATATATATATATATATATATATATATATATATAATCAAGAAAGGAGGTTTGGGGGTACCTAATATTTTATATATATATATATATATATATATTCCCTTGTGATGAATTTTTTTCCATTTCTTTTGCTACTCTATTACACTGTTTTGTCCAATTTGGAAAAGGAAAGTTAAGAACAGAAACAAAGATGTTATTGAAATATAGTCATTGTGATGCTGGAAATCTTTCCCACCAGGACAATGGATAATTCTGTCAACTTCGAAGTTATTTATCTATTTCTGCTACTAATATCTCAGTGAGGTTTTATTGTCTGTAACCTATCATTGTGCGCTGTCTTACTTTGTACAATGACTGCGCTTTTCTCAAAGTTTAGCATGAGGGAGAACCTGGGATATAAATCTGGGGCCAGTCCTACCATTAGGCAGAATGAGGCAACTGGCTCAGGTGGCAGATTATCAGTAGCAGCAGCAGGAAGCCCTGGCTGTTCCTCCTGAACCCCCTTCATAGCTGCCAAGTTATCCCCTTTTTTAAGGGAAATTCCCTTATGCTGAATAGGCTTCCTCGTGAGAAAAGGGAAAACTTGGCAGCTATGACCCCCTTCCAGCTGTTCCTCTTGGTTGCAACATGAACTATCCTGGGCCCCCTAATAAGCTAAAGGTTAAGGTAAAGGACCCTTAGCTTATTAGGGGCTAAAGGGTGGTTAAGTCCAGGATGGTTAAGTCCAGGATGGTTAAGTCCAGTCAAAGGTGACTATGGGGTTGCAGCACTCATCTTGCTTTCAGGCTGAGGGAACCAGCGTTTGTCCAACAGACAGCTTTCCAGGTCATGTGGCCAGCATGACTAAACCACTTCTGGTGCAACGGAACACTGTGACGGAAACCAGAGCGCACAGAAACGCTGTTTATCTTCCTGCTGCAGCAGTACCTACTTATCTACTTGCCCTGGAGTGCTTTTGAACTGCTAAGTTGGCAGGAGTGGGACACAGCAACGAAAGCTCAGCCCGTCATAGGGATTCGAACCACCAAACCTCTGATCAGCAAGCTCAAGAGGTGCAGTGGTTTAGACCACAGTGCCACCTGCGTCCTAATATTGCTGGTTTTCTCAGTGGTGGCTGGTGCTAGCCCATCGCCAATGTTGACTCTACTGCCATCCAGCCGGCTTCTGCAAGTGAAATTGAGAGGGGGTGCTATCTCATCCCTTAACCCAGGTAGTGAATATCTTTAGCAGAATCATGCATATTTGTTTTGTATCCTTTTAACTAGAGATGCCAGGGATCAAAAACAAATACCTTCTATGTGCAGAGCAGAAGCTGATCTACAATCCTTCCTCAACTGCACCCAGTATACCTGAAGGAGCATCTCCACTCCCATCGTTCAGCCCACACACTGAGGTCCAGCTGTGAGGTCCTTCTGGCGGTTCCCTCACTGCGAGAAGTGATGCTACAGGGAACCAGGCAGAGGGCCTTCTCGGTAGTGGCACCCGCCCTGTGGAATGCCCTCCCATCAGATGTCAAGGAAATAAACAACTATCTGACTTTTAGAAGACATCTGAAGGCAGTCCTGTTTAGGCAAGTTTTTAATGTTTGATGTTTTATCGTGTTTTTAATATTCTGTTGGGAGCCACCCAGAGTGGCTGGGGAAACCCAGCCAGACAGGCTGGGTATAATTAATAAATTATTATTATTATTATTATTATTATTATTATTAGTAGTAGTAGTAGTAGTAGTACTATTACCATTATGCTAAAGATTATAGAGGTCAAGTGTCCATCCAGTCCTTCTGGTTTAGATAGGTCCCCTCAGTCAGAAGAAAATAGTTATTTAAAAATAAACAAAAATTCAAATCCACCGTCTTATAAAGACTGATAATTGCTAATTGTAAACCTACCTGCAGGTCAGACTTATAGCAGCCTATCAATGCCACTTCTTGAGCCTTTATGGATCCAATGTTCCAATAAGGAAAATGGTATGAGAAACAAAAAGGCCTTTAAAACATTCAAACGTCCCCGACAGGAGAATAATTTCTTGATGAGGTTCTTCAGTAAGATGCAATTTAGCTTGATGCTTAATAGTAATTTGGTACTGACCAATCAGGGTTATTCCGCAGATTCAATATGAATGTACAAGACAAAGTGAAAGGATTTTGCCTTCAATGTTTTATAACAAAGTGGTTGGTTTATGAAGAAGAGCCCTTCAAGTGCCTCAGAAGATGGAAAACATATTTCAGTTGCAAAATCCAAAGCAGCAGGTCCAGAAGCTTAACAGATGCATCTGAGTCTCACTTTCCAGATGGTAGCTATAGAGAGAAGAGTATATTCTCTATAAACCCATGGATGTTCAGGTAAGCATTTTCCAAATGTTGCGTCCCCATTAACTGTGAAACCGCTTACAGAGATTTTGTGGGAAGCAATTCCTAAATGGAATAAAATGAGCAAACTAAAGAAATAAATAACTGATAATACTTCTGCATAAGAACATGCACTGATGTGGGTCAATGCTTAAGCATAAGAACAGATCGACGCAACGGATAAGCTTTCAAAAGCAGGCCAATAATTATAATGTATTTCTTTGCTGAATTGAATGAGATGAATAGAAAATGTGTGCCCTTACAACACTGTATAAGAACTTCCTCCTTTAAAAGTCCTATGTTTTTTTCAAACTGTTCTGACCATTTGTACTGCACTGATGTACGCGGTAACATATATGTAGTTCCACTGAAATCAATAGAATTGATAAAAATGATATAATAATAATTTATTATTTATACCCCGCCCATCTGGCTGGGTTTCCCCAGCCACTCTGGGCGGTCCCCAACAGAATATTAAAAACATGATAAAATATCAAACCATAAAAACTTCCCTAAACAGGGCTGCCTTCAGATGTCTTCTAAAAGTCAGATAGTTGTTTATTTCCTTGACATCTGATGGGAGGGCGTTCCACAGGGCAGGCGCCGCTACTGAGAAGGCCCTCTGCCTGGTTCCCTGTAGCATCACTTCTTGCAGGGACGGAACTGCCAGAAGGCCCTCAGAGCTGGACCCAGTGCAGGGGCAGAGCAAGTGGGGGGCAGGGGGGTGGTCCGCCCTGCGTACTGCCCCGGAGGGAGTGTCACTTGGGGCCACGCCCCCGCCCTCGCCTCTGCATGGCAGCCTTGAAAAACAAAAACAAAAACAAAAAAGCTGCAGGCGCGCTGGCCTTACCTTCCTGCAGAATCCGGGACCGGCAGCCGCGTGACACCGGAAGTTGGGTCAATGTAACTTCCGGTGTCACTTTGCCCTTCTAAGGGCACCAAAAATGGCCGCCGCCGGCTTCGAAAGTCGCTTGTACGCATGTCAGGAAGTGCGTCGACACAACTTCCGCTGTCGCTCCGCCCATCTATGGGCACCAAAAATGGCTGCCGCTGACACCGGAAGTTGCGTCTATGCACTTCCGGACATGCGTAGATGCGACTTTTGAGGCCAGCGGTGGCCATTTTTGGTGCCCATAGAAGGGCAAATCGGAAAGAAAAAAAATGGCCGCCGGCAGGAGAAAATAATGGAGAAAAACGGGAGGTGAAGTGATACAGGGGACCACCGGGAAAAGGTAAGTAAAATTGGGGTTTTCCTGGAGAAAACAGGGTACTTGGCAGCTATGGCGCTGGCCGAGCAATTGGGCGCTGTGCGGGTGCCTGCTGGAGGGGGGGTGGCACTCGGGGCTACGCCCCTGCCCCGTGATCGGCGCCTGAGCCTAGACGTTCCATTTAGGCTCTGTTTAGAAGTCGCGGGGGGGCGCAATCCCCCTCTACGTAGCACGCATGTGCAGCGGGATGCTGTGCATGCGTACAATGTTGAGGGGATCACCCCCCCAACGACTTCAAAATGGAGCCTAAGCGGAGCGCCCAGGCTCCAGGCAGATAACCCACTGTTGCGGCGGGCACGCCACGCCAGTGGGCTATGTACCTGGAGCCTGGACGCTCCGTTTAGGCTCCGTTTAGAAGTCACGGGGGTTGCGATCCCCCTCTACATAGCGACACATGCGTCATTACATAGCGATGCCCCCCCCCCCGGGGGGCAAGACAATTTGCCACCCTGGGTGTCACGGCGCCTCGCTACACCCCTGCCTCAGTGTCCGGGCTGAATGATGAGGGTGGAGACACTCCTTCAGGTATACTGAGCATACCTGGGCAGATAACTGTAGTGAGAATAAGAACAAAATGCTTGAAGTTCTGTTGCTTAAAACGGGAGAGGGCAAGAATGCACTTAATCGTTTCACTGAGAACCGTGGATTTCGGGTAGAGCAAAAAGTGATGCTGATTATGATGGTTGCATCCATAAAAATA
Organism: Zootoca vivipara; assembly: GCF_965207765.1. Taxonomy (NCBI): domain Eukaryota; kingdom Metazoa; phylum Chordata; class Lepidosauria; order Squamata; family Lacertidae; genus Zootoca; species Zootoca vivipara. The sequence continues at coordinate 16,697,086 of NC_142593.1, read as the reverse complement.
CGAATCCACAGCAGTCCTAAAATAGATATACAAATTGCACATGGCCCAATCTGATTGGGTCATGAGGTTGTTACGGGCAGATGTGCTGCACTGCCCTGCTGTATGACCCCTGCTTTTCGGCCAGTTTCATTTAAGATGTTGATAAAAGCATAGCGGGCGCTCTATCTTGGTTTCAGAATGCTCGCTTCCAAGCTCTGGGGCACAAGGCTCAGCAAATACCCAGAAGAATTGTGGATAGTTGGAGACACACCGTAATGCAGGGAGCATTAAAGTCCATTGCACCTTCAGCAGGGTATAAATATACTATATTATTATTATTATTATTATTATTATTTATTGCTCTGACCAAGGCAAAAGCAGAATCTATCACCAGAATTTCACTTTGACCAATACAAACCAATTTATAAATATCTGCTGCACTATTAAAAGTTTCCTTAGTGTGAAATGTAAAACTGCACTTAACAAACACATTAAGACATTCAATTGCTTTCAGAACAGAGTTGTATTTCCTTTCACCATCTTCCTTTTTTTCTGTTTTCCTTTTTTTAAACTGCTGGGTCTTGGAAAATTGTAAGTTATGCTGCCTGTCTAAAGGGAGTTTCCTTCTGAAGGAAAACAAAGAAAATTACAACCCTGGGTCCAGTAGAACTATTTATTGCTGTTTACGTCTGTAGAGAGCCTAGAAGTAACACTATGTCCAGCTTTGTTCATTTTATTCTGGCGAAAATGTTAACAATTAAAGCCCCCTTTCTGTTAATATATTTTTCAGATTTCACCAAAAGGTAAAGAAACTTTAAATAACTCCTTACGAGTACACACATCAGAAAGGGCAGGGATTGGGAAAGAAAAGGAGAGGGATGTGCTTATGTTTTTGGGACAGTGGGTTCCTAAAAATGCACCAAATACTTTTGCTAAGTACAAATTCTTCCATGGAATTTAGTCTGGGACACTGTCCAGTAAAACACTTTCTTCCACATCTGCTCTCAAGAGGAAGCTCTCAAGAGCAGCCACTGGGTTGCCTTACGTTCTTGCATCTAGAGAACCTGTCTTCACATATATGCATTTCAAATAATACTAATGATAATAATAAGATGACAGGGTCTTTAAGTTCACAGCCAAAAGTGCAACTTAGTATGAATGAACGGGGAAGGCCAGGGAAAACGAAAATTGTTGAAGTGAGGACAATGTTTAAAAAACAAGCAAGCTAAAAAATGGGCACAGTTCTGTAGTTCCTGCTTTGCAAGCCATCACAATTTCATTCATTGGGATTCACCGCCCTCTCGTGGTCCTGGATTGTAATATTTCTATTTGAAAGGAGGTTAACAAAGCTCACATGGAGCTTCAATGAAAACAAATATAAGAAAACCCAGCCTAATTCACAAAATGATTGTAGTCACCAGAGCTTAAAGCAAAGGGACATATGGCATTTCTAAGGAGTTGTGGCTAAGCTATTGAGTTCATCACATGGTAGTCTCCTCAAAGAAGGCTGCATTCACATGGCAGTTTATTCCATTTCCCCAATGTTCCCTTAACTCTTAATTTCCACGTCATAAACCACTGAGCCCAGGGCTTGCCGATCAGAAGGTCGGCGGTTTGAATCCCTGCGACGGGGTGAGCTCCCGTTGCTCGGTCCCAGCTCCTGCCAACCTACCCTGTTTCTCATATTTTAAGGCATCCCCATAAAATAAGCCATAGCAGGATTTTTAAGCATTCAAAGAATATAAGCCATACCCCGAAAATAAGACATAGTGATAGGAGCAGCAGCAATGCCGGCCGCGGCAGGAGGAGGAGGAAAAAAATAAGACATCCCTTGAAAATAAGCCATAGTGTGTTTTTTTGAGGAAAAAATAAATATAAGACGTGTCTTATAATATGAGAAACACGGTAGCAGCTCGAAAGCACATCAAAGTGTGAGTAGATAAATGGGTACTGCTCCAGCGGGAAGGTAAACAGCGTTTCCGTGTGCTGCTCTGGTTCGCCAGAAGCGGCTTAGTCATGCTGGCCACATGACCTGGAAAAACTGTCTGCGGAAGCGGACAAACGCCGTCTCCCTCAGCCAGTAAAGTGAGATGAGTGCTGCAACCCCAGAGTCGTCTGCGACTGGACTTAACTGTCAGGGGTCCTTTACCTTTTTGTGACATAAAAACCATTTGCAGAACCACGGTGGAATATAGTGCAAGTTTAGTGCTCCGTTCCATCTTACAGTGGTGCCTCGGGTTGCAGACGCTTCAGGTTACAGACGCTTCAGGTTACAGACTCCGCAAACCCAGAAATAGTACCTTGGGTTAAGACCTTTGCCGCAGGATGAGAACAGAAATTGTGCGGCGGCGGTGGCGCAGCGGCAGCGGCAGGCCCCATTAGCTAAAGTGGTACCTCATGTTAAGAAGAGTTTCAGGTTAAGAACGGACCTCCAGAACGAATTAAGTTCTTAACCCGAGGTACCACTGTGTTTGCCAATGGTTTTATTTTCTTCCTGGAAACACATAACAGCCAAAAGAGTGCTAAACTTGTGCTATATTCCACTGTCGTTCTGGAAGCGACTTTTACATTGTGTGAAAGCTCAAATATACTGTGGAAACTAACAGCTAGGGAAACATTGAGGAATCAGAATAAATCCCAGAGCCCAGGGACCATGCTGTGCACAGTTTGCAGAGAGACTTTAATCGCAGCAGAGGTTCCCATTGAATTTGTACCCTGCTCCACAGAGTACTTAGCATTACGGTTAATCTAAGCTTATTTTCACCATTTAGATTGCTCTCTCTTCAGTAAGGAATTATTCTTCAATCAGGCACAATCCAATTAATGCCCAGTAACTTCATTTCAACAAGCGCTACGGCTTCACAACTGCAGAGAGCCAATGGCAGGGAGCTAATGCTAAAGGCTTCCAAGGATTTTAAATGCTGCTATGTAAGCGCTAACTATATCCTGGTATTTTTAGTTTCCAGCACCTGGGGCAGGCAGGTGTACAGAGCTCCCTGGTCCTGAATGGGGTAACTGTGCCCCTAAAGGACCAGGTGTGCAGCCTGGGTATCATTTTGGACTCACAGCTGCCCATGGAGGCGCAGGTCAATTCTGTGTCCAGGGCAGCTGTCTACCAGCTCCATCTGGTACACAGGCTGAGTTTTGTGTGAATTTATTTAAAGGGGAGGTTTAAAGGTCTGAACACGCAACCAGTGCAGTCAGACCAGGATCAGTGTAATATGCTCAAACTGTCTTGCTCCGGTGAGCAACCTGGCTGCTGAATTCTGCACTAACTGAAGTTTCTGAACCATCTTCAGAGGCAGCCCAATGCATAACACATTGCAGTAATCTAACCTTGAGGTTAGCAGAGCATAGACAACAGTACTGTAGTTAGGCTATCCCTGTCCAGATATGGATGTAGCTGGGCCACCAGACGAAGCTGATGGAAGGCACTCCGGGCCCTTACCTTCCAAGTCCCGGACTGCAGAAACCGGGACCGGCAGCCGTGTGACACTGGAAGTTGCGTTGACGTAACTTCCAGTGTCGCTCTGCCCATCTATGGGCACCAAAAATGGCCGCCGCCGACACCGGAAGTCATGTCTATGCACTTCCGGACATACGTAGATGCGACTTTTGAAGCCGCCGGCGGCCATTTTTGGTGCCCATAGAAGGGCAAATCAGAAAGAAAAAAATGGCCGCCGGCAGGAGAAAATAACAGAGAAAAACAGGAGACGAAGTGATACGGGGGACCACCGGGAAAAGGTAAGTAAAAATGGGGTTTCCCGGGGAAAACGGGGTACTTGGCAGCTATGTCCGGGCCACAGAAGCCAACTGAGCCTTGTGTGACAGCAAAGGATCCAGGAATACCCCCAAGCTACAAACATGCTCCTAGTGTAACCCTATCTAGAGAAGGGGATCTCCCACCCTTCTGGTCTAGGAAACCACCCACTAACAGTGCCTCAGTCTTATCTGGATTGAGTTTTATAATGTTGTCATGTACCTGTTTCCCCTATTTTAAGACGTAGCCATAAAATAAGCCATAGCAGGATTTTTATGCATTCAAGGAATATAAGCCATACCCCGAAAATAAGACATAGTGATAGGCGTAGCAGCAATGCCGGCCGCTGCAGGAGGAGGAGGAGGAAAAAACCATCCCCTGCAAATAAGCCATAGTGTGGTTTTTTTAAGGAAAAATAAATATAAGACGGTGTCTTATTTTCGGAGAAACACGGTATTGCTTTATAAGGTTGTAATGTTTTAACAGTGTTCTCGAAGCTACGAACATGAGTTTGACCAAACTACGGGAGGCAGTGGAAGACAGGAGTGCCTGGCGTGCTATGGTCCATGGGGTCACGAAGAGTCGGACACGACTAAACGACTAAACAACAACAATGTTTTAACAGCTGTAAGCCACTTTGAGAAATGCAGATGCATTAGAAAGGCAGGATATATATTATTGAACTTATATTTTGGTCAAACTCACTTAACTGAGAAAACTCAGGGGCTTGAAAGAAGACGAAAGGACTTTAATAGAGTATTGGATAAGATCTGGACATTATGGATTAGAAAGCAGTGACAAGAGGAGGAGGGAACTTTCTGAGTCTGAAGCATGGGGAGTCAATTTTAAATTTGTATAATTTGGCAGAAGATTTGGATTACTTGTTTAAATGAAAGTTGTATAATTTGTATCATTTGAGAATGAATTAGATGCTAAAATTGGAAAATCTAATAAAAATGCTTATCGAAAGAAGAAGAAGAAGAAGAAGAAGAAGAAGAAGAAGAAGAAGAAGAAGAAGAAGAAGAAGAAGAAGGGCAGGATATACATTCTTGAACAACGAGCAAAACAAAAATATATGTTTAGACTGAGAAAATAATTCTTTTTATGGAAATGTGCCATATTGCAAACCCTGAGGGGTTTACCCATTGCACCAAAAGCAGAGGTTAGCTTTGTTCATTGTTGCGGTATGCTTGTGACATCATAACATTGTCTTCTTTTCTCTGAATGGCTCCTTGTTACTCGGATACACCTTTCCCCACAACCATTTGATCTCATGTATTCTGAACAGATGTTAGATAGCCATAATTTAGGATTGTCAGCCATAGAGGCTCTGGAAAACATAATTTGTGTACGTTGAAAGTATCCATATTCTGTTACTCATTCGGCTTCCTCTCCCTCCACTCGAAACCACGGTTCTCTCCCCCAATAGAGACGTTCATCTTATAATGCCCAATCTCTGTTTTTGAAATCGAACCTCTTTAATATAACCTAAAACATCAATGCTCTTGTTTTTAGCCACATTTTATAGAAACCACAGTGTGCTTCAAGAAGTGCATAGTTAAATGTGATACCCTAATTTTTCAGCTGGCTGCAGCTAAAGAATGTTGCTGTTCCCTGTAACTGCTCTGTGCATGTTTCCATTTATACATATTCTGCTTAGATACTGGTGGCTTCCTAAAAGCAGAACCTGATCTTTCCTCCTCACCATCACAACAGAGTGCATTTCCCCCTTCATCTTCTTGTAAAGACAATCCTATGAAACACTAAGGGTCAATTAAGAGTTACAAGCCCCAAGAGTTTGGACTTAGCTTTTAAGTAAGCATTTGCCTTCAAAATTCCTTCCAATAAATAACTTTTTTTAAATGTAAACTTACCACATGGAGGCTTTTCTGGGCTGTGCTACAACCCATCAGCCTGCTTTCCCCAACTTGGTGCCCCCCCAAATGTTTCAGACAACTCCCATCAGCATATGCTGGCTGTGGCTCTCGTAGTCCAGAATATATCTGCCAATAATAGGGCTGTGTTGTTTTTTTAAATGTCTAATAATAACCTTTCCAACTATTGATATTCACACAAAGGTTGCACACTACCCCCAATCTCTACTGAGTGGTAGCAAGAATCCAGCGGGTTCTAGGTGCTCACCCAAGGTGATGTTTCCATTGGGAATCAAGTCATAGTGGAGACTGTTGTGTCTTTGAGAAAAATGATTTTGGGCATCTCTACACTGAAAGCTTTCAATGGAGGGAGTGCAGAGTTTGCAGCATATTCATCTCAAGAGGGACCTGTTGCCCCAGCAGTGCAGCACTGCGTTCCCAAGGCATCCTGAATGCCATACTAGGGTTGCCACCTGTGCTGTATAATACAGGATTGTCCCGTATTTCAACGTAACATGCCATGTCCTGTATTGATTCAGTGTAGGATGCAGTTTGCCCTGTATTTCCATTCTCTCTGTCTCCAGAGAGAGAGAGGGGTGCAAGAGGTGTGGTGCACCTGTGTGCCGAATTCTGGTGGGGTGCCCACCGCTGAAGCCGCTTAAGCTCTTAACACACACACACACACACACACACACGGGTGATTGCAGTCGATGGGTGTGGCGTTTCACCTCTAGAGGGTCTAGAAAGAGTTAAGTTGCCAGGGAGGTAAACGGCCAATGGGAGCTCTCCAGGCAGAAGCTGGGGTATATAAGGAGAAGCAGGCAGACAGGAGGGGGAGAAAAAAGAAGTGGAGTTGAGGGGATTTGATGAGAGAGGTGGAGAGGATTTTGAAATAGAGGGTTAGAGAAGCTAGTGAGGTGAGCGGTGGTGCAGAATCTGTAAGAGTTAAGAAGAGAACTTCAGTGAGGGAGGACAAGGGGGGAACTAAGACTAAAGGTTAAGCTTAAAGTAAACATAGTTGAGAAAGCAATAAGAATTGATATGCTTGTAAGATCTTCACATTAAATAAACTTAATTGTTTTGTTCACTGTTCATCTGACTGGGTTCAAATCAATTGTGTACCAGTACACAGATATACTGGTTGGTGGCAGGAAGGGGAAGAAATAGGCGAGGGAGGTATTGGGTCAATAGACCGTCAAACGTCCGGGGAACCCATTACCAGTGTATCTTGCCACAATGGGTCATTTCCGTTCTCTTTTGCATAAGAGCTGCAGGATCAACATATCCGGCAGCGCCCCCAGTGGTGTCTTTCATTTTTGCATGATCTCAAAAACGGAGAGGCGGAGTTATCACTGCTGCTTTTTATTTTTTCCTGTTAGCGGTTTTCGTTATCCCCCCACCTTAAAAGCTCAACAACTTTGACCTGCCACCCCCCAAATTGGGGGCGCTGGGTGGATTTTTGCACCCTGGCCCCACATATGCTAAATATAGCCCTGTCTGTCTCCCCCATACTCTCCAACACTTTGAAGCCAAAATCTGGGGCACCATCTTGCCAGATGCCATTTTGCCATTTTGGGCTGGGACAGCATGGCAGCCATTTTGCACCATGCTCCCCCCCAAGGGCTTTATCATGCACTGTGCCCAAATTTGTGCAAAATCGCACACACACCCCAGTGCTTTTTGGGGGGGAATTGCACTGCAAAATTGCATATCTTTGCCTTTGTCGCAGCCTGCCAAAATGGTTCTGACCTTCAGCCCCTGTATGGAGTGTGTGTGTGTTTCTATTTCTTCCTTCTCATTCCCAGAAAATCCCTCGCTAAGCAACTCCTCTCCTCCTCCCTGCTAGTTGTAAAAAGTGACAATTTTCCTGTGTGACATCATACCCGCGTTGTCTTGGAAACCTTCCCCTAAGTTACCTGTAGGGTCTTTTGTCTTGTAGATACGGTAGCTTAATAGCAGGGCCGCCATCTTCCTCTGCCTCTCTGTCTGGCAGGAAAACAAACTCAGCCTGTTGGCTCTGATTATACCCCAGCGTCCAAGAATCTAGAAGGGGAAATCTGGCACCTAGGGATCTGGGTGACCCCTGTTCCCCAATGAACCCGTAACAATATTATTGCCTTTCTTTCAATTTGTGACTTAATTATTCTTGCACAAATACTGCCATGTAAACTGTCTCGATCACTGTTTGTGGAAAGATGTTTCAAAAACTTAAATTATTATTTTTCTACCTAAATAAGGATGGAAATAATGATAAAATAATAAACCCTCTGTGCTACAACATACAACATACAAATGGCTTCCTCTTCTTAGCCATCTAAATCCTTTATTCTCATCGCTACTCAAACGTCCTGCTTCTACCTCCTACCAAATGCTTCTTCCGAGAAGAAATGAGAGATGTTAAAATCAACAAGGGACTGCTGTGTTTAACAGTTTATTGCTTCAATGAAACATTTTTTAAAACGAGCCATTTAAAAGCAATGGCATGTAAACAACACAGTAAAACTTCGATGGTACTAACTTTCCTATCCATTGTCTTCAGAAAGGTTGCAGATGCGATGAAGGAGTGTTTCAATATTTCAGATACAGTAGATGAGGCAGCACACGCAGATGACACTGTACATAAATCAATAGTTTGTTTGAGTGATAAGAGACTTGTATTAAATATACTGCCATAACCCTTAATATAAAAGAAAGCAAACATAATGAATGGTACAGCCCCCAAAAGTCTTGTTGACTCAGCTGGAGGAAAGCATTCAAATTATTCATGTGAACACCAAGGCTGATGTAATTTTAGTGAGTGAATTAATTGGGGTAAGTTGCCTTTTATTGTAAGTCAATAGCAGGAAGGAAGAAATTATGATGTTAATTGTCCATAGGTCCAGCATACATTATTTGGCATTATTCTGTAGAGAGATTGGGTACCGTGAATGTAGACAGGTATTAAATGGGTGAGGATGTCATGCAGTGTGCCTGCGCCCCCCCCCCACATCCATAGGGTGGGCTTTGTGTGGTTAGTGTCAGGGACCGTGCTGAGAAGGGCTGCCCTGAGGAGGAATGGTGGGAGCCACCCCACCCCCTGCTTCTGCTCCTGCATCTTCCCAGGAGCAGGAGGACAGTATAGATTTGGAACAGTGGTTTGCAGAGGGGCATAGTTCGGAAGGCAGAAGCTGGGAAATACTGGATGGGGAACAGCTAGGAGAAGAAACACTGGAGGAGAGAGAGCTAACAGATTCATAGTCTCTGGATAGTATCCACCCCGCTCCCCCAAAGTCCTCGAGAGCTCAGAAAGTGGCAGAAGAGAAAACACAGCGGCTCCAAGCTCAGGTTACAAGACCTAGGAGAGATGCAGATTAATAGGGACAGGAGGCGGGGGTCTCCTTATTTGGGACCACCGCCATTTCTAGGAGATATGTTCTTTGTTCTTGTGGGAATGTTAAAGATAGTAGGAAAGGATATATTGAATAAGCATTATCTTTCCTTCTCTCACGCTAGTGAGTGATGTAGCAGAGCAAATTCCCCTCTATAGCTGGAAGCTATATTGCAGATTTGTTTGAATCTCTTAAGTTTATTCCTGGTGTCCCCTTTGATCCTTCTTAAAAGAATAAAGGCACAAGAGTCTTTCTGAGTAACGTAACAAAAACGTTTACTCACATTTCAGTTCACAATTTTATCCCTGAAAGGCAGGCTTTACTTAGTGGTTACATAATAAACAGAGACTGTGAATTCATCTCATAAGGAGACTGAACTCATGTGCTGCTGATTGAGAGCCAGCAGACAGCAAAATTTCATTAAGACAAAATGGCTGCATGAGGGCAGCATGGCAGCAAAAGAACAAGACGACAAGAGAAAGACAAAACTGGACTGAGAAAATGGCTGCATGGAGCAAAGTGTATCACTGACATGCAGGTAACACCCAGCTCCATCCCTCTGTTCAAGAGAAGCCGTTTAGGACAGGCATCCCCAAACTGTGGCCCTCCAGATGTTTTGGCCTACAACTCCCATGATCCCTAGCTAACAGGCCCAGTGGTCAGGGATGATGGGAATTTTAGTCCAAAACATCTGGAGGGCCGAAGTTTAGGGATGCCTGGTTTAGGAGCTTGGAGGTGGTAATGGACTGGATATGGCCCACTAAAACCGTAGCTAAAACCTGAAAAGAGACAGGTGTCCTGTTCTAGGTTCTCAAGTCTGGGAGGAGGGAAGATGGGGTTCTGGAGTAGGCCTGTAGCCTAGTCCTTGATCCAGCATTTGCGCTGGAGGCTCAGGAGCCCTCGGTGGCTAGCAGTGCTATTTCCAGCTATGGCTTCGCTAGCTAGAGCCCCTTTGAGATCACCTGCTCCTCTACGCTCTCATAATTCACACTTGGGATTATTGCAATATATTAGGTAGGGCTGCCCTTGAAAATGACCTGGAAACTTCCAACTGGTGCAAAATACAGCTGTCTGATTGCTGGCTAGGGTTACACTAGATAGTAGAGGATGCATAGTAGAGGATGCAGGTGGCACTGTGCTCTAAACCCCTGAGCCGCTTGGGCTTGCCAATCAAAAGGTCAGCAGTTTGAATCCCCGCGACGGGGTGAGCTCCTGTTGCTCGGTCCCTGCCAACCTAGCAGTTTGAAAGCACACCAGTGCAAGTAAATAAATAGGTACTGCTGCGGCGGAAAGTTAAATGGCGTTTCCGTGCTCTCTGGTTTCCGTCACAGTGTTCCTTTGCACCAGAAGCAGTTTAGTCATGCTGGCCACATGACCCGGAAAGCTGTCTGTGGACAAGCGGCGGCTCCCTCGGCCTGAAAGCGAGATGAGCGCTGCAACCCCATAGTCACCTTTGAATGGACTTAACTGTCCAGGGGTCCTTTACCTTTACCTTACTACATTTAGATTCTCCTATAACCCCTGTGTTAAAACAGCTGCACCAGTTTACGTTGATTTCCAGGCCTAATTCAAGGCATTCACATTCATGTCTGAAGCCCTAAAGAACTTAGGTCACAAATATGGTGACCTCCTTCCCTAAGACCCTCTCAGGTAGGGTTGCCGTATTTCAAGAGGTAAAAAATCTGGACACAAAAAGTTGCACTTTTTCAGGGCAATCGCCCGATAGCCCTACCACCGCCACCGCCCTTGCCAGAACTAGAGCCTGATCCAGAGCCCGGGCTGCCCACACACATTTATTAAAAAACCAAAATCCAGGACATTTGCTTTTAAATGCCCAGATGGGCATGTAGGATCCCCAAAAGAGGACATGTTTCTGGGAATTCCCAGAAGTGTGGCAACTCTACTCTCAGGTGTGATGATCAGCAGAGAAGGGCCCTCTTGGTATATCTGTTGCCCTCAGATGGTTTTGGAGGTGGCAGCCTAGAAGAGGCTATTCTCTGTGGAAGCCCCTAAGTTGTGGTCTGTCTGGCTTTTTCATCATGCAGTTAGCATCATATGCTGAATATGTGTCTCTTTACCATAACCTTTGACACCAGAAATCAATGTTTTCAGGAATCACCCTATTCTTATGACTGCATTTTGTTTTAAACTGTTTTTTGTTTTAAACTGTTTTCAAGAAAGAAGATTCCACCTAAACATTAGGAAGAACTTCCTGACAGTAAGAGCTGTTCGGCAGTGGAATTTGCTACCAAGGAGTGTGGTGGAGTCTCCTTCTTTGGAGGTCTTTAAGCAGAGGCTTGACAGCCATATGTCAAGAATGCTTTGATGGTGTTTCCTGCTTGGCAGGGGGTTTTGACTGTATGGCCCTTGTGGTCTCTTCCAACTCTATGATTCTATGATTCTATGATTCTAATACTGTCTTTTAAATTATTGTAAACCTGCCCTGGGGCCATATGGTGAAGGCAGGTAACAAAATAACAAAAACAACAACAACGGAATACTGTCAAACTAGCCTTTCAACTGTTTTCCAAAGGACAGTAAAGCACTATTAAAATCAGTAAGAATTCTGCTATTGCATTCCATGGAAATAGGATTTCTTTGTTTTACAACACAAATGTATTTGGCGACACAAAGACACAAAGACAAATGAAAAGTACAATCCTTATTTGATCGTCAAACTTCCTAAGAGGAAGTTTCAGGCAAAACAGTACCTAGCTTTAAGTGCTTCAACATGAAATGCCCTTTTAAAATAATAACAAAACTGTTTCTGTTTTAGCCCTTACTGCAGCTCATCCCAATAAAAATATCCAATAGAAATGTCATTATATCTCAGTAGGGAAATAAAATGCCCAGCATATGGAACTTAATGATATATGATGAGAAACATCTTGCAGCTTGACTTTTCAAAAGAATAATAATTTGCAGTATATTGTGCCATCTTTGAATAGATCCAGTTTTTAAAACGGGCTCGTTTGATTGTTCGTTTCAGTTTCTTTTAAGTGGCAACCTTCACGCAAATCTACATGGAAACATTTTGATTCTACTCCCATTTAAATTACGGCGGTCATGCTGTATCCGTAATGTTCTCTCTTTGAAGCATTATTTGTAGACAATTAGAATGCACTGCAATTTCCTGAGTTTTAGTATTCGTCTTATCCACTAATGACAGAAAATCTTCTAAGATAAGCGCTCTCTTTCATTGGGTTGAAAGAACTGTTTGTACGGATACTGCTGTAGGTACCTAATTTTTCACATATGAAATTTAGAACTCTTTGCTTCACCACATTGTAAAACAAGCCACCTCCCTCAAAGGGGGGGGGGGAAACATGGTTTTGATTAAATGAGGGAGCACTGCCCAGTCCTGTTCATTGATCACTTTCATTTCAGTGACAGATTGATTCCAATATGACAGTTCCAGACAGTGCAAGTATGAATTGAAATCCTCCCGAAATACGTTTTGCGGCTGCTTTCATTTACATGCTGCGAGGGCTTAGCCCTGGTTTAGCAGTGTGCGTGAGCCAGGAGCTGTGGGGTCAGTGAAGCCGTCTGGACCAACCACCTAGCTAATGAAACACCTATTCTTATGATCATTTAAGTATATGTTGATAGGAGTTTATATGTTGCAGAATCCCTTTGGTGCATCTCTGATGCATGCAGGCAACCCCCGATTTGCGCGGGAATTACATTCCGGGTCATGGTGCGCTTGAGTGAAATCATGCGCAATTGAAACATGCCATTGCACCCCTGCCCCGCCCCATTCCGGCCCCCACCCTGCCATTTTAGTGGCGTCTTTTATTACAATTCCAGGTCATTTTGGGATTCAGGGCTGTGCCTGTATGTGCAATCTCACACACATGGGTGTACCCAGCAAAGGGCGGGGGGCAGCTGCCCCCCCTAGAAGCAAAAAATAAATAAATTACTGTATTTTATGGACCATATCCCGCACTTTTCCCCTCCAAAAACTGAAGGGGAAAAGTCGCTGCGGGTTATGGAGCGAAGGCACGGCAGCGGATCCCTTGAGCAAAGGCACGGACGGCAGTGGGATCCCTCGACCGAAGGGATGCCTCTGCCGCCAGAGCCATGGTTCCCAGCAGTGGGGGAGGGAGCAGCAGCCCGAAATCGGGGTGTTTTTGCCCCCTTGTGGCTGCAGCCAGCGACAGGAACATGGGAGGGGGGAGGAGCAGCCTGAGCTTGGAGGGGGGCAGACGGGAGCTCCATCCTTCCTTCCATCCATCCTTTCCCCCCCCTTCCTTCCTTCCTTCCTTCTCTCTCTCTCTTCTCTCCCTCTTTCCCTCTCTTGCCCCTCCCCCAGTTTTGATCCTGGGTACACCCCTGCTCACACATATTGGTTGTGTCTAAACAGGGGTTGCCTTCCTTCAATTCATACAAACAAAACAACTTATCAGAATCTCATTAGCTAGTACATGCTTAAAGCAACCCCAAACATACATTTACACAAAGATGCACATACACTTATTATTATTATTATTATTATTATTATTATTATTATTATTATTTATATACTGCCCTATACCTGCAGGTCTCAGTGCAGTTTACATACACACAGAGTCCCTATTGGAAGAGGCACTAAGTGTCAGCAGGATTTTCTCATCAACAAAACATTTCCCTCCAAGTTCAGGATCATAGCTGTCAAGTTCTCCCCCTTTTTAAGGGAAATTCCCTTATGCTTAATAGGCTTCCTCATGAGAAAAGGGAAAACTTGACAGCTATGTTCAGTATTCCAATTTTGCCCCCTCCATAGTGCCTAGTTCAAGGTTACCTGGTAAGTTTCCTTGCTAAATGGGACTTTGAACCTTGGCATTCACTGTCCTAGTATACCTCTTAATTATGTTAAGGCAAGAAAGAGACAAACTCCGCTCCTGTTCTGTAAGGGATCGTGGAGGAAAGTGAATCTCTTTTACTTCCTGAACAAAAGGCCCCTGGACTTATTTGTTTGCAATTTGGCAGGCTTAATCCACTCTGGCAGGGCTCGTGTGTCTGTAAATTTCATCCACTTTGGCCAAAAAGGAAAACATGTTTTTAGATTCCTTGTTATGGCAAATGGGCAACACAGAACTTAGTTCTATACAGCGTGACTCAAAACCCAAAACACACTGAAGTAGAGAGAACACAGAACAACTCAGAAAGAGACTGATTTTAAAAAACAAACAAACGGAGAGAGATAAAAGGCAAATCTTGGAGCCTGTGCACACCCCTAATCCTCTAATGACTGTTGTCTTAATGAATGGTAATATCTACTTTCCCATTTATCCCTTCTCAAAATGGTTGTTATTATTATGGAGAAAGAATGGATTACCTGACACAGCCAGAAATTATTATTCGAAAACAGCTAGGAGGAAAGTAGTTCTGTGGTTTTTTCCTATTAACATTACTCACTTTGACTGACGCTGGTAGAAAAGAGACACATCCAACAAGGGACAAACAGACATACAACGGAAGTCTAGAGAGAGTCAAAAAATGAAAAAAATAACAACTCCTGCCCAGAGACAATGCTGCAGATACCAGATGTTGGTCAGCCTGCGGGAAAATGTTGCCAGAAGCCAAGAGCTATAAGAAAGACCCCAGCAAAGTCAAATAAAAGATTGTTTTGGAGGCTTTTATTCCTTGCTATTATTGCCATTTGTACCATTCTCTCCTACAGGTCTTGGCAATCTTTTCATGAGAAATATTTTTAAAAAAAGACATGCTGTCTTGCTGGCCTACATTGCCTTCCTGAAACCAAAGAGAGGACCATATGAGGACGGTGCTATGTGCAAAAGGCACATTTTAATTTTGTGTGTGTGCCTTTCTTAAGTGCCTGGCTGGCAGAGGATGTAATAATTCATCCCAGGACATTCTTCTCTCCCCCCCCCCACTTCACCTCTTCGGACAAGGGCAATCTTAGGGTAGATGTGCAAGAAATACAGGGATGTTTTCAATAAAAGCTGTAGGTTGTATGATAAGAGCATGGAAAGTTGATCTGTGGCCCTCCAGAGGTTGCTGAACTACAACTCCCATCATTCCTGACAGTTGGCGACAGATTCCTCATCCGTTGACTGGAGGCATCATGTTCGTAGTGTAAAAACTCATTTGGCCCAACCCCCTTCTGTTTAACTTGGGGCCCCAAAGAAAACCAGATTGGCATGTATGATTGTGAGTACAGTACAGCACAAATTGTGTAGTTTCTGGCAGTTGCGTAGACTGGAGCAAATTCAGTTGCCTGAATTTGATCTGGCCTTGCCAGCCTAAGTTTCTCTGCCTTATTCCTTATCAGCAGCAGGTGTTTGGAGCATAAGGATGCTATTTCTCTAGAATAAGAGGTACCAGAAACCAGGATGAACAGATCGCTCATTCTATTAGAATGGCAATGGCGCCCACCTGAGAGGTGCCGGAACTGAGTTCCTGTGAGTTCCTGCTGGGAAAAGCCCTGATTTTACAACTGCAGACAGTGTGACAAGTTTTTGACAGAAGAGAAACTGCAGCATAACAGAAATTAATGCCTTATTGTATTCCTCTTACCTATTATGATAGCTTATCCATTTGCAGTTACAGGTAAGTATTACTCAGAAGGGTGGTGGGAATGGGTGATTGACTGACTGATAGCTGTTGACAACTGTTAATGACTGCAATTGCAGCTATCAGTCAGTCCAGGGGTCAGCAAACTTTTTCAGCAGGGGGCCCGGTCTACTGTCCCTCAGACCTTGTGGGGGGCCGGGCTATATTTTGAAAAAAAATATGAACGAATTCCTATGGCCCACAAATAACCCAGAGATGCATTTTAAATAAAAGGACACATTCTACTCATGTAAAAACATGCTGATTCCTGGGCCATCCGCAGGCCGGATTTAGAAGGCGATTGGGCCGCATCCGGCCCCCGGGCCTTAGTTTGGGGACCCCTGAGTCAATCAATCACCCATTCCCACCACCCTTCTGAGTAATACCCCTCCCCACCCTCTCACTATATATAGGCGTCTGGTGACTTCTGTTTCAGTGTATCTGAAGAAGTGTGCATGCACACGAAAGCTCATACCAATGACAAACTTAGTTGGTCTCTAAGGTGCAGCTAGAAGGAATTTTTTTTTATTTTGTATCCATTTGCAGACATTGTTCTTACTCCATTCTCTTTCTTCTGTATCAATCTTTCTGACTTAAAAAACAACAACCCAACTTTTGAGCCATTCCCTCTTCTCCATGCCCTAACAGACTAGTGTATCTTTTCTTGTCCAGTGTCACATACTGATCTTGCTCTACTTTCTGTTAGCCTGAAATCAAAAGATTATTTTGTTAAAACAATGATAAAATTAACAACTTTGGGGGGGTGATGGGGGGGGATAATTTGTAGTTTGAAAGGGTGATAATGTCCAGACTTTGGCACACAAAGCAGAATTTTGACATAAGCCAAAAAAAAGTCTTGTTGGTTCAGCTGCAGCAGTGCTCAGATGGACAGAAATCCTTCAAACTTCAAAGGGAAATGTGACATATGAGCATTTCAAATGTGTTTTGGTTGCAATGTGATCATCCCTATCTGCTTTGTAGCTTTATTTAATATCCTGTCCACCTTCCATTCCAAATCTGTGATGTCTAGAAGTGACAGTCCTCCTTATTGTAACCCTGGTTGCAATATCTACACATCTGTGTAAGCAGTGGGAAATAAATGCACACAAGACAGTGTCTACAAGAGAAAATTGGCAACAGCAGATGAAACTTCGCAGATTCAAGGAGAAAGTTCTAAAGTTAGACAGGCAGTGCGATGAATATTCCCCCTCTCTATTGCTAAAATGCGACGCAGGAATCCAGAGGTGAAGCCACCCACACTCTTCTCCCGCCGCCTCCAAATAAACCCCTTTATTCTTGTGGGTTTATAAGTAAAGAGACTCTCCTCCCAGTTCACGTGGCCTGGTATCAAAAACAAAAAACAAAAACAAAAACCTCTAGGCTGTTTGATAGAATAACCTCCTGCCACCAGTAAAGGGTCTCACTCGGCTTGATTCCCCCTACTGCAAAAGTTGGCCCTTTCCACACTGGCAACTTGTTGACACCCCAGGTTATCTTTCTAAGCCTCCTCAGTGTTACTCTAAGACACAAAGTTCCGCCTCTTTTCCTGAGGTAAGTTTTGTCCTCTAATGAGTTACTACCCACAGGGTACTTCTGTGAGTCCCGATACCTTGCTGGAAAAATAATGATGATACTGCTTGGCACAAAAGAGAAGAATTTTATTAACCTTGGCTTAGAACATTGTTGTTGTTGTTGTTTAGTCGTTTAGTCGTGTCCGACTCTTCGTGACCCCATGGACCATAGCACGCCAGGCACTCCTGTCTTCCACTGCCTCCCACAGTTTGGTCAAACTCGTGTTCATAGCTTCGAGAACACTGTCCAACCATCTCGTCCTCTGTCGTCCCCTTCTCCTAGTGCCCTCAATCTTTCCCAACATCAGGGTCTTTTCCAGGGAGTCTTCTCTTCTCATGAGGTGGCCAAAGTAATGGAGCCTCAGCTTCAGGATCTGTTCTTCCAGTGAGCACTCAGGGCTAATTTCCTTCAGAATGGATAGGTTTGATCTTCTAGCAGTCCATGGGACTCTCAAGAGTCTTCTCCAGCACCATAATTCAAAAGCATTAATTCTTCGGCAATCAGCCTTCTTTATGGTCCAGCTCTCACTTCCATACATCACTTCTGGGAAAACCATAGCTTTAGAACATAGTTGTTTCTTTAACGTTTCCTGTGTTTATAAGCTACGTTTCGGTTGTAGGTAATCTCTGTCAAACATTTAACATCGAGCCTTCCTAAACCTCATCTAGATCCCCACTATCCTGGCCTCTCAACTTTCTTCTTCACACCTACCCACTCCCTCTCCCTCTCCTCAACTGACAAAACCACTGCTCCCTCCTTTTAAACTGGGGACAGTCCCGCCCCCACCAGAAGGTTATGTCAGTCAGGCTGGAGGTGGATTAACTCTTTTCCAGCCAGGTACCGGCAGGAATAAATATTTCAAAACCGTGTCAATCCGTTACAGGCAGCAACTGAGAATAACTCTTTACATGTTCGAGCAGTCGTGAGTGCCGCAGGCAGCATTACTGAGCACTAGCTACAATTCTGCTTTACACTAGCATACTGGGATATATAGTAGACAATTGGTAACCCCTTAAGAAAACAAGGCTGGTGCCCAGCCAGTCTGAAAATGAATGGAAAACAAAACACACGAACGCCATGCATTTAAAAGAAATGAACCTCAATTCAAATTGAATCCATTCATTTGTTATTTGTTTAATTCCTTTCCATTGGAGCCCTGATAGAACAGCCCATACAGGTCACAGGGAAGGAAACACAGGCTATATCTGTGTGCCTTGTAAAACTACAGACAGAATGGTGACATTTGTCCCATCTATCTGAATCTCAAATGCATCAGGTGTGATCCTTTGGAGGGATAGCAGAATACCTGAAAATTTCATCTCAATAAGATGGAAAACACCAAAGTGACAGACATCAGAAGAGCAGTTTGGTCTCCTGCTGAAATCAGTGGCAAGCAAAAGTGAGTTATAGAAAAAAAAATGAACTGGTCTGAATCAGAAACAAAACAAATGCAATTCATTCTAACAACTGATGTAACAAATGAAACCTTTAACAAAAACAAATGGGTCTCTAAATACAATTTTATTTTTTTGCACACGCTGACAGAACTGAAAGGTTATAATGGTTCCTGCCTTGGTACATATTAAGCTACATTTCTATCCAGTCAGCTGAACTCACATACCTTTATAAACCTTCAGCTTGGGCCCTTTGTCTGAATTTGGGGCTTAAAATGTATAGGGAAAGGGCACATGTGCAAAATCTGCCCTTGGTGTCCCGCAGGACACTGGCTCTTCTCAGACTTTCACATGTCGAACATGAAGGTTTGAAGCAACGTTCTACAGTCGTACCTTGGTTCTCGGACTTAATCCATTCTGGAAGTCCGTTCGACTCCCGAAACCATTCAAAAACCAAGATGCAGCTTCCAGTTGGCCGCTGGAGCAGTTGGGGGTGGATGGGGGTGGGTGTCAGGCCTTGCGCTCCTGCCCTGCCATCGGATTGGGTCTACTCAGAAACAAGCCCCATGGGTTTTCTTCTGGCCGCTTACTTCCAAGGTAAGGGTCACTTGGAGCCCGTCTAGTCCACGGAAATGCCTTGCCTCACCACGTTTAAATCGCCACGCGGGGACTGACTGAGTGGGTAGTGAGGCTTCCAATTGGCCAGCGGGCCGGATTTACAAGCCTGGAGGTCTGGATCCAGCCCACAGACCTTAATTTGAGGACCCCTGTGCTAACAGATCCACAGCGGGGGAACTGCAGCAGTCCTAAATGCAGATATTATGGGGAAATGCAATTCCCAGCTGGGGCAGGAGAGGGAACTTCAGTACCGAAACAATTTTAATTAGATCTAACAAACGAGTCACAGAATGAATGTTATTGACAACAATAACAGAGAGAGTTAACTGTTCTCTTGTACCCTGGGCTTCAGCAGGATTGAGAAGTGATAGCAGCAGGTTATCAGACATCAAACCACCAATGTGGTTGCAAATTATAGATTGGCAGGGACATCCAAAGCGTTTCTGCAAAGAATGATTCCTACACAGCTAGGAAAGAGTTTCATGACTTCATGTGTAGGAGGGGAGTCAGCTATTGTTTGTACACTCTTGTTTGAATTTGCATTATGTTCTTGCCTCATTGCATCAGCTCTGGTACATGACTAAAATAGACCCGTGTTGCTCAGCAGCAGAAAACAAAACATTGTTCCTGCCAACACCATTGGCAAACTGGAGAAAATTTAAACTGAAAGGTGGGTGGTGGAATTAAACCCAAAGAGGTGGTCTTGTCTTTTCAAAAATACAAAAAGTGCACAGTCACTGTCAACCAATATGTTCTTTTTTCTTTTCTTTTTTAAAAAATAATTTTTTATTAAGTTTTCAATTTTACACTTCCAAATAAACATTTTACAAACTTCAAAATATCCAGTGACTTCTTTTATTCTCTTTCCATTGTTCATTTTAGATATCATACATCCCTGAAAATTTTACTATAAGCATTCAAATCAATTCCCCACTTTTACATCCATCAAAAAAATATTTACTCTGTTGAATTTGTCTGAGTGCTGCCAGCATTTTCAGCTGTATACAGTTATTTTCAATAGATTCAATAAATGTTTTCCACTCTTCTTTAAATGTGTGTCCTTCTCGCTCTCTTATTCTATGTGTTAAATCCACAAGTTTTGCATATTCTGCCATCTTAACTTGCTAATCCTCTTGAGTTGGGACCTCGCTCACTTTCCATTTTGGGGCTACCAAAACAGGGTCCGCAATTGTTGCATACATAAGTAACCTTTTCTGACACATAGGAATTTTAGTCTGTGTTATTCCCCCCCCCAAAAAGGACTCTAGTTGTTGTTGTTGTTTTGGGGGGCGGAGTATTTTTAAACATTATTTTCAATTCATTATAAATCATTTCCCAATACACTTTTACCTTTTTGCATGTCCACCACATGTGAAAAAAGTTCCCTCCGCTTCTTTATACTTCCAACACATATCTGATTCTGTTTTATAAATCTTAGCCAACCTACTCGGAGTTAATTACCATCTATGAATCATTTTCAAATAATTCTCTTTCAATGAATAACATGCAGTAAATTTCAGGTCACTTTCCCAGAGTTTCTCCCAGAGGTTGAGATTTCTATTGTGTCCTATATCTATCTCCCAGTGTGTCACTGAAACTTTAACAAGCTCATCTTTTGTTTCCCATTCTAGTAGCAAATTATACATTATTTTGTAAGAGTTCTTTTTCAGATTGTGAGCTTTAGTCCAGAAATCCGTTCTTTCTATCTAATTTAAACATGTTGTGTAACTGATGATATTGCAACCAATCTGTAACTTGGCTCCTTAAGTTTTCTGTTGGTTTCAGTTTGGGTTCCTCCCTTGTAAAACCCAGCAGTAGCCTGTAAATCACCCATTGATCAACCAATACATTCTTACTACTTCAGCTCCATGATAGCCTAGACACACCTTGTGTAAAAAGCATAATGTGCTGCAATGTGACACTTTTCAATGGATGCAAAGAGCTATTGGAAAGAAAACAGGATGGTGGGGGAGACAAAATTAGTGGACTACCAATGCTAAAATTAGAAGCCCCTGTGCCAAGATGGGCAAGCTGGAGTGCTTGGTTGTAAAGGAGAGTTTAGAGATAGTGGACATGGTGGAAACTTGGCAACTGAAGACAAACAGTGGGATATGATTCTCTCTGGATACACACCCCACAGGAAAGGCAGGGAGGGGCTGGAGGTGGTGCCACTCAATATGTCCATAAGGACATACTCCACCAAGGTAGAAATTCACAAAGGGACAGACAAACTCCACAACATCGTGGAGCAACAACACCAGGCCCCAAGTGTAAATTACTAATGGACTTGCACAATTGGTCCCCTGATGTGGGTGGCGCTGTGGTCTAAAACACTGAGCCTCTTGGGCTGCTGATCGGAAGGTGGGCGGTTTGAATCCCCGTGATGAAATGAGCTCCCATTGCTCTGTCCCAGCTCCTGACAACCTAGCAGTTCGAACACACCAGCGCAAGTAGATAAATAGGTACCACTGCAGCGTGAAGGTAAATGCCATGTGCGTGCTCTCTGGCTTCCGTCACAGTGTTCCATTGTGCCAGAAGCGGTTTAGTCATGCTGGCCACATGACCTGGAAAGCTATCTGTGGACAAATGCTGGCTCCCTCTGCCTGAAAAGTGAGATGAGCACTGCAACCCCATAGTCGTCTTTGACTGAACTTAACCGTCCAGGGGTCCTTTACCTTTACCTTCCCCGACCAAAGTGCCCATTGTAATCTCCTTGAAACCAAGGAGGCATCCACAGGAGGATATGTTTGTAGTAATTGGTGATTTCAATTACCCTCACGTAGACTGGCTAAATATGTGTTCCAGGACCAGTCACAAGAAAGAGGCAACATTTCTAGATACCGTAAAAGACTGTGCCCTGAAACGGGGCAGTGGAATTGAGCAGAGGGCAGGTAACACTTGCCTTAAATTGGATTCTTCCAGTCTGTTGCTATTTTGCAGGTGGGATCTCATACTGGCAAATTTAGGTTGCACAATTCAAGTAGAATTGCTGCTTTTGTGCCACAAACAAAAAGAAATCTCGATTCTTTAAAAAAAATGGATTATTTTGCAGTAAGAAAAGTGATGAAATAACATTGCTTTGCACAACGTCATATTACTTCACTGACTTAAGGTAATAGTCTCTTCCACATCTTTTCTTAGTGAATTCTACATGTTAAGTGTGTATTCATAGCAAGCCTGAAGTTCTGCCTGAAGTTTCTTTGCTCCTTCTCTCTGCAGCACAGTCCATTTCAATAATTCTGCAACAGTTGGAGCAGCAGAAATGGAATTTTCATTCAAATCATCACGTTTCCTCATGATGAAGTTTTGGGAAAATTTCTACGTTCACTTCTAGATATTGTTGCCACATAAACCTGTCTCCTACACTTCCCAAACAATGCTGTTGGCCAATCAGCTTCTCAGGAGCACTGTGAATTCACTTTTGTTGATATGTAGCTAGGCAACGGGTCAGTGACAAAAGAGAACTTGCCATTTCTGTAGCAACGCAAGATGCTAACGCACTAATTTCTTAAATAAGAAAGGATATGCTAAGCCTTAACGCTTTGTTTCTGCTTATTCCTCGATGTGCACAAAGGAATCATTATGTGGGAGTTTAAGAGATTTTAAGGTAAGAAGAAGGAACAAAGTGAAGAAATGTAACTGCCAGGAGGTCAGCTCAATAAAAAAAATATCCCTGTTTTGGATGAGGTTGAACTATTGATCCAAGTGAACCTTTTTAAATAGGTATAGCATGTTAATAGCATAGGATTTATTTATTTAACCAAAATATATATCATGCTTGAGATTCCTGGTATTTTAATAGGATCACTGGTATCTATCTCATGAAGTAATATAGGAAAACTATTTGAGGGCTTTCAAAAGGGAATTATTATTATTATTATTATTATTATTATTATTATTCACTTTGCCACGCCAGAGGAAGCAGCACCAGCTCCTAGTAACTTTCAGAGCCAGATGTAACAAATAGAAAAAATTAAGTGTTCTACTAATTATTTTTAAGTGTAATCCTGATCATATTGTTAGTGCAAAATATAGAACTTCATTTTTGACCACTATGTAACTGAATCATACCATTGCCTTTTCAATGGTAGAAAAGTTATAATACAATCACATTCGAATGACATGAAAATATAAGCTGATAAACAAATGTTTCACCATATTCACAGTGTTCATAATCATCAGAATTAGAACTAACAGCTCTTTGAAAGCGAACTCTGACAATTCTGGCCACTGGATGTAACTGTAACAATTTCCAGGGACACATTTTTGCTACAAAAGCCCATTACCATGTATTTGAACGTAATGCTAAGTTTCCCCATTACAGTACTGTATTTGTTTCATTTTATACTGCCATGCATAACATATTCTGAGGTTATTAAGAAGACTAGTTAAATGATTATTTACAGTGTATATATTTGTTTCCTTTTATATTGCTGTGCATATTTGGAAATTATTAGGAGGACTTCTTAAATGGTGATTTACAGTGTACAGAGCGAGCAGATCCAACACACACAAACCATTTCTTCGTTTTTATTTAGCAATTAAGTCTTCGTGTTTTTAGGCTGAAGAAGAACAGTTTGGCTTCTAACCAGATGAAATTGTTTATTTTTGGCAAATACGGATTTTCATTTTATATATCATGCACAATCTTGGTTGCATCTCTTAATGAAAGTCGCAGTGGATGGAGCGATGATATACTTCTCTCGAAAACCTCAGGTTTTAATGAGGTGCTGCTATCTGAGGAGCTGCAAGACAGGAAACAAGGGCAAGGGAATAAACAAAAAAGCCTAGCCCTTTTACAGTGATGAAAATTAGGAGCAAAGTAGAAGTTGCCTGCAGTGAAACTCTGTCAAGGCTTAGTGGGGATGGCTGAAGATATCTCTGCGTCACACGTGATCAAATTCAGAAACCCCATAAAAACAAGAAACATTCTAGGAAACTCGATCAGTGACCTCCATGACACAAGAGTCATGTAACATGGATGGTTAGACTAGATGTTATCACAAAGGTTGTTGTTGTTGTTGTTGTTGTTTGTTATATTTGTGCCCTGCCCATCTGATTCGGTTGCCCCAGCCACTCTGGGTGGCTTCCAAGAAATACAAAAGCATGATGATAAAATAATAATAATAATAATAATAATAATAATAATAATAATAATAATAATACAGTGGTACCTCGGTTTAAATCATGGGACCCAGGTGGCGCTGTGGGTTAATCCACTGAGCCTAGGGCTTGCTGATCAGAAGGTCGGCGGTTCAAATCCATGCAACGGGGTGAGCTCCCGTTGCTCGGTCCCAGCTCCTGCCAACCTAGCAGTTCGAAAGCACATCAAAATGCAAGTAGATAAATAGGAACCGCTACAGCGGGAACTTAAACGGCGTTTCCGTGTGCTGCTCTGGTTCGCCAGAAGCAGCTTTGTCATGCTGGCCACATGACCCGGAAGCTGTCTGCGGACAAACGCCGGCTCCCTCGGCCTATAGAGCGAGATGAGCGCCGCAACCCCAGAGTCAGACACAACTGGACCTGATGGTCAGGGGCCCCTTTACCTTTACCTCGGTTTAAGTACACAATTGGTTCCGGAAGTCTGTATTTAACCTGAAGCATATTTAACCTGAAGCAAACTTTCCCATTGAAAGTAATGGAAAGTGGATTAATCCATTCCAGATGGGTCCGCGGAGTACTTAAACTGAAAGTACTCAAACCAAAGCGTACTTAAACTGAGGTATGACTGTAATAATAATAATAATAATAATAATAATAATAATAATAATAATAATATATTTATACCCCACCCATCTGGCTGGGTTTCCCCAGCCACTCTGGGCAGCTCCCAACTGAATATTAAAAACACAATACAGCATCAAACCTTAAAAACCTCCCTAAACAAGGCTGCCTTCAGATGTCCTCTAAAAGTCAGGTGTTTATTTCCTTGACATATGATGGGAGGGCGTTCCACAGGGCAGGCGCCACTATAGAGAAGGCCCTCTGCCTGGTTCCCTGGTTCCCAGTGAGAGAACCGCCAGAAGGCATCAAACAATAAAAATTCCAAAATGGAGAAAACAAATGCCATTCATGTGATCCACAGATCCCTTCTCTTCCGTAGAAGAAACACAATATCACTTTGTGTCATCCCATCACCCTAGCAAAACTGCATTCCTTCCTTTATGGAACTTCCAAGTCAATTCTGACAATGGCCAATAGTGTTACACTTGTCCTTTTTTTTGTCTAAACACTGCTTAAAAATAAATTTTAACAGCATGTATAAAAGAGCAATATACAGCCATACCTTGAAAGTCGAACGGAATCCGTTCCGGAAGTCCGTTCTACTTCCAAAACGTTTGAAAACAAAAGCGTGGCTTCTGATTGTCTGCAGGAAGCTCCTGAAGAAAATCCGAAGCTGCAGAAGCCCTGCCAGATGTTCAGCTTCCAAAAGAATGTTAAAAAACCAGAACACTCACTTCTGGGTTTGCGGTGTTCAGGACCCAAAACATTCGAGAACTAAGCTGTTTGAAAACCAAGGTACGACTGTAATTTTTTTGGATGGGTCTTAATAGAGATTTCAGTCTTCCTCAGCAACCCGCAGGAAATGATTAAAATAACCACAGGCCTTTCAGCAAGGCCTTTTTGTATCTTTAGCTACATCTCTTGAAAAATCAAAAGCAGCAAAAATGAAGTTATACTGGGCTGGGCTAAATATATTTTTCCAGAGAGGAGAGGTATTGGCCAATGTTTGTTTGATTGTTTGCCAGTGTGGAAAATCTGGACCTCTGAAGCTTGTGAAGTCATGTTGATTTTTCTGCCGATAGGCAGCAAGAAATAAATAAATTTCCAAAAATAAAAGGAAGGAATCTGAAGGCAGCAATACTGAAGGGTTTGTTTGTTTGTTTGTTTGTTTGTTTGTTTGTTTGAAGGTGCTTCTGTGCAGTGATATATCATGATACTCCTAAAACACTTTAATAACTTGGTTGTGTTCTTCCATTCTTTAGTCTGAAGGCAGATAAGGTGAATCCTCACTTAGTCAGGGGTTACATTCGGGTGCCACACACACATAAGTGAAATTTGCAAAAGTAGGGAGCCTACTTAAAGGGAGCCTTTAAATGATCTCTCTGCTCCTTTCTCTCCACTCCGGATAAAAAAAAATACTGCAACTAAAATATCCACAACTGGAATTGAAGCTCTGGGGCTGGCAGGAGGCTGGAGGAAGTGTGGGAAAGCTGTTGCTGCTGCACTACAATGGTGCTGTGGTCTAAACCAGTGTTTCTCAACCAGTGTGCCTCCAAATGTTTTGGGACTACAACTCCCATCATTCCTGACCACTGATCTTGCTAGCTAGGGATGATGGGAGTTGTAGTCCCAAAACATCTGGAGGCACACTGGTTGAGAAACACTGGTCTAAACCACTGAGCCTCTTGGGCTTGCTGATTGGAAGGTTGGCGGTTTGAATCCCCAACCTTCCAACTGGCAGTTCAAAAGCATGCCAGTGCAGGTAGATAAACAGGAACCACTGCGGCGGGAAGGTAAACATTGTTTCCATGCGCTCTGGTTTCCGTCACGTTGTTTCATTGCGCCAGAAGCAGTTTAGTCATGCTGGCCACATGACTCAGAAAGCTGTCTGTGGACAAACGCCGGCTCCCTCGGCCTGAAAGCGATAGGAGAGTCGCAACCCCATAGTCACCTTTGACTGGACTTAACCATCCAGGGGTCCTTGACCTTTTTACTTTTACAATGTGGTTAGGCAGGGAGGCTGAGCAGCCCAAAGAAAGCCCCACGGCACTCCCAGTCTGCCCTCTGCCCTCATTGAAGCCCTCTTTCGGCTCTGGGGAGGGTCTCGTCACAAGCCTTGAGGACCCTCCAGCTCTCTCCCCCACCATTTCCTGATATGAATGTAATTATTTCCCAACGCCATGCGTTTACACAGTCGCCCACAAGTAGGGGGGGGGTGCCTGTATTCTTTTCAAGGGGCTGTTCCCTGACAAAATTCCTATTGAATAGGAATCAAAATGGATAGCAACACTGTGGCTTATCTAATTACCTAGCAGGCACGACGGCGTTTCTTTCAACCCAAATCTGTGTTAAAAGGACGCAGGACTGACAGATGGATTTCTGTGAAGCATTTATACCTGGTGGGATCCCGAGAGATGGGGGAAGAGAGAACCTCCGCTCATGAAAAGGGTTTTACAGATCGATGGAGGAAAAAACTAAAGAGCCCTCATGTGTATGTGCACGAGTTTTATTTCCAAAGACATCCACGAAGCAAACAAAAGAATCCTTTTCCTGTGGAGTTTCCCCTCACATCAAATCTATACATTTTAGCCGACTGTCATATTTCCTCTCGCCCCTAAGCACTTGAGCAAACCATTAGGATTACTGCTTAGAGAAAAGGCTACTCTTGGAGATTAGTGAGAACCATATTGTGAGAGACTTTGAAAAGATTAATGGAAATTTAAACCACAGGAGAGCTCTTCCTCATATAATTTTTTTTAATAAAAAATGTAGATGAACTAAATTTGGATTAGTTGCTCTTCGGTTGTGAGATATTACCTATGAAGTAGCGCCTTCTGGCAGCATCTAGATGAGCTTCTGTATTTCTATCCATTGTCTTATTTGGATCCAGATAGTCCATTACATTTAATTTTATTTTCATTAAAAGCACATGGTTTATGAATTTAGGCCATTGCGGAGGACCGCCGATGGCTCAAGCATTGTCCAAAATAAGAATGATGACCCATATTTGGCTACCGCTCACTTTTGTCTTAGCGTTCAGAAAGAAAGCTACACTTTGTCATGTCTTTTATAGAGAAAAGTTAATTTACTTTTAAAAACCTTATACGCTTTCTAGTTGACGGGGAAACATGATGGAGGGTTTCAGATTTACGGATGTGAACTTACAGGACATTTCCAACTTGGCAGAAAGGAAAAGAGACCAAATGGTGTAATCCCCAAAATAAAGCATAAATCTATTATGAAACGTATCCAGCAGAGATCTTGGAAGTCCAACAAGAGGCTATATTGTTAACAGGTTGTTTATGGTTTCTCTTCTTGACTGATTCATAGCTTGACTCATTCAACATTCTTTACCCCAGAGCCTGCATTACTGCTTGAAATTATTGTAAAGGGGAACAGCTTGATCATCCATGATACACATCTATCCATGGAAAATGGACTGGTGGATAAAGCCTTAGCTGGGTGAAACACAGGTAATGTTCCGAGATACTCCTTTCCCATGACCCTATAGCAAGCTTTGCGTTTTCTTTCTCTGTGACTTGAAAAAGCTTTCACTTGCTCACAATTATCTGGGTCCTCCTAAACATAGCTGCCAAGTCTCCCGTATTCCCCGGGAACCCCGTTTTTCCAGCTGTTCCCAGCCGGAAAAACGGTTTTTTTTGTTTTTCCCCAGATTATTCTGGCGCGGCGGTCATTTTGGAACTGGGCAGAGCATGCTCAGAAGCGACTTTTGATGCTGCTGTGCCCAGTTCCAAAATGGCTGCAGCACGACTTCTGGTGCGACGGCCATTTTAGAACAGGGCAGAGCAGCATCAAAAGTAGCTTCTGAGCATGCTCCGCCCAGTTCCAAAATGGCGGCAGTGCTACTTCCGGTCTGCTACTTCCGGTCCAGTCCCTTATTTCTCAGGCCGGAACTTGGCAGCTATGTGTGTGAGTGTGAGTGTGAGTGTGAGTGTGAGTGTGTGTATAATGTTACTGTGGAACTTTTTGACTGTTAGTTGAAACAACTTCATGGTTATATGGTTTATGTATCCTCCAACATCCTCCAATGAGAATAGGGATGTCCCGTCCCATAACAATAATAATTATAATATTTTTCATTTATTTATACCCCACCCATCTGACTGGGTTGCCCCAGCCACTCTGGGTGGCTTCAAACATATATACATACATAATAAAACATTAAACATTTTTAAAAAAAACTTCGCTGTACAGGGCGGCCTTCAGATGTCTTCTAAAAGTTGTATAGTTACTTATCTCCTTGGCTAGGGGGGTCGCATAACTCCATAGCCTCCAACATTTCTCCAATGAAAACAGAGACACCCAGGGCTTTTTTTGCAGCTGGAACTCACTGGAACTCAGTTCCGGCACCTCTCAGGTGGGTGCCATTGCTATTATAAGATGACAAGGGAAGGAGGACTTTCCAAGATCAAATAAGAAACCAGGACAGATTCAGTAAATCCAGGACTGTCCCTGGAAAATAGGGACACTTGGAGGGTCTGACTTATAAATTCAGGCAAATGCAACAGACAAATGTTTTAGTAGCTACTGTGCCTTCTCAGTGTTAAGGACAGAAATTACTTTGTCTTATTATCACAGGTGTTTTATTTCTTTTGTCTTGTACAGAATCAACTTAATGTAATACATGTGGCTGTACAATGTGGCAACGCCAATAGTTATTGCTATGAATGCTGAATCAAAAAAAATGTTTGGAAGAATGACAGTGAGGTGACCGACAAAAACCACGCAAAAGCACAATCCTATACATGCTTACTCAGAAGTAAGCCCCACAGTGGTGAGTGGGGCTTACTCCCAGGTAAGTGTGTACAGATTGCAGCTGAAATGTTATATATGAAGAAATGCTCAACATAAAAATATTGCATTTGGCTACACTAGTTGTTTTACTCTCTCTTTTAAAAAAAGTTTTAAAACAATTAAACATCTGCCTACAACTTACCATGTTTTAACATACATATTTCTCTTATTTTCCCCCAGGATTTAAAAAAAGACACTAAAAAAAATTAGTAAAATAGAAAAAAACACCACAAAAAAGGCAACATTGCTGGGACCTCAGTGTTAGAACATTGCAAATGTGCTCAGATCTGTCACAGCTGCCCTCTGTTTTAGGATCTCGTACCTCTTTATCCCAGAGAGCTTCATTGTTTTTAAAGGAACAACAGGTCAACCGAAAGACAACCACAAAGTCCAAACAAAAAACCAGTACATAAATCAAGATATCCTGTTAATGGAACCTTGTTGACTTCATGGAAACAGCTTTAATGAAAAAGACTCTGAGCAAACACAATAAAACGCTGCCCAATGCTGGAAAAGCCCTTGCTAATATCTCCACCGGCTCGTCTTTAAGGCAGGCTTCAAAATCCACTGTTTCAGATCCTTCCATGCTTTTGTCAGGAGTGGGCTTGAATTCTACCCTTAAAACAAGCGCTGGGAAGAAGAGGCCGGGGACTGTGGTGCTATCAAAACGACCAAGTGCTGGGGGCGTGTCTCAGGATCAGGGGGACCGGCCCGTCATTCGCCCGAGAAGACCTGGCTTCAGGATCTGCCATATCTGTGGCAGAGAGTTTGGGTCACAATCTCTTCCTATCCATGAGCCAAAATGCCTGGAGAAGTGGCAGATAGAAAACGATAAGTTGCCCAAACATCTCAGAAGACCACCACCCATTAAACCTCAGGCCCTTCCTGGAGGATCTCTCGGTACGATGGCTGAAAACGCAGCAGCAGCTGCTCAAAGTTACAAGCTCCTACCCTGTGAATACTGTGGCCGTACTTTTCTTCCAGATCGTCTTGCTGTACACCAAAGGAGTTGTAAACCGAAACCCAGTGGAGGTCCTTCGAGCTACAGCTCCCCTAAATCACATACCGGTAGATCCACTGGGCCTGCATCTTCCACCTCAGACAAGGTAAATTAGAAGGCATCACACCTAAGAAAAAAGCAAAATGGTTTACTGTGCAAATTCTACCTTGACATTCCAGCGCCATTGAAGTTAATGGTAAAACCTTCACTATTGACTTCAATCAAGCTAGGAGATCATTTCAGAGACTATAAATGAGTGAGTAGCTTTAAACAAGCCTAAGGTGATACCCGGGTCACGTTCCATGTTCTGAATAAGTTATCAGCAGAAATGCAGACTTCATAGTAAGCACATTGTATAAGAAAAACATCACAACCGTGGTTTTTGTAGTGGTGGTAGCAGTGATTTAATTAACACGAAGTTCAGTGTTTATATAAACCATATTAGACATTTTGGATTTCTAAAATGCTATAGATAACGACGGAAAGATGCTCACGTTGAAGGTTGGTGACGTACTGGTAACTCAAGTTTGTGACACAGCACAAATATAGGCAAGCAAATATAGATGGCACAGATTTTCCACTGAAACTCATGTAGAAACCATAATTAAAACAAAAAAGCACTTAGAGCCATACCAACATATAATTCTGCTTGTGAAAGGACCCATGAAATCCTTTTCATATATTCTGAATTTTGGTTTAATGGATGTGGACAGATGCTTGCAGTTCTCGTCCTACGGAGTTTGCAAGGAATCCCTCACCTCAGCTTGCCCTCTAATTGTGATTTATTTATGGGAATTCGGGGGATAAAATATATTTGTCAAGCAGCCGATATGAATAAAAAGGCTGCGAGCATCTGCTAAGTGCTATAAATTCAAAGAATCCATCCCCTTGGAGTGCAGGTTTTTACTTAGGCAACTCTCTTAGGTTGAATTAACACGTGCAAAGTCAAACAGCATTAGATACTTTTGCGGGAGTTACTCATTTGTACACAAATAGTGTACAAATGGACATTGCATGAAGGACACTGCTGAGTGAATTCAAGAAGGTATCTCAACATTGTTTGTTGCTTGGCTTTCTAGTCAGAAAGAAGCAGTAATTCTTCTTGTCGTGAGCCAAGGCAGAGAGGACTAAACTCTGGCCGTGTTCTCCGTAGCAACAATTCATGATGTATTGTTATGTTTCATATATTCCCCTGGTCTTCTCTTTGTGTTTATTAGCCACTGTTATAACAAAAAAGGTCGGTTCTATGTGAAAGGAGAAATGGGAGGGAATATGGAAGACGAAGAAAAAGCAAAAAAAAATATCTGAGTAATACGATATCCTGTAATTTTAAATCTGAAAGTGACAAAGAAGAAAACTGGACTCAGATATTAACCAACTCGCCCATTTTTAATTGCTGTAACCTTCCCCAAATTTTGCCCCAAGAATCTACAGAGGACAGAATCTACAGAGGACAGCTATCTATTAATTACTGGCAATTCTGTAATTAGGGGGCAATCGTCAACCAGATGAGGGCATAGAACTACATTCAGAGTGCATTTCTTCCACCCACCCACCCATCTTGGTGCATGTGTTCATACAAAGTTCATGTAGTAGCAACATCCTAGGATAAATTTGCTTATAATAACTATTTTTTTTAATGTAAGCTTTTTAAAGTATGGCAGGTTTAAAAAGGAGTTTGAGGGTTTTCAGGGGGGCAGAGGCTCTTGAACAAAAGACTTACTGAAGTATTTCACTGTAGGCATACTATTGAATTATGGCATAGGACAATAAGAATTTGTCTACCTTGGCATTTTCTTGTAATACTTGCATTTCCTTTGTTTCTTTTCTCTGAACCTTCTCATGGGATTAGCATCTTCATTGAAGTCAGCCAGACAAAATATTTGGGAAGGTGACATAGCTGTCTTATAAATCTGAACCAACTTCAAACCAGTTTAAATGTCACAGCTTCCCATTAGAGGATTCAGGGAATTGTAGCGCTGCGAAGGAACCTGGTATGCCCTCAAAACCCGATAGTTTCCTTTGGAAGAAACTATTACCACTAAATGTGTGTCCAATCAAGTTTGCATTTGTAGTATAGAATGCTGGAGAAAGGGAAAGACCCTTACAACCAAACTCTCTTGAGCCATACTTACCCAAGTTGTTGAAGAACATGCTCTGTTCATCTCTGGAGGTATAAGATTGATAGGCATGGAAACAGGTCAGTGGAAACTGCCATTGGCCTTCCTCTACAAATTTGGACGGAAGGGGACAAAAAATTAGAAAGGAAAGATAGTGATAGCATAAAGATGGAAAGGAATTGGGGCTAGTGAAGATCCTGCTTTGAGTTGAACATAAAACATTGGGTATGTGTTTGCACATACATTTTCATCCTGTAATAAGCAGGACTGAAGAGATGGCAGACCAGAACTTCCACAATGTATTTGGAACGCCTGTTCCGAAAGACTCTCTAAAAGGGTACCTCTGTAAAGAGAGTTGACGAGGTCTGTTCATAATCATTGCTGTTCCCCTCAATTAAACGGGCACAGTGCCCATAGCAGGACAATAAATTTGTCCCATTGTATTGTTATGCTAGACCTCATTTTCTTCTGATTCCCTCACCAAGTGTTTCCTGAATTGTAGAGTCAAGCCAGTTTGCCTGTAATGGGTTTGTTAGGCCAAAGTTGTTATTTTGTAATCCAAATGGTAATGGAATGTACGGGCTCATTTGGATCAACTAAGCCTGATTATATCTTCAGTAAACAGCCTAAGCCTCATAGGCTTTGTTTTTTTTTTTTAAATATTTTTATTAATTTTCCAATTAAAACCAATTATATCACATTCAATATTTCAAATTATACACATATATATATCAATCAGACCGAATGTTATGCCAAATCATCTAAAGAATTTTTTATTTGGGTTCCCATGCTTCAAGAAATTGGGAATTCCTCGCAACTGTCCACTGCCGTCTTTTTTCTAAAGTTCAAATCGTCCTTCAAGTTCATAATAATCCAGATCTTCCCCTTACAGTCACATAGATGTTTTCCACTTTCACGATTGTTTCCCAGCTGCTGATATAAATATCAAACAAAGTCTCACAGATGTTCTTTCTCCTGTGTGAGTTAATCAGTCCAGCCTCCCCATAAATCTTCTTAATGGAGCTCCTGTTGCGTTGAAGCAATTCGAAGTAGCGCCATCTTAAAAAGCTCAAATCACTTTCGCTTTTCTCTCATAGCCATGAAGATTTACGATCATTATAGAATTTACAGCTTTTCCAGGCAGGAGACCCAAACATCAAACCATAGACTCTTGGTAAATTAATGGATCTCCTTGCCCTATAGCTGAACTTAGCTTCAGGTCGCTGCTCCAATTTAAAGTGCGTCACAGCTCATAAATCCTCCGAACGCATTCAGAACTCCTTCCGTCCGACTAGGGGGGGGCTTTTCTCATCGGCAACTCCACATCTTTAAAAAAATATGCTCAGTAACAACAGTTATAAGGTTCAACTCACACAGTCTTTTGCTTCTCTTTCACTCCAAACAAGCCAGGACATCGCGTCCGGGAAGGTACGAGGCAACAATATGAAGAAAAAAAATAAAATAAAAACTCACTCCCCTTATCGCTCCGTCCCCATCAATCCTTCTTCCAGATGCAGTACAATCTTTGACTCCTCTCACTCGGCAGCATAAATTTCTCAGCAGTAAACAGCGCTTCTTTCCCTCCTTCTGAAGTATGTCCATAGATTTAAGCCTAATTATCTTCTTTAACCATGGAAATCCCCGCCATGCAGATTAGCGTCCGGGAGTCCTGGCCCTTGTAAGTGCTCAGCCCAAGCTCCCCCCACTCCAAAAACAGTCGGAGTGGGTCTGGGGGCATCGCGGGCCAGCGGCCCCTCTCCGTAACCCCCGGAGAGGGTAGGGGGTTGCTAAGCCTCATAGGCTTTGGCTGTGCAAGTCAGTTTTGATAGCCCTCTTCTCAAATCCAGTTTAGGACCGTATTGCTGCAAGGGAAATGTAAACAAACAACCCTTAGACAGATAGTCTCAAAATTCAGTTCCATATTCAGTAGGGCATATTTCTCCATTTCCTGCGTAAATCACAATTGCATGCTTTTGATGTATTTTTCATTGCTCTCTTTGTCAATATATGGTAAAAATTTCATTCTGAAATTTCATTGGTTGTATCCTGAGTATCTGGTACTGCCATCTGCTGTCTTTTCTCTGTTCTATGTCTGTTTCCAGAATAAAAGCATATTTTGGCCTGCTGTCTTTTCTCTGTCACTGCACAGAACCAAAGTTCCAGATCTTTTTCTACTTCAATCTTTGCCAACCTGGTGCCTTCCAGATGTTTTGGACTACAACTCCCAATGGCCATTTGATGGCCAAAACATCTGGAGGGCAAAGGTTGACAAAGTCTGTTCTATGCTGTCATTAGAAGCTGAGCCACTGGATCCACGTTTTCCCGAAATGTGGGGAGTGGTGGTGGTGGGGCAGACTTTTGAACCCTCTGTGCTTCCTATCCTGATCTCTGCACTTAATTTCCAGCATTATTTCATTGTAAAAAACCTTTCATCGGGAGAAAAAATAGCATTGCACACCACTCCAGTCTCTGAGCGATACAACATTCCAGGGATTCCAGGCGCTTACCTAGGGTTTGTGGGGGTTTTTTTGGAATGTGGTACAGTGGAGACTGTGGTGTCTATGGTTTATTTACTCATATATACAACCTGAGCCTACGATGGAGCATTAACACACCAAGAGGGCCTTGGGTTCCAACAGAAATCAGGCATGGCTCTCTCTCCTTGGCTTTGCAGCCTGCTCCTTCCTTCCAGCTTCTAGCTCACATCACTCAGCTCCCAACTCTTTGTCTTTCCAACGAACAGACAGTTGAGGGAGGGGGGCATACCCATGTGTACTCTGGCACAGAGCCACTTTCTTTGTTACCTCAACAACCCATACTCATGCCAATAGTCCAGCTATTCCAGGAACTGAATTCATGCTGGATGCAGGAATTGGAAGGGGCCCTGGCATACAGCCTTCCAACCCCCCCCCAAAACCCTCAAAACAATAGCTTTTGCCGTCATTCCATCCAATATGTCCAAAAGAAGAAAACAATTTTAAGGGCATGCTTGGCCTGGTTACAGTGGGAGGCAAGTTGAATTATGTTTGCTTCTGTGTGTCAAAGAAAGGCGAGGAAATTGTGGTATAACATGCAAATCCAGAGGAAAAAAAGATTCAGCAGCCAACAGAAAATCTTCTTTTCAGGTCATGTGTACTGTATTGTTCCATCTCTTTCCTCTTTGTCTCTGCCGGAAGTGACAGGAATCACTGTTGGGGGGCAGCAACAGCAAAAGGAAGACTGGGGCCTGTAAGCTCTGGGGCATGACAGTGGGGCACCTTGGAGGATGCCAATGCACGACAGCAATGCCAACTCCAGGTGCTGCCAATGGTTTAAACCGTGCCTTATTGGGGTAGTAAAGGTAAAGGGACCACTGTCCATTAGGTCCAGTCATGGACGACTCTGGGGTTGTGGCGCTCATCTCGCTTTACTGGCCAAGGGAGCCAGCGTACAGCTTCCAGGTCATGTGGCCAGCATGACTAAGCCGCTTCTGGCGAACCAGAGCAAACGCACGTAAATGCCGTTTATCTTCCTGCCGGAGCGGTACCTATTTATCTACTTGCACTTTGATGTGCTTTCGAACTGCTAGGTGGGCAGGAGCCAGTACCAAGCAATGGGAGCTCACCCCGTCACAGGGATTCAAACTGCCAACCTTCTGATTGGCAAACCCTAGGCTCTGTGGTTTAACCCACAGCGCCACCCGCGTCCCTATTATTGGGGTAGTAGCATGTGCCAATTATCAGTACAGAGACTGAGAAACGAATAAACTCCCCCATTCTCCTTCTACTGAAAGGGAAACTTCCAGCCCATCACATTTTCTTCAGTTTTCTCCAGTTTTCCCATTCTGCCCTGGCCCCTAAAGGTTGGGGATTCCTGCAGAAAAAGAACTCGTGCCTTGCATTTATAAGATTCCAAATTGGCTCTCGAAATCTCAGCTAAAGACTCTTTCGTACTTACACTAGGAAAGGTCACATATGTAAGCCCCTCAAGAATTGTTTCCAATCACAGTTGTGGGTACTTGTCTAGGTAGACCATGGTCCAGCTTGGTAGAAGTCATTCATCATACCCACCAAGTGCCCTGGGAAAAATGGTTTTCCCCATTTTTTCACGTGAGATCATGGCAGCCATTTTGGGTGCCACGCTTTTGCACCACGGTCTCTCACCACAAAAAGTACTTTTTTCTGGGGCGAGATCACAGCACAGGTCACATGACTCTCCTGGAAGACACGCATCCTTGGTTTTTTATTTGAAAAAGTTGGACGGTATGTCACTTATCATACTGTTTAAACAAGCACCCTCTGCAAACCATTATCCAGAAACAAGCTACACCTTTCTGTTTGTTTGTTTATTTGCAATGATCTTAAGTCCCTTTCTTACCAACATTATCTTGAAATTTGCCTGCCACGTCCATAGTAAATTTCAAAGGACTATTTGTTCTTAAAGAGCCCATTTGGAAGCTCTTAATATTAACCAATTCAAAACTAAATATAGTAGCAGGTGTGAATTTTCTGCCAGGAATTTGCAACTGAATCCATCTTTTGCAGGCACATTGTTAAAATGTGTTATAAAGCATAAACACCCTGCATCTCCATCCTCCACTTTGTCAGTGGAATTCTTTCCAACAACACAGACCGCTTGGGTTTTAAATGATTTTCTAAAATCAAATTGCCTTTCTTTTAACTGAGCTTGTTGTCCACAGCCTGCATTTGTACGGCGACCCCCAACCGTTATTTGCTACATTTGCGGCCGAGAGTATGGAACTCAATCCATAAGCATCCATGAACCACAATGTCTGAAAAAATGGCACCTGGAGAATGATCAGCTGCCAAAACACTTAAGACGACCCGAACCCAAAAAGCCAGAGGTCGTATCCATAGGAGGTAAGTTACCATCTCAAAAGATAAACACAGAGACGGCAGGAGAAGGGGCAGTATAAACATCCGTGGAAACCTTGCACGTTAATTTTTACTTTAACCAATCAAAGCTATGCCATTTACCTGGTTTCAAGTATTCTCTCATCTGACAAAATCAATGAGATTTATCGTGTGGAATTCAGCATCTCGCTGTTACAAGGTTCTGTCTGCGTATGCATATCAGCTTGCCAGCCAGAACCAGGGGTACCAATATTTTTTGGGGTGCACAGCATTTGAACAGCAATGTCCATCAACCTTGGGGAGTCCCAGCCCCCCCCAAATATTTTATTGAGGGGGGCCGAAGGGACCTTGGCCCCTTGGAGATGGCTCCTATGGCTGGAACAATTCCCCTCCCGCTGCATGCTGTTCTGGGGGTGCTCCCCCAAAACACCGCCCGCAGCCAATTTGGGGGGATGAGTGGGGAAGCCCCATGATGCAACTGGAAGCCCTTGCGCAGTGCTTCTTCTGACAGGGGTTCTGAGGTGGATCCCAGCCTCCATTGCCGAAGGCCTATTGGCTATACTCGTTCACATGTTAGCATAACGCTTGGAGCCACTAAATTCTGTGGCACGTGGTCTTTCATCAATAGAGGTGTCAGCAGGAAGCACTTGAGAGCAGAAGTTTGGGATCTGTTCAGAAGGGGCCCCAAACGCAACAGGACTGGACTGGCTAAGCCAAAGTATTGAAGGGAGCTTAACCACATCGCCATTGAAAGAGCCCGTACCCCCTGCCACCAGACAGTTATGTCTAGAGACGTAAAAATACCCAAATGCACCTCTGCCAAGCACAGACTTTGAAAAGGTAGCTGATAACATCACCTCTGGAGAGGGTTTACATTGAATTGGTATAAGCTTAAAAAACCTGGCAGTGTGCTGTAGGAATTGCTCCTTCTGGTAATAATGACTTTCCAGAGGCTTAGAAGCAGTGCTTTTTTCTAGAGGGGGGGGAAGGTGCTGGTACTCACCAGCAAGGAGGGATACGGGCCAGAAAATGGGGAGGGACATGGCCTGACACTAAGGCTGGGCAGTGAGGACAGGTTAGCTGCTTGATGTTCCCTCACCCACCCATGTCTAATAATTATAATAATAATTTATTATTTATACCCCACCCATCTGGTTGGGTTTCCCCAGCCACTCTGGGCGGCTCCCAACAGAATATTTTAAAAGTAATAAAATATCAAACATTAAAAACTTCCCTAAACAGGGCTGCCTTCAGATGTCTTCTAAAAGTCAGATATAGTGGACGCTCGGGTCGCGAACGTGATCTGTGCGGGAGGCACGTTCGCAACCCGCAGCGTTCGCAACCCGCGTCTGCGCACATGCGGGTCGCAATTCGGCGCTTCTGCGCATGCGCAAAGCACAAGTTAGCGCTTCTGCGCATGCACGCATGCCAAAAACCCGGAAGTAACCTGTTCCAGTACTTCTGGGTTCAGTGCGGAGCACAACCCGAAAAAACACAACCTGAAGTGGCTGTAACCCGAGGTATGACTGTAGTTGTTTATTTCCTTGTCGTCTGATGGGAGGGCATTCCACAGGGCCACTACCGAGAAGGCCCTCTGCCTGGTTCCCAGTAGCTTCACTTCTCACAGTTAGGGAACTGCCAGAAGGTCTTTGGAGTTGGACCTCAGTGTCTGGATTGAACAATGGGGGTGGAGACGCTCCCAGTGAAGAGGCCTCTGCTGCCTGGGTTGGGAAGGAGGTGGCAGGGCTCCAGGACACTGTCAGAGCATCATGCCTCCTTCACTGAGCTGGGCAAATGTTTCACGGGCTTGGGGAATGAGATGTGATGCTCTAATGGGGTCGGAGAGCCCTCCTGCTTCCTTCCCAAAGCCTGCCCAGCTTTGGGAGGAAGGCAGCAGGGCTCCGGGACCCTGTCAGAGCATCGTGCCTCCTTCCCCAAGCCCAGGAAGTATTTGGCCAGCTTAGGGAAGCAGGT